>NC_041391.1:697262987-697291550 GCF_002162155.2 Triticum dicoccoides | reverse complement strand
TGCTGGAGGCCAAGCACAATAAAATGAAGCATAGCAAAAATAGTTTAAATCAAACATAACAACACGTTCAAGATAGCCTTTTATTACAATCCAATAAAATTTTAAAAAAATATCAAATAATCTCACAAAACCACTCGAAGTTTGTGCACACGAAAAGAGATTAAACCGATAGATCTACCGATTGCCAAAGCGATCCCACATGTGCTCAACCAAGTCGTCTTGCAGCTGCGTACGAGTGTTCCGATCACGCAACTCACGATGAAATTGGACAAACTGTTTAAAAGTTGCATGAGGTGGGTGCCCAGGCTCAACATTCTCACCCTCGAAATCAAACCCTTGGTCGTAGATGCTGCCATCACGCTCATCCTCAACGATCATGTTGTGCATGGTGGACAACCGCGGGCGGAGGGTGGAGCGACGACAGGGAAGGAAGAAAAGGGGCCGCTCCACCGACGTGCAAAGCAAGGTGGATGACGGCCGTGGCGACGCTGATTGCGAGGGGCCGAGGGCAGAGCGAGGAAAGGGGAGAAAGAAATGGGGCTGTGTCACCGATGGGTGGGCCAGGGGCGGACAATGGCACGCGTCGCGCCCGTCCGTTTGGCCGCAGACCCGGTCCAAATTTGAATCAGGAATGGATCGAAAGCGAAAACGAAAGTTAAGCTCGTGCGTTGGAGTTGGCCTCATCGGAATTAGCGTGCGGACGCGTCGCGCCCGCGTCTCGCCTCCAGTGACCGACACGTACGTGCTTGCTTGCCTCGTCCGGTCCAGCCGGCCGGCGTCACCTGTCCGACAAGCACAGGACGCGGAGCCAATCACCCGGATTCAGATTCTCTCCAGTCCACTCAACGAAACAGTTTTCACATCATCCACTAGCTGGCCACACCTTTCTGGCTTTGGCAGTCGTGTCCGCGCGCGCGCTCCGCATCGGACGGACCCCGTTGGTTCCCCACTGCTGCACACGCCACGCAACCATCATCCAACGCCCCCTCGCCGTACGACGACGCACGACCGCGCCTATGATCGCCACAGCTCGGGAGTCCAGATCACCCATGTCCCTGCCGGGGTTACTGGCGCCATGCCCCGTGCGCGCAAAACCCGACAGTAAAGCCAATGGCAATGACAACCTTCTTTTTCCTTGCAAGGCTTGGAAAAAAGACAGAGCAAAGAGCAATCTAATTTACTGTAAGCAAAGGTACGACACCTTTGCACAACGGAAAATAGTGATGTGTCTTGCCCATGTTTTTCACGCTGTATCAAAAGCCGGCGACAAGCCTAGAGATTTTTTTTTTCTTCTTTGCTAAAGAACACAGTGTGAGGGCAACACACCGTATAATGCGTCACACTTGAGAAGGTTGCGAGAGCGTCTACACCCGGGAGCCCCAAATCCACCTCAAACCCCCGGGCTGCTCGCCCGGTCACTAACCAGTCACGCTTTTTTTATTCAGACGGACACCTCAAATGCCTGGACTGACCAACACCCCTCATATCCAGCCCAAATATGGGGTGGATATGGGATAGTCCGGGCGCGTCCGCCTGACAAGCCCGACCCACCACCGACACCACGGCTGTCCCACAAAAAACGCTATCCGGCTCATCGCTCTGAAACCCTAGCTGACTCACTCTCCTCTCTCCCTCCGTCCTCTCCTCTCCCCGCACCGTTCCTGATCGAATCCGGAGCAATGTCGAGCTCCGGCAGCCCTCCGACTTTGACCTGGATCCGGACTATGAGCTTGCCCTTCGCATCGCCTTGGAGAGGTCCAAGGTGGAGACCGGGGGCAGCTCCGGATCTGCGACCTCGTCGCAGACGCACCTTCCCCCGCCGGCGGTGGCTCCTCCCGCCCCGTGCGCAGCTCTGACAGGCGTCCTACGTAGTCCGCGCCTCCCCTATGCAGTCCCCTGCCCCCGCCGGCTGCTGCTCCCCCACGAGCGCAGCGGTGCGTGCTTGTGCCCGCCCCGTCGGCCCGGACGCGCACGCCAGAATCAGAGGCGCTCTCCGCCCGCCGCGAGCGGTAGTGGCAAAGGAAGAGGAGGGAGGCAGAGCAGTCCATGCGTCGCCGCCGTGGGGTGGAGGCGGAGCCCGATGAGGACGTGCGGCTCCTCGAATGGGTCAACCGCTGGTTGCTTACAACCGCGAAGACGGACACGCCGCTGCTCCGGCGGAAGAACGCCAAGGCGCTCCGGATTGCCATTGAGCAGTCCAAGCATAAGGCGACGAAGGCAGCGGCGGAGGCGGCTCCGCTCGCGAAGCTCAAGCGGCAGCAGAACATTGAGGTCCGGTGGCTAAAAGGGTTCGTCATCCTCTCCGACACCACCGATGACGACGACAACCATAGCTCCTCCTCAGATGATCCGCCACCAGCCGCCAACCCCTACAGTTGCGCCGGCGACCGGAAGGGCAAAGGGTCGGCGAGGAAGTGGTGAATCCCCGCTGCCTCCGTCTTCAATTTCAAGTTTTTAGTAATCTAGTTCAAATTTGTCCGTCGTTTATGAGAATTATGTGAACTGTCGATCTTTTGGACATCCGTCGATGATCTTTTAGTTATCGAAATGTGCATTCCTCTGTTCGATTCTATGTTTGTGTGATGATATGTGTCCTTTTTACGTACATTGCATGCTAGTATGGATTTGAGGGACTGGATATGAGATACACGGATATGGACGACATGATTTGAGGAGTGTTCGCGGACGCGCCCGAGCGTGTCTGTGGGCGTTTGAGGGCCCGGATTTGCAGGTCGCGGATGTAGATGCTCTGACCACTGTTCTTCCTCTCCTTTGCTCTCCGCGCGGAAGGGGGGCGGCGTCTGGCCTAGGGGGTGCTAACCACATCGCCCCCTTCATAGTGTGCCGGACCGAGGACCATGGATCATCAACAAGTGGGGCAAGACTGTAATGCCCCTCCGCGTGCTCATGATGGAATCCTCCGAAGACTTGGCGCATACTTCAAGATGTATTTGAATTATTGGCATGTTTATTCCTAGATGTAACCTACCTCATGTAAACCCTAGGTCCCTATATAAGCCGAGGGGTTTTTAGCTCACATGGTAGAGAATCGTTCATTCACATACAATGTCGAGGTAGATCATCATGTATTATGTACTCCATCACAGTGAATACAACAAAAGCAGGACATAAGGTTTTACCTCTTTGAGAGGGTCCGAACCTAGGTAAACATCGTGTCTCTTGTTCGTTCAAGATTACCAGCTCGGGACCCCTACCCGAGATCTGCCATATTTAACCCCGACACGAGGGGAGTATCTAATGCCTTTTGCTCTGATGTTGTTTGGAAGATTTAGGGTCCGACGATGAGAGTGTGGACTCCTTTGATATGTTTGCTCTAGTCCTTTGTCGACTTCGCTATGGAGCTCTGCTTGCCTTCGTAGTGTCGGTCAGATGCCAAGCCCATGAGACTATGCATAGGAGTAGGCTGAAGGGTGGTGACCTGGAACGAGGTGGCCTAGAGTGGGATTTACAACAGACGGATCATTCTTCTTCTTGATGGCGTCTGTCGGGGGTGACAAATCCTACAAAGTTGTTTCCTTCCTGACATTCCACACCGGCAGTTGCTCCTTCCTTGATGGACATGATATTCTTTAGCTGACAAAAGTATAATGGCGACGGTGCTCCGTCTGCTCTTTGGTTAGCAACGGCGTGTCTTGTTCCTCTTTGGCGGTCGCTTTAACGGAGATGAAGGCCATTGAGTGACGTTGCAGGCTAAGTGCAACACTAGTAGAAAAAGGGCCAATTGTCCCTGTTTGTAAGGGCCTTTTGTCCCGGTTTAGGAACCGGGACTAAAAGGTCATTACTAATGCCCTTGACCTTTTTAGTCCCGGTTCTTACACAAACCGGGACAGATGGGCCTCCACATGGCCGGTGCGGCGAGCCCAGGCAGGAGGCCCTTTGGTCTCGGTTGGTGGCACCAACCGGGACCAATAGGCATCCACGCGTTAGCATTTCAGGTGCTGGGGTTTTTGTTTTTTTTTAAAGGGGGGGTTAGGGGGTTTTGGGGGGTTAATTTAGGTGTTTCATATATTGTGTTAGCTAGCTAATTGATACAGAGAAGTGTCCTCTCTTATCTTCGTGCTTGGTCGACGCTACGTACTATACGTATAGAGAGGAGTAGTGATACGTCCATTTTGCATCATGCTTTTATATCAATATTTATTGCATTATGGGCTGTTATTTCACGTTATGTCACAATACTTATGGCTATTCTCTCTTATTTTACAAGATTTACATGAAGAGGGAGAATGCCGGCAGCTGGAATTCTGGGCTGGAAAAGGAGCAAATATTGGAGACCTATTCTGCGCAACTCCAAAAGTCCTGAAACTCCACGGAATATCTTAAAATAAATAAACAAAAATCATCGCCAAAGATGAAGGCCAGGGGGCCCACACCCCCCTGGGGCGCACACCCCTACCTCGTGGGCCCCCTGGTGGCTCTCCGACGCCCATCTTCTCCTATATGAAGTCTTTCGATGAGAAAAAAACCAGAAGCAACCTTTCGGGACGAGACTCCGCCGCCACGAGGCGGAACCTTGGCGGAACCAATCTAGGGCTCCGGCAGAGCTGTTCTGCCGGGGACACCTCCCTCTGGGAGGGGGAAATCATCACCAACGTCATCACCAACGATCCTCTCATCGGGAGAGGGCAATATTCATCAACATCTTCACCAGCACCATCTCATCTCCAAACCCTAGTTCATCTCTTGTATCTAATTCTTGTCTCCAAGTCCGGGATTGGTGCTACTAGGTTGCTAGTAGTGTTGATTACTCCTTGCAGTTGATGCTAGTTGGTTTATTTGGTGGAAGATCATATGTTCAGATCCTTTATGCATATTATTACCCCTCTGATTATGAACATGAATATGCTTTGTGAGTAGTTACGTTTGTTCCTGAGGACAAGGGAGAAGTTTCGCTATTAGTAGTCATGTGAATTTGGTATTCGTTCGATATTTTGATAAGATGTATGTTGTCTAGCCTCTAGTGGTGTTATGTGAACATCGACTACATAACACTTCACCATTATTTGGGCCTAGAGGAAGGCATTGGGAAGTAATAAGTAGATGATGGGTTGCAAGAGTGACAGAAGCTTAAACCCTAGTTTATGCGTTGCTTCATAAGGGGCTGATTTAGATCCATATGTTTCATGCTATGGTTAGGTTTACCTTAATACTTTTGTTGTAGTTGCGGATGCTTGCAATAGAGGTTAATCATAAGTGGGATGCTTGTTCAAGTAAGAACAGCACCCAAGCACCGGTCCACCCACATATCAAATTATCAAAGTACCGAACGCGAATCATATGAGCGTGATGAAAACTAGCTTGACGATATTCCCATGTGTCCTTGGGAGCGCTTTCCCTATTATAAGAGTTTGTCTAGGCTTGTGCTTTGCAATAAAAAGGATTGGGACACCTTGCTACACTTTATTTACTTTTGTTACTTGTTACGATTTATCTTATCACAAAACTATCTATTACCACTTATTTCAGTACTTGCAGAGATTACCTTGGTGAAAACCGCTTATCATTTCCTTCTGCTCCTCGTTGGGTTCGACACTCTTACTTATCGAAAGGACTACGATAGATCCCCTATACTTGTGGGTCATCAAGACTCTTTTCTGGCGCTGTTGCGGGGGAGTGTAGCGTCTTTGGTAGGTGGAATTTGGTAAGAAAAATTTTTATATAGTGTGCTGAAATTTTCTGTCACTTGTTACTATGGAAAGTAATTCTCTGAGGGGCTTGTTCGGGGTATCTTCACCCCGTCCGATAGAGAAAAGAGTTGCTCCTCAACTTACTAAACCTATTGAAAATGAAACTCCTTTTGAAATTTCTTCGAGTATGATGGAAAAACTGCTAGCTAACACTTTTACAGGAGATGGAACAAAACATCCTAATGAACATCCACTCTATGTGGATGAAGTTTGTGGACTATTTAAGCTTGCAGGTATACCCGATGATGTTGTTAAGAAGAAGGCCTTCCCTTTATATTTGAAGGGAGACGCATTGACATGGTATAGGCTATGTGATGATATGAGATCATGGAACTATAAAAGATTGAAACTGGAATTTCATCAAAAGTATTACCCTATGCATCTTGTTCACCGTGGTCGTAATTATATATATAATTTTTGGCCTTGCGAAGGAGAAAGCATCGCTCAAGCTTGGGGGAGGCTTAAATCAATGTTATATTCATGCCCCAATCATGAGCTCTCAAGAGAAGTAATTATGCAAAGTTTTTATGCTCGATTTTCTGATAACAATCGCACCATGCTCGATACTTCTTGTGCTGGCTCTTTTATGATGAAGACTACTGAATTTAAATGGAATTTATTGGATAGAATTAAACGCAAATCTGAAGATTGGGACCTCGACGAAGGTAAGGATCAGGTAAGACACCTAAGTTTGATTGTGTTAAATCTTTTATGGATACCGATATTTTCCGTAAGTTTAGCACTAAATATGGACTTGACTCTGAGATATTGCTTCTCTCTGTGAATCTTTTGCTACCCATGTTGATCTCCCCAAGGAGAAGTGGTTTAAATATCATCCTCCCATAGAAGTAAAAGTAGCTGCACCTATTAAAGTTGAAGAAAAGACTGTCAATGATCCTATTGTTCCTACTTCTTATGTTGAGAAACCACCTTTCCCTGTTAGAATGAAGGATCATGCTAAAGCTTCAACTGCTATTCGTAAAAGCAATATTAGAACTTATATACCTCCTGAGCAAGTTAAAGTAGAACCTAATATCTCTATTGTTAAAGATCTCTTATCTGATAATATTGATGGGCATGTTATTCAATTCTGTCGTGAAACTGCTAGAATTGCTAAACCTTGTGCTAGAGATAAACATAGACATGTGGTAGGCATGCCTGTTATTTCTGTTAAAATAGGAGATCATTGTTATCATGGCTTATGTGATATGGGTGCTAGTGCTAGTGTAATAACCATTGACTTATACAAAGAAATTATGCATGATATTGCACCTGCCGAGTTAGAAGATATTGATGTTACAATTAAACTTGCCAATAGAGATACTATATCTGCAATGGGAATTGTTAGAGATGTTGACGTCTTGTGTGGAAAGACCAAATATCCCGCTGATTTTCTTGTTATTGGTTCTCCACAAGATAGCTTTTGTCCCATTATATTTGGTAGACCCTTCTTGAGTACTGTTAATGCTAAGATAGACTGCGAAAAGAATGTTCTTACTATTGGCTTGGATGATATGGTTCATGAGTTTAATTTCTCTAAATTTAGTAAACAACATCGTGAGGAAGAATCGCCTAGTAAGGATGAAATTATTGGCCTTGCTTCTATTGCTGTACCTCCTAGTGATCCTTTAGAACAATATTTGCTTGACCATGAAAATGATATGTTCATGAATGAAAGAAGGGAAATAGATGAAGTATTCTTTAAACAGGAACCTATCCTGCAACACAATTTGCCTGTTGAAATCCTAGGGGATCCTCCTCCACCTAAGGGTGATCCCGTGTTTGAGCTTAAACCGTTGCCTGATAATCTTAAATATGCTTATCTTGATGAAAAGAAAATATATCATGTTATTATTAGTGCTAACCTTTCAGAGCATGAAGAAGAAAGATTATTGAAAACTCTGAAAAAGCACCGTGCCGCTATTGGATATACTCTTGATGATCTTAAGGGCATTAGTCCCACGCTATGTCAACATAAAATAAATTTGGAAGCGGATGCCAAACCAGTTTGTGATCCTCAACGACGTCTGAATCCTAAAATAAAAGAAGTGGTAAGAAAAGAAATACTCAAGCTTCTGGAGGCAGGTATAATTTATCCCGTTGCTGATAGTCAGTGGGTAAGTCCTGTCCATTGTGTCCCTAAGAAGGGAGGTATTACTGTTGTCCCTAATGATAAAGATGAATTGATCCCGCAAAGAATTATCATAGGCTATAGGATGGTAATTGATTTCCGCAAATTAAATAAAGCTACTAAGAAAGATCATTACCCCTTACCTTTTATTGATCAAATGCTAGAAAGATTATGCAAACATACACATTATTGCTTTCTAGATGGTTATTCTGGTTTCTCTCAAATACCTGTGTCAGCTAAAGATCAATCAAAAACTACTTTTACATGCCCTTTTGGTACTTTTGCTTATAGACGCATGCCTTTTGGTTTATGTAATGCACCTACTACCTTCCAAAGATGCATGATGGCTATATTTTCTGACTTCTGTGAAAAAATTTGTGAGGTTTTCATGGACGATTTTTCCGTCTATGGTTCCTCTTTTGATGATTGCTTGAGCAATCTTGATCGAGTTTTGTAGAGATGTGAAGAAACTAATCTTGTCTTGAATTGGGAAAAGTGCCACTTTATGGTTAATGAAGGTATTGTCTTGGGGCACAAAGTTTCTGAAAGAGGTATTGAAGTTGATAAAGCCAAAGTTGATGCTATTGAAAAGATGCCATGTCCCAAGGACATCAAAGGTATAAGAAGTTTCCTTGGTCACGCTGGATTTTATAGAAGGTTCATTAAGGACTTTTCATAAATTTCGCGGCCTCTGACTAATTTATTGCAAAAAGATGTACCATTTGTTTTTGATGATGATTGTGTAGAAGCATTTGAAATACTTAAGAAAGCATTGGTCTCTGCACCTGTTGTTCAGCCACCTGATTGGAATTTACCCTTTGAAATTATGTGTGATGCTACTGATTATGCTGTAGGTGCTGTTCTAGGGCAAAGAGTTGATAAGAAATTAAATGTTATTCATTATGCTAATAAGACTCTAGACAATGCTCAAAGAAATTATGCTACTACCGAGAAGGAACTTTTAGCAGTTGGATTTGCTTGTGATAAATTCAGACCTTATATTGTAAACTCTAAAGTAACTATTCACACTGATCATGCTGCTATTAAATATCTTATGGAAAAGAAAGATGCAAAACCTAGACTTATTAGATGGGTTCTCTTGCTACAAGAATTTGATTTGCATATTGTTGATAGGAAAGGAGCTGAGAACCCCGTTGCAGATAACTTATCTAGGTTAGAGAATGTTCTTGATGACCCACTACCTATTGATGATAGCTTCCTTGACGAGTAATTAAATGTCATAAGCACTTCTCGTAGCACTCCTTGGTATGCTGATTATGCTAATTATATTGTCGCTAAATTTATACCACCTAGCTTCACATACCAACAAAAGAAAACGTTTTTGTATGATTTGCGACATTACTTTTGGGATGACCCACATCTTTATAAAGAAGGAGTAGATGGTGTTATTAGACGTTGTGTACCTGAGCATGAACAGGAACAGATCCTACGCAAGTGTCACTCCGAAGCTTATGGAGGACACCACGCTGGAGATAGAACTGCACACAAGGTATTGCAATCCGGTTTTTATTGGCCTACTCTCTTCAAGGATGCCCGTAAGTTTGTTTTGTCTTGCGATGAATGTCAAATAATTGGTAATATTAGTAGACATCAAGAAATTTCTATGAATTATTCACTTGTTATCAAACCATTTGATGTTTGGGGCTTTGATTATATGGGACCTTTTCCTGCCTCTAATGGATATACACATATTTTAGTTGATGTTGATTATGTCACTAAGTGGGTAGAAGCTATTCCAACTAGTAGTGCTGATCATAACACTTCTATTAAAATGCTTAAGGAAGTTATTTTTCCGACGTTCGGAGTCCCTAGATATTTAATGACTGATGGTGATTCGCACTTTATTCATGGTGCTTTCCGTAAAATGCTTGCTAAATATGATGTTAATCATATGATTGCATCTCCATAGCACCCACAGTCTAGTAGTCAAGTAGAATTGAGCAATAGAGAGCTCAAATTAATTCTGCAAAAGATTGTTAATAGGTCTAGAAAGAATTGGTCCAAGAAACTTGATGATGCATTATGGGCCTATAGAACTGCATATAAAAATCCTATGGGTATGTCTCCGTATAAAATGGTTTATGTAAAAGCTTGTCACTTACCTCTCGAACTAGAACATAAGGCATATTGGGCTATTAAAGAGCTCAACTATGATTTCAAACTTGCCGGTGAGAAGAGGTTATTTGATATCAGCTCACTTGATGAATGAAGAACCCAAGCTTATGAAAATGCCAAGTTGTTTAAAGAAAAAGTTGAAAGATGGCATGAAAAAAGAATACAAAAGCGTGAGTTTAATGTAGGTGATTATGTATTGCTATAAAACTCTCGTTTAAGATCTTTTGCAGGAAAACTTCTCTCCAAATGGGAAGGTCCCTACGTTATCGAGGAGGTCTATCGTTCCGGTGCCATAGAAATCAACAACTTTGAAGGCACAAACCCGAAGGTAGTAAACGGTCAAAGAATCAAACATTATATCTCAGGTAATCCCATAAATATTGAAAACAATATTATTGAAACCGTAACCCCGGAGGAATACATAAGGGACACTTTCCAGACCGTTTCAGACCCCGAAAAGGAATAGGTATGTGGTACGGTAAGGAAACCGACTCCAAAACAATTTTTAAGGCAATATTTCTCCGTTTTGGAATATTTAGAAAAATATAAAAATAAGTGGCAGTCCGGGAAGGACACGAGGCCTCCACAAGGGTGGAGGGCGCCCTACCCCCTGGGTGCGCCCCCCTACCTTGTGAGCACCTCGAGTGCCTCCTGGACTCCGTTTTCTTGCACGATACGTATTTTGGTTGGTAAAAATTCATTATATATTCTCCCGAAGGTTTTGACTCTCGTATCACGCAAATATTCTCTGTTTTCGTTTCGAGCTGTTCCTGCTACAGATTTGAACAAGATGTCGTCCCATGATTCGGAGGGAGAGAGCTACATAGCTGATTATATTGCAAACCCAAAAGTATATGGGGATGTGGAACACTATGGCTGGACTACCGAGGAAGAAGAAGACTATGATCCAAAGAGGAAGGAGGAGACAAGCTCTGATGAAGAGGACGAACCACTGCCTCAACCTGGTGATATGCATGTGGAGTTCAAGAAGTCAAGCCTCCCTAATTAAGGTCCAATCTATCCCACCACATTTTTTGCAGGACAGCAAGGCAACGCTATGCAAGAATATAATGAAACTTGAGCTCGAGAATGAGGATCCGAGGGAGGAAAATTTTAGCCTCAGGCGTAAGCTAGAGAAGAAAAATGCAACAACTCCTACTTCACCACTTCCGAAGAAATAATCACATGGGTATGGGCACTCCCCTTGGCAACTGCCAAGCTTGGGGGAGGTGCTCTGGTATCGTATCACCATCACAATTCCTATCTTTACCGTTTTTCTTAGTTCGGTCCTTTTAGTAGTATCTTGATTTAGTAGAATAAAGTCTTGGCTTGATCTAGTTTTGAGTTTTGCTTTACGATCCCTCTATGTAATCGAGTCCGTGAGCTATCTATATAATAAAGATTAGTGTTGAGTCAAGGGCTTGATTGTTTTTCCATGATCTTGGGGTGAATAGAAAGAAGAAAAAGAATAAAAAGAAACAAGTAGTTCATATTGATCTTATTGAGAGTAATGATTTCACATAGAAAAGGGTATGATGATTAAAAAGTTGTTGGGAGTTGGCAAATATAGCTTTGGTCATCGTTGCAATTAATAGGAAGTAATAAGGAAAGAGAGGTTTCACATATAGATACACTATCATTGAAATCTCTTATGATTGGGAGCACTCATTAAAATATGACATGCTAAAGAGTTGAGGTTGGACAAGGAAGACAACATAATGAGTTATGTTTTCTTACATCTGAGATAAAGTATGTTGTCATGGATCCTCTAACGTGTTGAGCTTGCCTTTCCCCCTTATGCTAGCCAAATTCTCAGCACCAAGTAGAAATACTACTTTTGCTTCCAAATACCCTTAAACCAGTTTTGCCATGAGAGTCCACCATATCTATCTATGGATTGAGTAAGATCCGTCAAGTAAGTTGTCATCGGTGCAAGCAATAAAAATTGCTCTCTAAATATGCATGACTTATTAGTGCAGAGAAAATAAGCTTTGTACGAACTTGTTGTGCAAGTAATAAAAGCGACGGACTGCATAATAAAGGTCCACATGCAAGGGGCAATATAAAGTGACGTTCTTTTGCATTAAGATTTTGTGCATCAACCCTAAACGCGCATGACAACCTCTGCTTCCCTCTGCGAAGGGCCTATCTTTTATTACTATTCTCTACCTTATGCAAGAGTCACGGAGATCTTCACCTTTCCTTTTTCATTTTATCCTTTGGCAAGCTCAGCATGTTGGAAAGAACATGATATATATATATCTAATTGGATGTAGGAGAGTATGAATTAACTTTGTTGACATTACCCTTGAGGTAAAAGGTTGTGGGGCAAAACTATAAGCCCCTATCTTTCTTTGTGTCCGATTAAAACTCCGTAACCACAAGTATTGCGTAAGTGTTAGCAATTATGAAGGACTAAGTGATAGTTGAGTATGTGGACTTGCTTCTAAGCTCTGATATAGACTATTTCCGATGTTATGATAAATTGGAATTGCTTCAATGACCGAGACTATGATTTGTTCGTGCTCAATAAGGTTTCTGATTCATACTTTTGCTTTGTGAAAAATCATCACTTGAACATAAGTAATCATATGACAAAATCTATATATGTTGCTGTTATGAAATTAATCATGATGCCTTCATGTCCGTATTTTATTTTTATCGATGCCTCTACCTCTAAACATGAGGACATATTTATTGTTATCGGCTTTTCACTTGAGGACAAGCGAGGTCTAAGCTTGGGGGAGTTGATACGTCCATTTTGCATCATGCTTTTATATCAATATTTATTGCATTATGAGCTGTTATTTCACGTTATGTCACAATACTTATGGCTATTCTCTCTTATTTTACAACGTTTACATGAAGAGGGAGAATGCCGGCAGCTGGAATTCCAGGCTGGAAAAGGAGCAAATATTGGAGACCTATTCTGTGCAACTCCAAAAGTCCTGAAACTCCACGGAATATCTTAAGATAAATAAACAAAAATCGTCGCCAAAGATGAAGGCCAGGGTGCCCGCACCCTGCTCACGAGGGTGGGGGGCGCACCCCCTACCTCGTGGGCCCCCTGGTGGCTCTCCGACGCCCATCTTCTCCTATATGAAGTCTTTCGATGAGAAAAAATAGCAAGCAACCTTTCGGGACGAGACTCTGCCGCCACGAGGCGGAACCTTGGCGGAACCAATCTAGGGCTCCGGCAGAGCTGTTCTGCCGGGGACACCTCCCTCTGGGAGGGGGAAATCATCACCAACGTCATCACCAATGATCCTCTCATCGGGAGAGGGCAATCTCCATCAACATCTTCACCAGCACCATCTCATAGCCAAACCCTAGTTCATCCCTTGTATCCAATTCTTGTCTCCAAGTCCGGGATTGGTGCTAGTAGGTTGCTAGTAGTGTTGATTACTCCTTGTAGTTGATGCTAGTTGGTTTATTTGGTGGAAGATCATATGTTCAGATCCTTTATGCATATTATTACCCCTCTGATTATGAACATGAATATGCTTTGTGAGTAGTTACGTTTGTTCCTGAGGACAAGGGAGAAGTCTCGCTATTAGTAGTCATGTGAATTTGGTATTCGGTCGATATTTTGATAACATGTATGTTGTCTAGCCTCTAGTGGTGTTATGTGAACATCGACTACATAACACTTCACCATTATTTGGGCCTAGAGGAAGGCATTGGGAAGTAATAAGTAGATGATGGGTTGCTAGAGTGACAGAAGCTTAAACCCTAGTTTATGCGGTGCTTCGTAAGGGGCTGATTTGAATCCATATATTTCATGCTATGGTTAGGTTTACCTTAATACTTTTGTTGTAGTTGCGGATGCTTGCAATAGAGGTTAATCATAAGTGGGATGCTTGTTCAAGTAAGAACAGCACCCAAGCACCGGTCCACCCACATATCAAATTATCAAAGTACCGAACGCGAATCATATGAGCGTGATGAAAACTAGCTTGACGATATTCCCATGTGTCCTCGGGAGCCCTTTCCCTATTATAAGAGTTTGTCCAGGCTTCTCCTTTGCAATAAAAAGGATTGGGCCACCTTGCTGCACTTTACTTACTTTTGTTACTTGTTGCTCGTTATGATTTATCTTATCACAAAACTATCTATTACCACTTATTTTAGTACTTGCACAGATTACCTTGCTGAAAACCGCTTATCATTTCCTTCTGCTCCTCGTTGGGTTCGACACTCTTACTTATCGAAAGGACTACGATAGATCCCCTATACTTGTGGGTCATCAACTAGACACGCTAGCTAGTAAGCTAATGAAGGAAACAGAAGATCGTCATGAACATATGCATACAGAGAGAAGTGATATCGACCACCTCTCCTTCTCTGAGAGATTGGTCGAACAACAAGTTCTTGTATATCTATCCGACGCTACTAGCTACATATATACAATATAATTATCTCTTACAATATAATCTCCTAATTCCAAATGAACTCAGGGACCACATGGTATTCTCCGTCTTTAGCGATCACGTGGCCAAGAAAGAATGCCGCCAATTCCTCTTGAATTCCTCGCATACGATCTGGTGATAGGAGTTCATCCCGCATCCAAAATATCTAATTTGAAGAAGGGGGTCAATACATATATATGAATAAATGAAACTGAACACGAATGATGGTAATAAAATAAAATTGTGAATATTATTATTTACGCACTTCATATTGTTTGTCGGAGTAGCCCCACTCACAGGTCGTGTGGCGGATGGACTCGCAAAGTAATTATTCCCTTGTTCCTGCCACAACCACTTTACAAGAAATAGAGGTCAATCAAACTGATAATTAGCAAGCATGCTAAATGGTATTGATGAAACTAGCACTTGAATCACTAGGAGATGCGTGGAACATGCTACTATAGTACTTACTTTCGGGTGTCTTAATTGCAGCTTCTTCGGCAGTCCCGGAGTTTTTGAGGTGAATTTATTTCAAACCCTGCCAGACAAAGAAAACAATTACTTGATATTAGGAAATGAACAAATTGAAGTTGCCGATATGGTGCGATAATGATCGATTTAACTTACTTCTCTAGAATTTCAGTCATGTCTGCATACTCCTTGGGATCTTTTTGTCTCGAGTCTAAGACGGTTACTAGTCCCTGCTCAAGCTTAATCTCTAGGAGAATATAGTGGAAGCTGCGCACGCATGCATAACTCATCAATTACATTACTATAACCTCGACTAATAAGGGAAACAGAATATGCACAAGACAGTAACACTCACTGGAATTTGTAAGGGAAGAGTATTATAGCTTTGTTTTGATTTAATACAAACGATTGTAGTAGCTTGGCCTGGGTATCTTTGGCCTGAGATTTAACCATATATGCATCTATGAGATTTGTGTTAATGAACCCAATATCACCAATTTGGCTTTTCTTCAATTCAGCGATCATCAATCTGCATAATATAGTGAGGATAATTAAAAATACATGCAATGAAAGAGCTGACCTATATATAGAGACTTAATGACGGAAATAGTACTACTTACAGGAAGTAGCAAGTGATCATTAATTTATCGAGGGCCTTTAGATTGAAAAACTCAAAGAACTCCTCAAATGGAACATTCAACAGTTCAATTCCAACGAGGTCATGCTCCTCTCTAACTCTTAGCGTCAAAATATTCCTCCACTCAGACTCTCTGCAGGTTTTATGTACCAATTATGGAATCTTCGCATCATCGTTGTTAGAGATCTTTCATCTTTGACGACAGGCTTCCCGTACATTGATGACCCACAAGTATAGGGGATCTATCGTAGTCCTTTTGATAAGTAAGAGTGTCGAACCCAACGAGGAGCAGAAGGAAATGATAAGCGGTTTTCAGCAAGGTATTCTCTGCAAGTACTGAAATAAGTGGTAACAGATAGTTTTGTGATCAGATAAATTGTAACGAGCAACAAGTAACAAAAGTAAATAAGGTGCATCAAGCTAGCCCAATCCTTTTTGTAACAAAGGACAAGCCGGAACAAACTCTTATAATAAGAAAAGCGCTCCCGAGGACACATGGGAATATCGTCAAGCTAGTTTTTATCATGCTCATATGATTCGCGTTTGGTACTTTGATAATTTGATATGTGGGTGGACCGGTGCTTGGGTGCTGTTCTTACTTGAACAAACATCCCACTTATGATTAACCTCTATTGCAATCATGCGCAACTACAACAAAAGTATTAAGGTAAACCTAACCATAGCATGAAACATATGGATCCAAATCAGCCCCTTACGAAGCAATGCATAAACTAGGGTTCAAGCTTCTGTCACTCTAGCAACCCATCATCTACTTATTACTTCCCGATGCCTTCCTCTAGGCCCAAATAATGGTGAAGTGTTATGTAGTCGACGTTCACATAACACCACTAGAGGTTAGACAACATACATCTCATCAAAATATCGAACGAATACCAAATTCACATGACTACTAATAGCAAGACTTCTCCCGTGTCCTAAGGAACAAACGTAACTACTCACAAAGCATATTCATGTTCATAATCAGAGGGGTAATAATATGCATAAAGGATCTGAACATATGATCTTCCACCAAGTAAACCAACTAGCATCAACTACAAGGAGTAATCAACACTACTAGCAACCTACTAGCACCAATCCCGGACTTGGAGACAAGAATTGGATACAAGAGATGAACTAGGGTTTGGAGATGAGATGGTGCTGGTGAAGATGTTGATGGAGATTGCCCTCTCCCGATGAGAGGAGCGTTGGTGATGATGATGGCGATGATTTCCCCCTCCCAAAGGGAAGTGTCCCCAGCAGCACAGCTCTGCCGGAGCCCTAGATTGGTTCCGACAAGGTTCCGCCTCGTGGCGGCGGAGTCTCGTCCCGAAAGGTTGCTTGCTATTTTTTCTCATCGAAAGACTTCATATAGGAGAAGATGGACGTCGGAGAGCCACCGGGGGGCCCACGAGGTAGGGGCGCGCGCCCAGGGGGGAGGTGCGCGCCCCCACCCTCGTGAGCAGGGTGTGGGCCCCCTGGCCTTCATCTTTGGCGACGATTTTTCTTTATTTATTTTAAGGTATTCAGTGAGTTTCAGGACTTTTGGAGTTGCGCAGAATAGCCCTTCAATATTTTCTCCTTTTCCAGCCTAGAATTCAAGCTGCCGGCATTCTCCCTCTTCATGTAAACCTTGTAAAATAAGAGAGAATAGGCATAAGTATTGTGACACAATGTGAAATAACATCCCATAATGCGATAAATATCAATATAAATGCATGATGCAAAATGGACGTATCAACTCCCCCAAGCTTAGACCTCGCTTGTCCTCAAGCGAAAAGCCGATAACAATAAATATGTCCTCATGTTTAGAGGTAGCGGCGTCGATAAAAAATAAAATACGGACATGAAGGCATCATGATTATTCTCATAACAGCAACATATATAAATTTTGTCATATGATTGCTTATGTTAAAGTGATGATCTTTTCACAAAGCCGAAGTATGAATCAGAAACCTTATTGAGCACCAACAAATTATACCCTCAGTCACTGAAGCAATTGCAATTTATTATAACATCGGAAAGAGTCTATGTCAGAGCTTAAAAGCAAGTCCACATACTCAACTATCACTTAGTCCTTCATAATTGCTAACACTCTCGCAATACTTGTGGTTACAGAGTTTTAACCGGACACAGAGAAAGATAGGGGCTTATAGTTTTGCCCCACAACCTTTTACCTCAAGGGTAATGTCAACAATAATAATTCATACTCCCCTATATCCAATTAGATATATATATCAAGTTCTTTCCAACATGCTAAGCTTGCCAAAGGATAAAATGAAAAAGGAAAGGTGAAGATCACCGTGACTCTTGCATAAGGTAGAGGATAATAATAAAAGATAGGCCCTTCGCAGAGGGAAGCAGAGGTTCCCATGCGCTTTTATGGTTGGATGCACAAAATCTTAATGCAAAAGAACGTCACTTTATATTGCCCCTTGTATGTGAACCTTTATTATGCAGTCCGCCGCTTTTATTGCGTCCACAACAAGTTCGTACAAAGCTTATTTCTCTGCACTAATAAGTCATGCATATTTAGAGAGCAATTTTTATTGCTTGCACCGATGACAACTTACTTGAAGGATCTTACTCAATCCATAGGTAGATATGGTGGACTCTCATGGCTAAACTGGTTTAAGGATATTTGGAAGCACAAGTAGTATCTCTACTTGGTGCTAAGAATTTGGCTAGCATGAGGGGGAAAGGCAAGCTCAACATGTTAGAGGAACCATGACAACATACTTTATCTCAGATATAAGAAAACATAACTCATTATGTTGTCTTCCTTGTCCAACATCAACTCTTTAGCATGTCATATTTTAATGAGTGTTCCCAATCACAAAAGATGTCAATGATAATATATCTATATGTGAAACCTCTCTCTCCTTATTACTTCCTATTAATTGCAACGATGACCAAAGCTATATTTGCCAACTCCCAACAACTTTTAATCATCATACTCTTTCTATGTGAAGTCATTACTTTCAATAAGATCAATATGAGCTCTTTGTTTCTTTTTATTCTCTTCTTTTATTCACTCAAGATCATGGCAAAGTAATCAAGCCCTTGACTCAACACTAATCTTTATTATATATAGCTCACGGAGTCGATTGCATAGATGGATCATAAAGCAAAACTTCAAAACTAAATCATGCCATGACTTTATTCTACTATATCAAGATACTACTACTAGGATCAAACTAAGAAATACGGTAAATATAGGAGTTGTGATGGTGATACGATACCGGGGCACCTCCCCCAAGCTTGGCAGTTGCCGAGGGGAGTGCCCCATGTGATTATATCTCCTTCTTTGTTGTTGGCGGTGGAGGTGTTGTTGATGATGCAAGCTTGTCGTCCACCTTCCATGGCATAGGCTCACCCTCATAGAAGGATGATTGAGTCTCCGGAATCCTCAAATCTGCAATGGAAACAGCTCGAAACGAAAACAAAGGATATTTGCGTGATACGATCGTCAAAACCTTCGGGAGAATATATAATGAATTTTTACAGACCAAAATATGTATCGTGCAAGAAAACGGAGTCCAGAGGGCACACGAGGTGCTCACGAGGTTGGGGGCGCGCCCAGGGGGAGAGGGCGCACCCTCCACCCTCGTGGAGGCCTCGTGTCCTCCCCGGACTGCTACTTATTTTTCTATTTTTCTAAATATTCCAAAACGGAGAAATATTGCATTAGAATTTGTTTTGGAGTCGGTTTACTTACCGTAACACACACCTATTCCTTTTCGGAGTCTGGAACATTCTGGAAAGTGTCCCTTATGTATTCCTCCGGGGTTACGGTTTCAATAATATTAGTTTCAACATTTATAGGATTACCTGAGATATAGTGTTTTATCCTTTGACCGTTTACCACCTTCAGATTTGTGCCTGCGAAGTTGTTGATTTTTATGGCACCGGAACGATAGACCTCCTCGATAACATAGGGACCTTCCCATTTAGAGAGAAGTTTTCATGCAAAAAATCTTAAACGGGAGTTGTATAGCAATACATAATCACCTACATTAAACTCACGCTTTTGTATCCTTTTATCATGCCATCTTTTAACTTTTTCTTTAAACAACTTGGCATTTTCATAGGCTTGGGTTCTCCATTCATCAAGTGAGCTAATATCAAATAACCTCTTCTCACCGGCAAGTTTGAAATCATAGTTGAGATCTTTAATAGCCCAATATGCCTTATGTTCTAGTTCGAGAGGTAAGTGACATGCTTTTCCATAAACCATCTTATACGGAGACATACCCATAGGATTCTTATATGCAGTTCTATAGGCCCATAATGCATCATCAAGTTTCTTGGACCAATTCTTTCTAGACCTATTAACAGTCTTTTGCAAAATTAATTTGAGCTCTCTATTGCTCAATTCTACTTGACCACTAGACTGTGGGTGATAAGGAGATGCAATTCTATGATTAACGTCATATTTAGCAAGCATTTTACGGAAAGCACCATGAATAAAATGTGAACCACCACCAGTCATTAAATATCTAGGGACTCCAAACCTCGGAAAAATAACTTCCTTAAGCATTTTAATAGAAGTGTGATGATCAGCACTACTAGTTGGAATAGCTTCCACCCACTTAGTAATGTAATCAACAGCAACTAAAATATGTGTGTATCCATTAGAGGCTGGAAAAGGTCCCATATAATCAAAGCCCCAAACATCAAGTGGTCAATAACAAGTGAATAATTCATAGGCATTTCTTGACGTCTACTAATGTTACCAATTCTTTGACATTCATCACAAGATAAAACAAACTTACGGGCATCCTTGAAGAGAGTAGGCCAATAAAAATCAGATTGCAATACCTTATGTGCAGTTCTATCTCCAGCGTGGTGTCCTCCATAAGCTTCGGAGTGACACTTGCGTAGGATCTATTCCTGTTCATGCTCAGGCACACAACGTCTAATAACACCATCTACTCCTTTATAAAGATGTGGGTCATCCCAAAAGTAATGTCACAAATCATAAAAGAACTTTTTCTTTTGTTGGTATGTGAAGCTAGGTGGTATAAATTTAGCAACAATATAATTAGCATAATCAACATACCATGGAGTGCTACGAGAAGTGCTTACGACATTTAATTGTTCATCAGGAAAGCTATCATCAATAGGTAATGGGTCATCAAGAACATTCTCTAACCTAGATAAGTTGTCTGCAACGGGGTTCTCAGCTCCTTTTCTATCAACAATATGCAAATCAAATTCTTACAGCAAGAGAACCCATCTAATGAGTCTAGGTTTAGCATCTTTCTTTTCCATAAGATATTTAATAGCAGCATGATCGGTGTGAATAGTTACTTTAGAATCAACAATATAGGGTCTGAATTTATCACAAGCAAATACAACTGCTAAAAGTTCCTTTTCGGTAGTAGCATAAGTTCTTTGAGCATTGTCTAGAGTCTTACTAGCATAATGGATAACATTTAATTTCTTATCAACTCTTTGCCCTAGAACAGCACCTACAGTATAATCACTAGCATCACACATAATTTCAAAGTGTAAATTCCAATCAAGTGGCTGAACAATAGGTGCAGAGACTAATGCTTTCTTAAGTATTTCAAATGCTTCTACACAATCATCACCAAAGACAAATGGTACATCTTTTTGCAACAAATTAGTGAGAGGCCGAGAAATTTTTGAGAAGTCCTTAATGAACCTCCTATAAAACCCGGTGTGATCAAGGAAACTTCTTATACCTTTGATGTCCTTGGGACATGGCATCTTTTCAATAGCATTAACCTTGGCTTTATCAACTTCAATACCTCTTTCAGAAACTTTGTGTCCCAAAACAATACCTTCATTAACCATAAAGTGGCACTTTTCCCAATTCAAGACAAGATTAGTTTCTTCACATCTCTGTAAAACTCGATCAAGATTGCTCAAGCAATCATCGAAAGAGGAACCATAGACGGAAAAATCATCCATGAAAACCTCACAAATCTTTTCACAAAAGTCAGAGAATATAGCCATCATGCATCTTTGAAAGGTAGCAGGTGCATTACATAAACCAAAAGGCATACGTCTATAAGCAAAAGTACCAAAAGGGCATGTAAAAGTAGTCTTTGATTGATCTTTAGCCGACACAGGTATTTGAGAGAAACCAGAATAACCATCTAGAAAGCAATAATGTGTATGTTTGCATAATCTTTCTAGCATTTGGTCAATAAAAGGTAAGGGGTAATGATCTTTCTTAGTAGCTTTATTTAATTTGGGAAATCAATTACCATCCTATAACCTGTGATAATTCTTTGCAGAACTTTATCATTAGGGACAACACTAATACCTCCCTTCTTAGGGACACAATGGACAGGACTTACCCACTGACTATCAGCAACGGGATAAATTATACCTGCCTCGAGAAGCTTGAGTATTTCCTTTCTTACCACTTCTTTAATTTTAGGATTCAAACACCGTTGAGGATCACAAACTGGTTTGGCATCCGCTTCAAAATTTATTTTATGCTGACATAGAGTGGGACTAATGCCCTTAAGATCATCAAGAGTATATACAATAGCGGCACGATGCTTCTTCAGAGTTTTCAATAATCTTTCTTCTTCATGCTCTGAAAGGTTAGCACTAATAACAAGATATATTTTCTTTTCATCAAGATAAGCATACTTAAGATTATCAGGCAACGGTTTAAGCTCAAACACGGGATCACTCTTGGGTGGAGGAGGATCCCCTAGGATTTCAACAGGCAAGCTGTGTTTCAGAATAGGTTCCTGTTTAAAGAATACTTCATCTATTTCCCTTCTTTCATTCATAAACATATCACTTTCATGGTCTAGCAAATAATGTTCCAAAGGATCACTGGGAGGTACGGCAATAGAAGCAAGACCAATAAGTTCATCCTTACTAGGCAATTGTTCCTCACTTACTAAATTTAGAGAAATTAAACTCATGAACCATATCATCCAAGCCAACAGTAACAACATTCTTTTTGCAGTCTATCGTAGCATTAACAGTATTCAAGAAGGGTCTACCAAATATAATGGTACAAAAGCTATCTTGCGGAGAAGTAAGAACAAGAAAATCAGCAGGATATTTAGTTTTCCCACACAAGACTTCAACATCTCTAACAATCCCAATTGGTGAAATAGTATCTCTATTGGCAAGTTTAATTGTGACGTCAATACCTCCTAATTCAGCAGGTGTAATTTCATTCTTAATTTCTTCGTATAAAGTATGTGGTATAACACTAGCACTCGCACCCATATCACATAAGCCATGGTAACAATGATCTCCTATTTTAACAGAAATAACAGGCACACCTACCACAGGTCTATGTTTATCTTTAGCACAGGGTTTAGCAATTCTAGCAGTTTCACCTTGGAATTGAATAACATGCCCATCGATATTATCAGACAAGAGATCTTTAACAATTGCAATATTGGGTTCTACTTTAACTTGCTCAGGAGGTACATAAGTTCTGATATTGCTTTTATGAACAACAGTTGAAGCTTTAGCATGATCCTTTACTCTAACAGGGAAAGGTGGTTTCTCAACATAAGAGGTGGGAACAATAGGATCATTATAAGTGATAGTCTTTTCTTCAACTTTAATAGGTGCAGCTACTTTTACTTCTATGGGAGGATGATATTTAAACCACTTCTCCTTGGGGAGATCAACATAAGTAGCAAAAGATTCACAGAAAGAAGCTACTATCTCAGAGTCAAGTCCATATTTAGTGCTAAACTTACGGAAAATATCGGTATCCATAAAATATTTAACACAATCAAACTTAGGTGTCATCCCTGACTCCTTACCTTCGTCGGGGTCCCAATCTTCAGAGTTGCGTTTAATTCTATCAAATAAATTCCATCTGAATTCAATAGTCTTCATCATAAAAGAGACAGCACAAGAAGTATCGAGCATGGTGCGATTGTTATCAGAAAGCCGAGCATAAAAATTCTGAAGAATTGTTTCTCTTGAGAGGTCATGATTGGGGCATGAATATAACATTGATTTAAGCCTCCCCCAAGCTTGAGCGATGCTTTCTCCTTCGTGAGGCCAAAAATTATATATATAATTGCGATCACGATGAACAAGATGCATAGGGTAATACTTTTGATGAAATTCCAATTTCACTCTTTTATAGTTCCATGATCTTGTATCACATAGCCTATACAATGTCAATGTGTCTTCCTTCAAAGATAAAGGAAAAGCCTTCTTCTTAACAACATTATCGGGTATACCTGCAAGCTTAAATAGTCCACAAATATCATCCACATAGCGAAGATACTCGTCAGGATGCTTTGTTCCATCTCCTGTAAAAGTATTAGCCAACAGTTTTTCCATGATACCCGAAGGAAATTCAAAAGGAGTTTCATTTTCAATAGGTCCAGTAGGTTGAGGAGCAACTCTTTGCTCTACTGGAAGGGGTGAAGATACCCCGAACAAGCCCCTCATAGAATTACTTTCCATAGTAACGTGACAGAAAATTTCAGCACACTATATAAATTTTTCCTTACCAAATTCCACCTACCGAAGGCGCTACACTCCCTGGCAACGGCGCCAGAAAAGAGTCTTGATGACCCGCAAGTATAGGGGATCTATCGTAGTCCTTTCGATAAGTAAGAGTGTCGAACCCAACGAGGAGCAGAAGGAAATGATAAGCGGTTTTCAGCAAGGTATTCTCTGCAAGTACTGAAATAAGTGGTACCAGATAGTTTTGTGATAATAAGTGGTAACAAAAGTAAATAAGGTGCATCAAGGTAGCCCAATCCTTTTGTAGCAAAGGACAAGCCGGAACAAACTCTTATAGTAAGAAAAGCGCTCCCGAGGACACATGGGAATATCGTCAAGCTAGTTTTCATCACGCTCATATGATTCACGTTCAGTACTTTGATAATTTGATATGTGGGTGGACCGGTGCTTGGGTGCTGTTCTTACTTGAACAAACATCCCACTTATGATTTACCTCTATTGCAATCATCCGCAACTACAACAAAAGTCTTAAGGTAAACCTAACCATAGCATGAAACATATGGATCCAAATCAGCCCCTTACGAAGCAACGCATAAACTAGGGTTCAAGCTTCTGTCACTCTAGCAACCCATCATCTACTTATTAATTCCCAATGCCTTCCTCTAGGCCCAAATAATGGTGAAGTGTTATGTAGTCGATGTTCACATAACACCACTAGAAGTTAGACAACATACATCTCATGAAAATATCGAATGAATACCAAATTCACATGACTACTAATAGCAAGACTTCTCCCGTGTCCTCAGGAACAAACGTAACTACTCACAAAGCATATTCATGTTCATAATCAGAGGGGTATTAATATGCATAAAGGATCTGAACATATGATCTTCCACCAAGTAAACCAACTAGCATCAACTACAAGGAGTAATCAACACTACTAGCAACCTACTAGCACCAATCCCGGACTTGGAGACAAGAATTGGATACAAGAGATGAACTAGGGTTTGGAGATGAGATGGTGCTGGTGAAGATGTTGATGGAGATTGCCCTCTCCCGATGAGAGGAGCGTTGGTGATGATGATGGCGATGATTTCGCCCTCTCGGAGGGAAGTGTCCCCGGCAACACAGCTCTGCCGGAGCCCTAGATTGGTTCCGCCAAGGTTCCGCCTCGTGGCGGCAGAGTCTCGTCCCGAAAGGTTGCTTGCTATTTTTTTCTCATCGAAAGACTTCATATAGGAGAAGATGGACGTCGGAGAGCCACCAGGGGGCCCATGAGGTAGGGGGGCGCACCCAGGGGGGAGGGGTGCGCCCCCACCCTCGTGAGCAGGGTGTGGGCCCCCTGACCTTCATCTTTGGCGACAATTTTTCTTTATTTATTTTAAGGTATTCCTTGGAGTTTCAGGACTTTTGGAGTTGCGCGGAATAGCCCTTCAATATTTGCTCCTTTTCCAGCCCAGAATTCCAGCTGCCGGCATTCTCCCTCTTCATGTAAACCTTGTAAAATAAGATAGAATAGCCATAAGTATTGTGACATAACGTGAAATAACAGCCCATAATGCGATAAATATCAATATAAAAGCATGATGCAAAATGGACGTATCATACATGTATTTGTGTTCGTCCACCTCCAAGAAATCATAATGTACATCGTCGGCCAGGTAATCTTTAAGATTGTTATAACCGGGCACCATCGTCCCGCCTGAATGATTAGCGACGATATCGCTAGACACCTGGAGCGGGGGGAATGATTGGTTCGCTTGTTCGCCAAGCTGGGCAACTTTTTTCCCAGCTCGCCGTTCTGCTAACCTTTGACCACTGACAGTACTTCCCGACCGCTCCACTTTGATAAATGACTTTTTAAGAATGCGCTCATAGTTGCCTTTCACCGGAGACTTTGGTGGTTTCTTCAGTGCAGCTAGAGTATGCTTCGCTTTATCGGAGGTGGATTTTTCTTTGCTTTCACCCCTTCAAAGAAGTTGGTCACTTCGGCTTACACGATCTTCGTGTTTTACTCCTGGCTCCTCTTGTATGGTAACTTCGCTGGAGTCTTCAGAGAAGGACCGTATCTGTATTGCCTGCCTCTGGCTGTACTGCTAGACGCCGGAGCAGACGCAGTGGCTGCGGCTGTCTTTCCTTTCTTACGAGGTGGAGGAGAAGGACGACGCGCCGGAGCAGCCGGAGTGGCGGCGGGTCTCTTCCACCCTTGTTGACGAGTAGGAGAAGGAGGAGGCTGGCTGCTCGTGCGCGCCGGCGTAGGCGAAGGAGGCGGAGTGCCGCCACGCGCCGGAGGAGGAGGCTGAGTGCCCTGATCACTCGCCGGAGGAGGAGGCGGAGGAGTGCCCTGACTCGCCGGAGGAGGAGGAGGAGGCGGAGCTGTCCAGTTCGGAAGGTTGATGAGCTCTTTCCGCCATAGGCATGGACTCTTCAGAGAAGAACCCAGCTGAATCTCCCCTTCACTCGTAGGGTGGTCAAGCTCAAGGTCCTCAAATCCGTCCGTTATTTGATCCACCATCACCCTAGCACATCCTTCTGGAATCGACCGGCCGTGGTAGGTTGTGCCAGGTTTAGTAGATAAAACAGAGCCAACAGCCGCCTTGACTTTCAATGTCATCCACCACGCCATAAGGTGGCAATGTTGAGACTCCATGATAGCATCCATGGGGTAGCTAGCAGGAGCCGTGAAGACAGGCTCCAGCTGCTGAGTCTGCTCGGTGGAAGCCACGCTGCTTCTCCGCTGAGATGGCAGGGTAGCTTGAAGGGAAGCTTCGACAGGTCGTTTGCTGCGATCTGCTTCTCATTCCTCTAGCCCTTGCACCCTTTCGTGCAGCGCCTGTAGTTGGCTATGCTCCACTTTCTTCCTCCTCTCCTGGCTTTTGTAACCCCCTGCGTCCGGAAACCCAGCCTTCCACGAAACGGATCCTGGCGTACCTCGTGTCCGTCCAGGGTGCTCAGGATTCCTAAGGGCCATTGTGAGCTCGTCCTTCTCTCTGTCTGGAACGAACGTCCCTTGCTGCGCTTTCTCGATATACTCCTGAAGCCTCCTGACGAGTTTTCGCAGTTGCTCTTCCGTCCAAACGCACTTCCCTGATACAGGGTCCAAGGTTCCGCCAACCCCGAAGAACCAAGTCCGGCAATGGTCTGGCCAGTTCATTGTCTCTGGTTCGACCCTTTTAGCAATCAGGTCATTCTCAGCCTTGTCCCACAAAGGTCGGGCTTTGAGGTAGCCACCTGACCCCGTGTGATGGTAATGCTTCTTCTTCGCAGCATTTTTCTTGTTTATCGCTGACATCTTCTTACTCTTTTCCGATGTCTTGTGGGCCACAAATGCGGGCCAGTGATCTCTGATCTTTTCATACTTTCCGGTGAATTCTGGTGTCAGTTCTTCGTCGATAAACTCTGTTTTTAGCTAATTCTTCCACCTCCTGAATAGTTCTGCCATCTTCTTAAGAGCATGAGACTTTATCAATTGCTCTTTAACTGGCTTCTCTGGATCCTCCTCTGGCGGTAGGGTGAAATTTGCCTTAAGCATTGTCCAAAGATCTTCTTTCTGCATATCGGAGACATAAGACACCTCAGGGTCTTCTTTCTTAGGCATTAACCATTGGTGGATACTGATCGGGATCTTGTCCCTAACAAGAACCCCGCACTGAGCACGAAATGCATCCCTTGTCCGGATGGGTTCAATCGGCTTGCCATCGCGCGCGATTGTAGTGATCTCAAACCTTTCATCTGAGCGCAACTTTTTCTTCGGGCCTCATTTCTTTACGGAAGTTGTGCTCGATCCGGAGGGCTAGAGAAAAGAAGAAAGATGAGAGTTAACTAATATGTGTACATATGAAAACAATGAATGCATCAGTTAGCTAGTCAGCACGGGCTTAACTAATATATATATCTGGTCGGACTCGGTTCGGTCACCGGAGCCGTCATCACGGTCTCCTTCTTGTACCGGCATTGGGTCACCGGAGCCATCATAATCATAGCCGCCTTCTTGTACCGACATTAATGGGTCACCGGAGCCATCATAATCATAGCCTTCTTCTTCACTACCCCGTCCTTCCAGACCATCGGTGTCGTTGAGAAACGACGCAACGACATCACTTCCTTTTGCGATTATGTCCCCCAACATTGCTTCTGTTGCTTCGTCTCGAGGGTGCTCCATAGTTTCTGCAAATATTTACAACATGACAATTATTATTCAAACATGATAGATGGATATATATTAGTGGCAAACGTAGAACTAGCTAGCTAATCACAACAAGGAATCATATTAGTGGCCTCAACGCTGCTTCTCTAGGGTTTGGAGTGGCCTCGACAATGCTTCAAGGGTTTGGGGTGGCCTCGATGACAACGCTCTTTTAACTTGGTAAATTTGGGTGGCCTCGAGAGAGTTTGTTGGGTAGGGGCGCGGCGGGAGGGGTAGGAGACCAACATTGTTTTTTCCCTAGGGTTTGGGTGTCCTCTAGAGTTCCGATCGAGCGAGAGGGCCGGGGGCAGGGGGGTGCTCCTGTGGTATAAGTTATCACGGTCGAGAGGGGGTATATATATATATCGACCGCCCCTCATGTCGAAGTTATCCGTGAGGGGGTTATATCGACAACGACAACATACATACATGGGGAAATAATGTTA
>NC_041391.1:697262058-697262739 GCF_002162155.2 Triticum dicoccoides | reverse complement strand
AGGAGAAGAAGAAAGGAATAAAAGAGAAGCGATCGAAGAAAAAAAAGAAAAACAAAGTCTATTTTTTTCTTATTCTCCTCTTCTTTTTCTTCTTTTTTCCTCTTATTATTTATTTCTCCTCTTCTTTCTCTCCTCTTCTTCTCCTTTCTTCCTCTTCTTATTTTCCTTTTTCCTCTCATTCTTTTTCTTCTTCTTCCTTTCCTAGCTAGATATATAAAACTTTTCTAAAATGAAACTAACCTAAAATGTACTAAATCAGAGAACATATATAGATAAAACTTTTCTAAAAATCTAACTTTTGCATATATGAACATATATACATAGAGAGCATACAAACATATATACATTTTTATAAAAAAGCAAAAACATCATATTCTATAAAAAATCATATACATATAATCTGGAAAAAACATCATATTCTATAAAAAAATCTTCATATATATGAACAAAAACAATTATGATAACAATCATATATATCATCATATATATGAAAACAACACGCATATAAATCATCACATATATTAAAAAACCAAGAAATAGGGGAGGGCGCCGGCCGGACCAAGGGGAGGAGGGGCAGGGGCGCGGGATCGGCAACGGGGAAGGGGGCACGCCGGGGCAACGACGAGAAGGGGGCGGGGCAGGGCGACGGCAACTACGGGGGCGAGCCGGGGCGACGCGCGT
>NC_041391.1:697257017-697261345 GCF_002162155.2 Triticum dicoccoides | reverse complement strand
ATTTTTGCAGAAACTGCTAAGTGTTTCTTATATAGCAAAGGCTTTGGTCCCGGTTCGTGGCACCAACCGGGACCAATGCCACCCTTTAGTCCCGGTTGGTACCACCAAACGGGACCAAAGGTCTCTTTTCGGCAACCCAAAGGGCGGGAAGCAGAGGCCTTTGGTCCCGGTTGGTGGCACCAACCGGGACTAAAGGGGTGCATTGGTACCGGTTGGTGCCACGAACCGGTAACAATGCACCCCTTTAGTCCCGATCCGGTATTAATGCACCCCTTTAGTCCCGGTTGGTGCCACCAACCGGGACCAAAGGCCCCTGCACTACTCGCGTCGCGGCCCAAGTTTAGTCCCACCTCGCTAGTTGAGAGGGGCGCGCAGTGGTTTATAAGCCCCACTACCGCACCCCTCTCGAGCTCCTCTCCATTCTAGGCTTACGGGCCTAATTGTTATTGCAATGCCTGATGGGCCTTCTGGGCCTTCTCCGGGCCTGAATCCTGGCCCATGGATGGGTTTCTAGTCGTACTTGGGCCATGGTGGCCTAGTTGGTGGCAATTTTTTTATTTTTTCCCAGTTTTTTCTTTTCTTTTTTGCTTTAATTATTCTCTTTTGTTTCTACTTACAACAAAATACTTATTTATTTTATTTTATTTTTTATAGCTACTTATTAATTTTATTTTATGATAATTCTTTTTGCTATTAAAGTTTCTAACAAAACAATTTCTTTATGAAAATTATTTTTGCTTTTAATGATTTTGAACAGAAAATACTTTGATAATTTTAGTTGCATCAATTTTATATAATTTTAGTTTCAATAATACTAGAGGTTGCTTATAATGTTTTGAACAGAAAATACTTTGATAATTTTAGTTTCATAAATTTTCTTTATGTTATTAAAGTTTATTTTTTTTATTTTATTTTGTTTCTACTTATCTATTTTATTAAAGTTTATATTATTTTGTTTCAAATTATTTATTTTATTTTGTTTCTGACTTCATTTGTTATTTTTCATGCATTTATTGATTATTTTGAGCTATAAGACCATGAAATTGAAAAGCATTTGAAATGAACTCTGAAAAGGTTCCAAGTTGGCATGGTATCATCATTTCACCCACATAGCATGTGCGAGAAATTACAGAGGGTTACGACAAAAACTGGATGCACTTCGTGTACAAAACGGACAGTCTCTTTCGAAGTATCAGGGTTTCATACAGAAACTCGTCTGTTACAAAGGGATTTCATTTTTTTGAACTTATTTGAACTCCATAGTTTTTTGTGTTCAAAATGCACCATTCAAAGCCACATCATCAATTTACAACCCTTTCTGACTTCATTTGTTATTTTTCATGCATTTACTGATTATTTCGAGCTATAAGACCATGCAATTGAAAAGCATTTGAAATGAACTCTGAAAAGGTTCAAGTTGGCATGGTATCATCATTTCACCCACATAGCATGTGCGAGAAAGTAGATAGGGTTACGGCAAAAACTGGATGCACTTCGTGTACAAAACAGGCAATCTCTTTCGAACTTTCGAAGTATCAGGGTTTCATACGGAAACTCGTCTGTTACAAAGGGATTTCATTTTTTTGAACTTATTTGAACTCCATAGTTTTTCTGTGTTTAAAATGCACTATTCAAAGCCACATCATCAATTTACAACCCTTTCTGACTTCATTTGTTATTTTTCATGCATTTACTGATTATTTTGAGCTATAAGACCATGCAATTGAAAAGCATTTGAAATGAACTCTGAAAAAGTTCCAAGTTGCCATGGTATCATCATTTCACCCACATAGCATGTGCCAAAAAGTACAGAGGGTTATGGCAAAAACTGGATGCACTTCGTGTACAAAACAAACAATCTCTTTCAAAGTATGAGAGTTTCATACGGAAACTCGTCTGTTACAAAGGGATTTCAATTTTTTTGAACTTATTTGAACTCCATAGTTTTTCTGTGTCAAAATGCACCATTCAAAGCCACATCATCAATTTACAACCCTTTCTGACTTCATTTGTTATTTTTAATGTATTTACTGATTATTTTGAGCTATAAGACTATGAAATTGAAAAGCATTTGAAATGAACTCTGAAAAGGTCCCAAGTTGGCATGGTATCATCATTTCACCCACATAGCATGTGCGAGAAAGTAGATAGGGTTACGGCAAAAAGTAGATGCACTTCGTGTACAAAACAGACAATCTCTTTCGAAGTATCAGAGTTTCATATGGAAACTCGTCTGTTACAAATGGATTTCATTTTTGAACTTATTTGAACTCCATAGTTTTCCTGTGTTCAAAATGCACCATTCAAAGCCACACCATCAATTTACAACCCTTTCTGACTTTATTTGTTATTTTTCATGCATTTACTGATTATTTTGAGCTATAAGACCATGAAATTGAAAAGCATTTGAAATGAACCCTGAAAAGGTTCCAAGTTGGCATGGTATCATCATTTCACCCACATAGCATGTGCAAGAAAGTATAGAGGGTTACGACAAAAAATGGATGCACTTCGTGTACAAAACAAACAATCTCATTCGAAGTATCAGGGTTTCATACGGAAACTCGTCTGTTACAAAGGGATTTCACCCACATAGCATGTGCAACATATAGCTCTCTGGAGCATATAATTAAACCATACATTGAAATTATGTAAAACATTTAAATGCAAAAACAAATGCGATCATAATCGCAACCAATGTAACAACTGATCCAACTGCATAATGATACAAAGCCTCGGTATGAATGGCATATTTTCTAATCTTTCTAATATTCAACCGCATTGCATCCATCTTGATCTTGTGATCATCGACGACATCTGCAACATGCAACTCCAATATCATCTTCTCCTCCTCAATTTTTCTTATTTTTTCCTTCAAGTAATTGTTTTCTTCTTCAACTAAATTTAACCTATCGACAATAGGGTCGGTCGGAATTTCCGGTTCAACCACCTCCTAGATAAATAAAATATATGTCACGTTGGTCGGCATAATTATCATAAACAATAAATGAACCAAATAGTTATCAAAAGATAATATATACCACATCCGAATCATAGACAGGACGAGGGCCGACGGGGGCGGATACCAAAACCATCGCACTATATAATAACGAGAAATAATAAAAGTAAGAAAATTAGACAAGTATCTATCTGAAGTAAGAATCTTTTTCTTTCAGAAAGAAGATAAGAACAAGAGGCTCACCACGGTGGTGCCGGCGACGAGATCGGTGTGGGCGATCGACGGCGGTGAAGACGGGGACAGGACGTGACGGACCGCTAAACCTAGACAAATCTCGGGGAAAATGGAGCTCGGAGGTCGAGTTTAGAGAGGAGAACGATTAACTAGCGTGGCTCGGACATTTTATCGAACACCTCATGTGCATAGGAGGTGAGCTAGAGCACCCAAACACCCCCCCCTTGCCGGCCAGAAAAAACAGAGCACTGTGGAGTGCTCTGCTGTGGCGATGGGGTATATATAGGCAACTCATTTGTCCCGGTTCGTGATAGAAACCGGGACTAAAGCTCAGCATTCTGTCCCGGTTTAAGCCACGAACCGGGACCAATGGTTGTGGGCCAGGAGCGAGGACCATTGATCCCGGTTCGTGCCAGGAACCGGGACAAATGGGTCCATACGAACCGGGACCAATGCCCACGAGGCCCCGGCCGGCCCCCTGGGATCACGAACCGGGACGAATGCCCCCATGGGTCTCAGTTCTTGACTGAACCGGGACTAATGGGCTGGCCAGGACCGAACGAAAGCCCTATTTTCTACTAGTACAAGGACCTCGAAAGTCTCATTTCTTATTTTCTTTCTTTTAAGTCCTTTGTGAAAATTTTCTAGGACATTTTTGTGTCTTTCAATGAGTTTTGTGTTTGTGTGTGTTGTATACTCTTACAAATTAACATGCTTTTTCTTCCTAAAAGACATACTTTTTTAGAGAAACAAATTAACATGAATGTGCAAACGGGTGAACGTTAAATGGTGTAATTGAGATGATGTGGTTTACACACATGTTGTTATTAGACACAGTGCTTTTGAAAATGATGCATCTAAGACACACACGCATGCGCGCGCGCACACACACAGTTTTCCGGGTGCGCCATCGTCAATTGTGTCTCTTTGTCATTACCATTTTGATGTCAAGTACATTTCTTTCAACTGTATGAACGTCAACTATATTGGTATCAAAGTTAACGAAATTCTCAATTAGCAACGTTTACTCCAGAATCATGGAATAAAAAGATGAAGATGGAGTAGTACCTCTTTGTGAAAAAATGGTATTGAGGTTTCTCGAAATATGGGCTTTATAAGCGAAAGATGCGGCATA
>NC_041391.1:697253691-697256323 GCF_002162155.2 Triticum dicoccoides | reverse complement strand
GGGTGGATCCCTGGCTGCCTGGCCTGGCCGCTTGGGGACTAGGGGTGGCCCCCTGGCGCCTCCCGGCACATTTTGGAATCCTCTTGACTAGGATTTTTTTATATAAAATCATGCCCAAGGTTTTTGGAGCTCTGTAAATATGGATTTTCAAGAAAATCGAAAACATGCAGAAAACAACAACTTGCTGTGGGCATTGAATTAATAGGCTAGTCTAAAAATAATAATAAAATTGTTATAAAAAGTACTCAAAAGTGAAATTATAATAGCACCAAACAATAAGAAAATTGTTGATGCGTTTGAGACATATGACGTAGCCGTAACGTGGCGTCCCCGCCGGGAGGCAAGAAATGCCTATCTGTGGTGGAGGTGCATCGTGAGTGATATCGTCAAGGCCCAGGTGGCGCCAACATGGGTCCTTGTGGACACTGAGCTCGTAGAGGCTCGGGCCCTCCATCGATCCACAACCACCATGCAGTGTGATGCCCACTACCCCCCGTCGGCTCAACACCCAGCTCCTCCAAGTCGGACTGGCCGAGTCCGTGCGCACAATCTGCCTCCAAGCCAAGGACCTAGGCGCAAGGCGGAGGACGCGGACGAGCATCTGCATTGCAACTTGTGACTGCGCCAGAACGGAGGGGAAGGATGTCGCGACACCTTACGGGCCTTTTGCCACTAGCACGAGGAGGAGGAGGAGGAGGAGGAGGGCAGCGGCGACAACGACTGCGCGGACAGCGACGTAGGCCTAGCTGAGTTTAGTTCAGTTCAGTTTAAGTTTATGTGAAACTTCTAAATCTTCATCTTTTTCTCTTGTAATATATCAAACTTACTTAAATTTCATCCCTACTTCGTGTTCAATCATTTTGAGACCCACGGACACTTGATAATCACGGTTGGATGGCCGGCATCCGGCTGGATTCGGGCGAAAATTTGAACATGTGCGTTGGAGATACCCCCTAAGACAAAGTGCGGTCGAGACGAAGCACTTGAGCCGCACACGCAGTTTGTCATGTCATGTCATGATGCGCCATGATCAGCTGTGTCTCTTTGTCGTTGTCCACTATTTCGACGTCAGCTATTACATCGCTTTCAACTATGTTAGCGTCAACCGATACTAAGTGAGAATTTAGTAAACTTTGATAGCGATGCAGTTGAAAGCGATTTGGATTACTACTGCTGATCGCCCTGGGTGTCGGATTTGGATTACTACTGCCGGTTCTGTGTGCCGGTGTATCGTTATTACCGCCAGGCCTCGTGCCAAACTGAGTTCTGGTGGGATCAGTACTTGGCATCTTTTCTCGCCGTAAAAAGAAACCCAACACCTTTCGAAAGGAACAAATAGACAGAAGCAAGTGCGGTTGTCTTTCTTGTGTTTTCACACAGCGCGTAGCGTAGCAAACGTCGCTAGTGACTGGCTCGGCAGTCAACTTGTCACTCGACGCTCACAGAGCAACGTTCACTCCGGAATTTTAGAAGAAAAATGGTGGTGAGAAGAGTACCTACTGGGTTCAGCTCACCTGCGAGGCTCCCAGCAGGGATTATCGTGCAGGGCCAGTTAGGGAGCGCCACGTGTCCAAGTGGGCCAGTTAGGGAGCACCACGTGATAACTGGTCACTAAATTTCAACCCAGCTGAGCATCTCAAACGAGCCTCAGACGCCCTGGCTGACCAGCACCCTCATATCCAGCCCAAATATAAGACGAATATGGGGCACGCCTGGGCGCGTCCGCCTGACAGGCCCGGCCACTACCAGCCCCACTCCTGTCCCACAAAACCCCCAATCCGAACGCTTTGTTCCGAACCCTAGCTCACTCCCTCTCGCTCCATCCTCTCCTCTCCCTTTCCAATTCCAATCCCATCGACTACAATGTCCAGCTCCGACAGTGACTCCGGGTTCTAGCTCGACTACGAGGAGGAGATGGGCCTCAGCATTGCGTTGGAGAGGTCCAAGTTGGAGACCGGCGGCAGCTCCAGATCTGGTGTGTTGCCTCAGCATGGACTCCGAGATGGACCCTCCTGGCCAGTGCGTAGCGACGCCGAGACAGCGCAGTTCGCACCGGCCCCGTGCCATCTTCTTCCCCTGTCGGTCGTTCCTCCATGCGGGGCAGCGGTGGGTGCTAGTGCCCGCACCGTCTCCTTCCCCCGCCGGCCGTTCCTCCATGCGGGCAGCGGTGGGTGCTAGTGCCCACGCCGCTGGCCCACACGCGCACTCCGAAAATGAAGGCGCGCGTCGGGCGCCGCGAGTGGTAGCGTGCGCAGGAGAGGGACGCGACGGAGCAGTCCGCGCATCGACGTCGCGGGATGGGGGTGGACCCTGACGAGGACGTGTGGCTACTCGCATGGGTCTACTGTCGGTCCCTCATGATGGCGGAGACGGACGCTCGCCACCTCCGACGGAAGAACGCCAAGGCGCCCCGGCTTGCTATTGAGCAGTTAGAGCGCGAGACGAAGGTGGCAGCAGCAGAGGCGGCTTAGGTCACCAAGTTGAAGCAGGAGTAGGACATGGCGGTCTGTCGGATGAAGGGGCTCATCGTCCTCCCCGACCCCGACTCCGACTCCGGCGACAGCTGCACCTGCTCCTCAGACGACCAAGACCCTCCACCAGCCGTGGACGGCTACAGCTGCGCCGGCGACCA
>NC_041391.1:697247968-697253378 GCF_002162155.2 Triticum dicoccoides | reverse complement strand
TATCTTTTTAGTTGTAGAAGTTTAAGAACTTGTCCGGTGACGAACTAAGATGATCTTTTGGATATGGCGATGTTTTTTTTACGTCTCTTTGCAATCAATTTTGTGTTTGTTAGATAGATGGACGAAGAGCGGCGAAGACACGAACGAACGAACGCGCGTAAAAGTCGTCCTGGGCAGCTAGCCGGGCGGCCTTGACGGCGAGCCAAAGGAAAGCCAAAGAATCACCGGGATTCAGATTCTCCTCCCACTCACAAAAGTTTTCGTCCCGTCTAGTATCTGCGTACTACAGTACGTACGTACCTTTTCGCGCTTTGGCAGCTGTGCCGGCTCTCTCGATCGGACGCGCACACCACCATCATCCATCATCCGTCCCACCCTGCGCGCGTCGATCGCCACCCCTCGCACGACCGCCCGCCCAAATGATCGCCGCAGGCCGGTGGCCTGCCGTTTCTGCCGGCGCATTATTGTTACCGCACACACACACCTCGTGCCAACCTGACACCAACCCAAGCCAACGTAATCTACTTATCCTCTCTCTTTTTTCACCGTAAAAGAAACGACTGGACTTTCCAAAAGAAACAAACAGAAGCAAGTGGTGCTGTTTTTGCTGAGTTTTCACAGGCACAGCACAACAAAGGTTTTGACTTGCGAGCGGCTCAGCAGTCGGCGACACATTTTCTCTCTTGGCTGCTTTCTTTTGGAGGATGGCACTGGTCAGCACTCAGCAGAACGTATACCGGCTTGACAAACCCAGCAGGAGCACGTGCGAAGATGCATGTTGGCCGAGCGCAATGCAATGCACACGGGCGGTACTGTACCCTCGTGCACCGGCCATGCACGGCCAGAGAAGCCACCGGACAAGTTGGAGACATCACTTGCATGCAGCTTGTGTGAACACCAACTTCGTTTTCTTAACCAAGGTGCATGCACGTACGTACCATGGATCTAGTACACCACCTATGCACGCAGAACGGCGATCACTGCACTGCATCCTACTTACTACCACTGGTGGAAAAAGGGCCTTTGGTCGCGGTTCGCAACTGCCATTAGTCGCGGTTGCGCAACCGCGACCAAATAGGCGCGACTAAAGGCCCTCCCCTTTAGTCGCGGTTGCTTAAGAATCGCGACTAAAGGCCCGTCCACGCGGCCGTCGGGGCGGAGGACCTTTAGTCGCGGTTCTTCTGGCCAACCGCGACTAAAGGCCGCCGCAGGTTTAGGGTTTTAGCCCCCCCCCCCCTAAACCTGTTTTCTGTTTAATTTGTATTGTTTTATTTTTTTTGTGCTTTATTTTAATTTTGAAGGAGTTTCACATATTCTACGGTACTACATACATGCATATGAATGTACAATTTCAAACAAATTTGAAATTAGAACCAAAAAGAATTCAAGAGGAATATACAATATATATTCAATATCATCGGATGGCCATATACAATTTTGAACAAGTTTCCATACATAATTTAATGCATATAAAGTTCTACGTCCTCGTAATGGTGTTCTCCTTTAGGATGGAGGACTTCCCTCCTGAACCATCCAGCTAGTTCCTCTTGAAGTGGTCGGAAGCGAGCTTCTGGACTAAGCATCATCCGGAGGTTATTCCTCTGAGCATTGGTATCACTCGGAACCCGCTCAGAGGTGTATCTCCGGATCATCTCAGAGACATAGTATGCACATAGATTGGTCCCCGCTGGCTGAATATCCTCACCATTCTTAGCCTTTGACCTTTTGAATTCTAGCTCTTTTTTGAATTCACCGACCTTTGTATCTACGAACCGTCTCCAAACCCTACGAGGCAAAGAAAATTAAATGAACAAGAGAGTTATTAGTTACTTGATATTAGGAAATGAACGAAATAGGCCGATCGATATAGAGCGCAAATGAATGAAAATAATTACTTCTGCAGCATTCTTCTCATGCCACCCCAAAGCTTTGGATCCTTATTCAGAGAGTCGTGGACGAGACATTCTGAGGTGTCAACTTTAATTACTAGCAGAATCCAGTGGAACCTGCGGACACGATACATGCACAGTACGTCATGCATAACTCATCGATTAGCCGGCCACATACCATGCATGGAGTAAACAAAAGAGAATGTGCTCAAGACAGAAACACTCACCCAAAATGGTAAGGAAATAGAATATCACTTTTGAGTTCCTGCTTTGTAAGAAACTGCCACAGGTCTGCCTCCATGTCGGCGGGGTGATGCTCCAACACATATCCATTAACGATGTGGGGGTCAATGAACCCAACATCATGGATGTTCCTTACTCTGCATTCCTTAATCTTCATTCTGCATGTATAATAGCGGACACAACAATATAGTTAGGACATATATATAGTGCAGGCAATATGAACGAGATGGGGTAGAAATAAATCACTTACAGAACGTAGCAACTGATGATAGATTTGTCGAGCTCGCGCAGATTGAAAAGCTGGAACAATTCACTCAGATGAATTTGTACATAGTAATGTTTGAAGTGATGCTCATATCTAACTTCCGCATAAATATATTCTTTGGCGTTTTTATTTTTTATGTAACCCTTGTACCATTTCAGCAGACCTTTCATTTGTGGAGGTAGATCCTCTTCCTGCGCAGGCTCGACGAGAGGCCCATTCTTCACATATGTAATTACTACCTCCTTCACTGGCGCCTCATCAAGGCCTAACAGTTCACGAAGAGTAATACCTAAGTTGGCCGCTTGTTCTCTGGCACTCGTTAAAGTCAATCCATGTGCTGCCGCAGCTGCTATGATATCGGGGTCATCCGGACCGGCGGCTTTCACTATAAGCGGGGCAATCGATTGTTTACTTTGTTCCCCGAGCTGGGCAACTCGTTTCCCGCTTTTTTTACTTTCTAATTCCGTTTTCTCGGCCTCCTCCAAGGCTTTGTTCTCCTGGTTCTCCGCCCGCTCTTTCTTCTCCTTCAACATGAGTGCCTGCCTACGAAGTTCACGTGCATAGTCGTCAGGCAGATTCTTCGCGGCTTGGGACGGTGTGCTCAAAAATGACTTAGCCCACTTCTTTTGCTCATCAGAAAATACTGGCTTGGGCTCGGGCTCTCTTTTCTTCTTGCAGTCCGCCTTCCATTTCTCATGATCAGCAGCCGCGGCCGCGGCAGTTTCCTCGGCACTACGTTTCCAAGGCCTTGTGGGGAGAGGCTTCAGTGATGGCTCCGGTACCTTTGTGGTCTTAGGTACATAAGGGTCCGGGTTAATAATCCAGGACTGCTTCTGCTTCTTTGCCGGAGGTGGATTGGGGGGCGGCGTCTGATCACCCGCCGGACGAGGACTGGGGGGCGGCGTCTGATCACCCGCCGGACGTTGTGGACTGGGGGGCGTCGGCTGACGTGACGGAGGTGTAGGTGAACCGCCACCACCGTAGGGGGGTGGACTTGTTGTCCTTGGCGCCTCGCCTGGAAACTTGATAAACTTCTTTTGCCATAGAATGAAATGGCGCTTGACATCTCCAAGTCTTTTCTCCCCTTCAGGTGTAGCAATGTCAATCTCCAGGTCCTCAAACCCTTGGACTATGTCCTCCACCGTGACACGAGCATAGCCATCTTGAATGGGGTTGTTGTGGTGGAGTGCTCTAGGTAAACATGGTAAAGCACTGTCGATGGCTACCTTTATGGACATGTTCCCGATAGGATAATACAGATGACATTCTTTCATCTCCTTTATATCGTCCACGGGGTAGCGAGGAGGCTCCGGTGCAGTAATTTCGACCACCAGAGGCTCCGGTGCAGTAATTTCGACCACCAGAGGCTCCGGTACAGTAATTTCGATCGTCGGTGCATCTGCACCAGCCGGTGGGGCCTCCGTGGAAGCCACACTGCTTCTCCGCTGCTGGCTTCTGAGATCCGCTGGATGATCTTCATGCTGCGCCCGAGCTGCATCTCTTTCGGCTACTAGTACACTCACAATTTTCTTCATCACATCCATTTCCGATGCTAACCGCGCCACAACATCTGCTTCCCGATCCATCTTTCTCTTCCGGCTTCTGTAACCGTACGGGTCATCGTTCTGGGGGAACCCTATTTTCCACGGAATGTGCCCCATGCCTCGTACACGTCCTCCGTGTTCAGGATTCCCGAGGGCTTTTGTCAGCGCGTCGTTCTCTCTGTTGAACTTGATCTTCCCCTCTTGAGCATCCCTCATTGCGTCAATAAGGGCTTGGGTGGGTTTAATTATTTTGCCCCGGTAAACACACTTCCCTGTCTCCGGGTTCAGCGTTCCCCCATGCCCGTACCACCAGCTTTTGGCCCTTGGGTCCCATCCCTCCGTACCTGGACGGATTCCTCGCGCCCTCAGCTCGTTCTCCATCTTCTCCCACCTAGGCACCCAAAGGCGATACCCTCCTGGCCCCATAATATGATTGTACTCCTTCTTAGCCGCATTTTCCTTATTTTTTTCGATATTTGAATGAACTGCTCCGATTTCTTTTGCTTCACAAATTCTGGCCAATCATGTTTCAGTTTCTCATATTGTCCTTTGAAATCCGGAGTCTTGTTCTGCTTGACAAAGTCATGGGCTAGATTTTGCTTGAATTTCCGGAATGCGTCGGCCATCTTATGAAGAGCGAACTGTTTGACTAGCCTCCTCCTCTCTTTGTTTTCCTCAATCTTGTTACCCTCCTCATCGAATTTGTTGTATTCCGGAGGTAGAACGAAATGTTCCATAAGCTTCTTGAAGCAATCTTTTTTTGTTCTCTTATCGACAAAAGTGAAACCAGCAATTCGTGCCTTCTTTGGCTTATTCCACTCCTGGACGGTGATCGAGACGTTGTCTCTAACAACGGCTCCGCATTGGTTGACAAACTTGCTGGCGTTCTTGCGGGGCTCCAGCGGCCTGCCGGTTGCACTGTGGACAACCTCGATGGTGCATGTTTCTCCTTGTTTCATCGTCTTGGTTGCGCCACGCTTTGATGACGTACTCGATTGTTTCGACGATCCGGCCGAGGGCTAAAATAAGAAAGAGAATCGCGCGCGTTAGTACACACATATTTATTCAAATCAGTTAGTTTGTATCACCAGGGGCTCAATGTATATATATACCTCGGCGCCGGAGGTGGTTGCTACTTTCATTTGAAGATCGTCGTTTATCGACGTTTGTTCGGCATCATCTTGCTGACGGCGCCCTTCATCTTCACCGTCAAGGTTCAGATAAGAAGAGATATCATCTTCTTCTTGTCCGGTCGGCACATATAGAATATCGCCGTTTATGATGCCGAACATATGTGCTTCACCGTCCGGATCATAGTTGTCCATAATCGGGTCAGCTCTATCGTCCGCCATTATGTCAGTCCTGAAAACATGTAGTAAAAACAAATTAATTAAGTGAAGAAGGGGGGCGGTGGCGGTGGCGGTGGCGAAAGGGCGGTGGCAAAAGGAGGGGGCGAGGAAGGGGTGGGA
>NC_041391.1:697246323-697246922 GCF_002162155.2 Triticum dicoccoides | reverse complement strand
GCGACGGCGGGCGGCGTCGAGGGCGACGGCGGGCGTCGTCGAGGGCGAGGGCGACGGCGGGCGGCGTCGAGGGCGTGGGCGACGGCGGCAGGCCTTCGGCGCGGTGTTGAATCGGAGAAGACGAGAAAGGGTTCGGGCCTTGTATTTATAGCCCCCCCCTTTAGCCGCGGTTGGGGAGGCGACCCGCGACTAAAGGGTAACCTTTAGTCGCGGATGGCCAGACCAACCGCGACTAAAGGGTTTTTTGGCGGGTTTTTGCGTTCCCGCGCGCAACGACCTTTAGTCGCGGTTGGCCAGGCCAACCGCGACTAAAGGTATTTTTCAAAATACTTTTTCTTTTTCAAAATCTTAAAAATACAAATAATATATCAAAAAATTCAGAAAAATAAAACTAATTCAATTCAATATGTTAAAAACACAAATATTATATCAAAAAATTCAGAAAAATAAAACTAATTCAATTCAAAATTCTAAAAATACAAATAATATATCAAAAAATTAAGAAAAATAAAACTAATTCAATTCAAAATGTTAAAAATACAAATAATATATCAAAAAATTCAGAAAAATAAAACTAATTCAATTCAATATGTTAAAAA
>NC_041391.1:697240718-697246313 GCF_002162155.2 Triticum dicoccoides | reverse complement strand
ATATCAAAAAATTGAGAAAAATAAAACTAATTCAATTCAATATGTTAAAAACACAAATATTATATCAAAAAATTCAGAAAAATAAAACTAATTCAATTCAAAATGTTAAAAATACAAATAATATATCAAAAAATTCAGAAAAATAAAACTAATTCAATTCAATATGTTAAAAATACAAATATTATATCAAAAAATTTAGAAAAATAAAACTAATTCAATTCAAAATTCTAAAAATACAAATAATATATCAAAAAATTAAGAAAAATAAAACTAATTCAATTCAAAATGTTAAGAATACAAATAATATATCAAAAAATTCAGAAAAATAAAACTAATTCAATTCAAAATTTATACGCCTAGGCAGGAGTACGACAGCGACGACAGCAGCGACGACGACGGTGGCAACTTAGAAGGCGATGACTACCAGTACAACGGCGGCGGCTATGAAGACTACGAGTATGCATATTATACGCCTAGGCAGGAGTATGACTAAATCACTCCAAATTTCATGTATCATCAGTGGTATCTCGAATAATTCGAAAATGGACACCAAACACATCACGGGTAATATAATTCACATGATCCATTCAACAAAGTTTGGTACAATAAATTATTACACATCATTTCTTCCCTTGTGTCCCTGCTTGCTTACGATTGTGCCGTATCCATGGAGCATCCTCATCATTTAACTTAATGCTTGGGTCGGTGTTCACTTTGAAGGGCGGAATTTCAGCAAACATATTATAATCTTCTGACATGTCTGTCTTGTCCTCCACTCCCACGATGTTTCTTTTCCCTGAAAGAACAATGTGGCGCTTTGGATCATCGCATGATGTACTGATCGTTTTCTTATCTTTCCGTTTCCTCGGTTTGCTACTCATGTCCTTCACATCTAAAACCTGAGCGACATCTTTCGCTAGGACGAATGGTTCGTCAAGGTAACCAAGATTGTTGAAATCCACCATTGTCATTCCGTATTGCTGCTCCTGTTGGGGAACGTTGCAGAAAACAAAATTTTTCCTACTCATTTCACCAAGATCATCTAGGAGTTCATCTAGCAACGAGTCATTGGATGCATCTACATACCTTTGTAGATCGCGAGCGGAAGCGTTCAAAGAACGGGGATGAAGTAGTCGAACACGACGTGATCCAAATCACCGATGACTAGCGCCGAACGGACGGCACCTCCGCGTTCAACACACGTACGGAACAGCCACGTCTCCTCCTTCTTGATCCAGCAAGGGAGGGAGGAGAGGTTGAGGGAGATGGCACCAGCAGCAGCACGACGACGTGGTGTTGATGGAGCTGCAGTACTCCGGCAGAGCTTCGCTAAGCACTATGGAGGATGAGGAGGTATTGGGGAGGGAGAAGGAGGCAACCAAAGGCCAAGGACTCAAGGTATGAAGTCCCTCCTCTCCCCCACTATATATAGGGGTGCCAAGGGGGGGTGGCCGGCCCTAGGAGATCAAATCTCCTAGGGGGTGCGGCGGCCAAGGGGGGGTTTCCCTCCCCCCCAAGGCACCTAGGAGGTGCCTTCCACTAGTAGGACTCCTCCCCCTTGGAAACCCTAGGCGCATGGGCCTAGTGGGGCTGGTGCCCTTGGCCCATGTAGGCCAAGGCGCACCCCCTACAGCCCATGTGGCCCCCGGGGATGGGTGGCCCCACCCGGTGGGCCCTCGGGACCCCTCCGGTGGTCCCGGTACAATACCGATAACCCCGAAACTTGTCCCGATGCCCGAAACAGGACTTCCCATATATAAATCTTTACCTCCGGACCATTCCGGAACTCCTCGTGACGTCCGGGATCTCATCCGGGACTTCGAACAACATTCGGGTTACTGCATATACATATCCCTACAACCCTAGCGTAACCGAACCTTAAGTGTGTAGACCCTACGGGTTCGGGAGACAAGCAGACATGACCGAGACGACTCTCCGGTCAATAACCAACAGCGGGATCTAGATACCCATGTTGGCTCCCACATGCTCCACGATGATCTCATCGGATGAACCACGATGTCGAGGATTCTATCAACCCCGTATGCTATTCCCTTTGTCTATCGATATGTTACTTGCCCGAGATTCGATCGTCGGTATCCCAATACCTCGTTCAATCTCGTTACCGGCAAGTCACTTTACTCGTACCGTAATGCATGATCCCGTGACCAGACACTTGGTCACTCTGAGCTCATTATGATGATGCATTACCGAGTGGGCCCAGTGATACCTCTCCGTCATACGGAGTGACAAATCCCAGTCTCGATCCATATAAAACAATAGATACTTTCGGAGATACCTGTAGTGCACCTTTATAGTCACCCAGTTACGTTGTGACGTTTGATACACCCAAAGCACTCCTACGGTATCCAGGAGTTATACGATCTCATGGTCGAAGGAAGAGATACTTTGACATTGCAAACTCTAGCAAACGAACTATACGATCTTGTGCTATGTTTAGGATTGGGTCTTGTCCATCACATCATTCTCCTAATGATGTGATCTCGATATCAATGACATCCAGTGTCCATAGTCAGGAAATCATGACTATCTGTTGATCAACGAGCTAGTCAACTAGAGGCTCACTAGGGACATGTTGGTGTCTGTTATTCACACATGTATTACGATTTCCGGATAACACAATTATAGCATGAATAAAGACAATTATCATGAACAAGGAAATATAATAATAATGCTTTTATTATTGCCTCTAGGGCATATTTCCAACAGTCTCCCACTTGCACTAGAGTCAATAATCTAGTTACATTGTGATGAATCGAACACCCATAGAATTCTGGTGTTGATCATGTTTTGCTCTAGGGAGAGGTTTAGTCAACGGATCTGCTATATTCAGGTCTGTATGTACTTTACAAATCTCTATGTCTCCATCTTGAACATTTTCACGAATGGAGTTGAAGCGACGCTTGATGTGCCTTGTCTTCTTGTGAAACCTGGGCTCCTTGGCAAGTGCAATAGCTCCAGTGTTGTCACAGAAGAGCTTGATCGGCCCCGACGCATTGGGTATGACTCCTAGGTCGGTGATGAACTCCTTCACCCATATTGCTTCATGTGCTGCCTCCGAGGCTGCCATGTACTCCGCTTCACATGTAGATCCCGCCACGACGCTTTGCTTGCAACTGCACCAGCTCACTGCCCCACCATTCAAAATATACACGTATCCGGTTTGTGACTTAGAGTCATCCAGATCTGTGTCGAAGCTAGCGTCGACGTAACCCTTTACGACGAGCTCTTCGTCACCTCCATAAACGAGAAACATTTCCTTAGTCCTTTTCAGGTACTTAAGGATATTCTTGACCGCTGTCCAGTGTTCCTTGCCGGGATTACTTTGGTACCTTCCTACCAAACTGACGGCAAGGTTAACATCAGGTCTGGTACACAGCATGGCATACATAATAGAACCTATGGCTGAGGCATAGGGGATGACGCTCATCTCTTCTATATCTTCTGCCGTGGTCGGACATTGAGCTGAGCTCAATTTCATACCTTGTAACACAGGCAAGAACCCTTTCTTGGATTGATCCATATTGAACTTCTTCAATATCTTATCAAGGTATGTGCTTTGTGAAAGACCTATGAGGCGTCTTGATCTATCTCTATAGATTTTGATGCCTAATATATAAGCAGCTTCTCCAAGGTCCTTCATTGAAAAACTTTTATTCAAGTAGGCCTTGATGCTGTCCAAGAGTTCTATATCATTTCCCATCAAAAGTATGTCATCTACATATAATATGAGAAATGCTACAGAGCTCCCACTCACTTTCTTGTAAACGCAGGCTTCTCCATAAGTCTGTGTAAACCCAAACGCTTTGATCATCTCATCAAAGCGAATGTTCCAACTCCGAGATGCTTGCACCAGCCCATAAATCGAGCGTTGGAGCTTGCACGCTTTGTCAGCATTCTTAGGATCGACAAAACCTTCCGGCTGCATCATATACAATTCTTCCTTAAGGAAACCATTAAGGAATGCCGTTTTGACGTCCATTTGCCATATTTCGTAATCATAGAATGCGGCAATTGCTAACATGATTCGGACGGACTTCAGCTTCGCTACCGGTGAGAAAGTCTCATCGTAGTCAACCCCTTGAACTTGTCGATAACCCTTAGCGACAAGCCGAGCTTTATAGATGGTCACATTACCATCCGCGTCTGTCTTCTTCTTAAAGATCCATTTATTTTCTATGGCTCGCCGTTCAACGGGCAAGTCAGTCAAAGTCCATACTTCGTTTTCATACATGGATCCTATCTCGGATTTCATGGCTTCTAGCCATTTGTCGGAATCCGGGCCCGCCATCGCTTCTTCATAGTTCGAAGGTTCACCGTTGTCTAACAACATGATTTCCAAGACAGGGTTGCCGTACCACTCTGGTGCGGAACGTGTCCTTGTGTCCACTAGTAGGACTCCTCCCCCTTGGAAACCCTAGGCGCATGGGCCTTGTGGGGCTGGTGCCCTTGGCCCAAGCAGGCCAAGGCGCACCCCCTACAGCCCATGTGGCCCCCGGGGATGGGTGGCCCCACCCGGTGGGCCCCCGGGACCCCTCCGGTGGTCCCGGTACAATACCGATAACCCCGAAACTTGTCCCGATGCCCGAAACAGGACTTCCCATATATAAATCTTTACCTCCGGACCATTCCGGAACTCCTCGTGACGTCCGGGATCTCATACGGGACTCCGAACAACATTCGGGTTACTGCATATACATATCCCTACAACCCTAGCGTAACCGAACCTTAAGTGTGTAGACCCTACGGGTTCGGGAGACAAGCAGACATGACCGAGACGACTCTCTGGTCAATAACCAACAGCGGGATCTGGATACCCATGTTGGCTCCCACATGCTCCACGATGATCTCATCGGATGAACCATGATGTCGAGGATTCTATCAACCCCGTACGCTATTCCCTTTGTCTATCGATATGTTACTTGCCCGAGATTCGATCGTCGGTATCCCAATACCTCGTTCAATCTCGTTACCGGCAAGTCACTTTACTCGTACCGTAATGCATGATCCCGTGACCAGACACTTGGTCACTCTGAGCTCATTATGATGATGCATTACCGAGTGGGCCCAGTGATACCTCTCCGTCATACGGAGTGACAAATCCCAGTCTTGATCCATGTAACCCAACAGACACTTTCGGAGATACCCGTAGTCTACCTTTATAGTCACCCAGTTACGTTGTGACGTTTGGCATACCCAAAGCACTCCTACAGTATCCGGGAGTTACACGATCTCATGGTCTAAGGAAAAGATACTTGACATTAGAAAACTCTAGCAAACGAACTATACGATCTTGTGCTATGTTTAGGATTGGGTCTTGTCCATCACATCATTCTCCTAATGATGTGATCTCGTTATCAATGACATCCAGTGTCCATAGTCAGGAAATCATGACTATCTGTTGATCAACGAGCTAGTCAACTAGAGGCTCACTAGGGACATGTTGGTGTCTGTTATTCACACATGCATTACGATTTCCGGATAACACAATTATAGCATGAATAAAGACAATTATCATGAACAAGGAAATATAATAATAATGCTTTTATTATTGCCTCTAGGGCATATTTCCAACAG
>NC_041391.1:697230630-697239398 GCF_002162155.2 Triticum dicoccoides | reverse complement strand
TAAACCCAAACGCTTTGATCATCTCATCAAAGCGAATGTTCCAACTCCGAGATGCTTGCACCAGCCCATAAATCGAGCGTTGGAGCTTGCACACTTTGTCAGCATTCTTAGGATCGACAAAACCTTCCGGCTGCATCATATACAATTCTTCCTTAAGGAAACCATTAAGGAATGCCGTTTTGACGTCCATTTGCCATATTTCGTAATCATAGAATGCGGCAATTGCTAACATGATTCGGACGGACTTCAGCTTCGCTACCGGTGAGAAAGTCTCATCGTAGTCAACCCCTTGAACTTGTCGATAACCCTTAGCGACAAGCCGAGCTTTATAGATGGTCACATTACCATCCGCGTCTGTCTTCTTCTTAAAGATCCATTTATTTTCTATGGCTCGCCGTTCAACGGGCAAGTCAGTCAAAGTCCATACTTTGTTTTCATACATGGATCCTATGTCGGATTTCATGGCTTCTAGCCATTTGTCGGAATCTGGTCTCGCCATCGCTTCTTCATAGTTCGAAGGTTCACTGTTTTCTAACAACATGATTTCCAAGACAGGGCTGCCGTACCACTCTGGTGCGGAACGTGTCCTTGTGGACCTTCGAATTTCAGTAGGGGCTTGATCAGAAGTATCTTGATCATTATCATTAACTTCCTCTCTAGTTGGTGCTGGCACCTCAAGAACATTTTCTTGAGTTGCGCCATTTTCCGGTTCAAGAGGCAATACTTCATCAAGCTCTACTTTCCTCCCACTTACTTCTTTCGAGAGAAACTCTTTCTCCAGAAAGGACCCATTCTTGGCAACAAAGATCTTGCCTTCGGATCTGTGGTAGAAGGTGTACCCAACAGTTTCTTTTGGGTATCCTATGAAGACGCATTTTTCCGATTTGGGTTCGAGCTTTTCAGGTTGAAGTTTCTTGACATAAGCATCGCATCCCCAAACTTTTAGAAACGACAGCTTAGGTTTCTTCCCAAACCATAATTCATACGGTGTCGTCTCAACGGATTTCGACGGAGCCCTATTTAAAGTGAATGCGGCAGTCTCTAAAGCATAGCCCCAAAAAGAAAGCGGTAAATCGGTAAGAGACATCATAGATCGCACCATATCTAACAGAGTGCGATTACGATGTTCGGACACACCATTACCCTGAGGTGTTCCAGGCGGCGTGAGTTGTGAAACTATTCCACATTTTCTGAAGTGTGCCCCAAACTCGTGACTCAAGTATTCTCCTCCACGATCTGATCGTAGAAACTTGATTTTCCTGTCGCGTTGATTTTCAACCTCACTCTGAAATTCCTTGAACTTTTCAAAGGTTTCAGACTTGTGTTTCATTAAGTAGATATACCCATACCTACTTAAATCATCAGTGAGGGTGAGAACATAACGATAGCCACCGCGAGCCTCAACACTCATTGGACCGCACACATCAGTATGTATGATTTCCAATAAGTCGGTTGCTCGCTCCATTGTTCCTGAGAACGGAGTCTTGGTCATTTTACCCATAAGGCATGGTTCACACGTGTCAAATGATTCATAATCAAGAGACTCTAAAAGTCCATCAGCATGGAGCTTCTTCATGCGTTTGACACCTATGTGAGCAAGGCGGCAGTGCCACAAGTATGTGGGACTATCATTATCAACCTTACTTCTTTTGGTACTCACATTATGAATATGTGTAGCATCACGTTCGAGATTCATAAGGAATAAACCATTCACCATAGGAGCATGACCATAAAACATATCTCTCATAAAAATGGAACAACCATTATTCTCAGATTTAAAAGAGTAGCCATCTCGAATTAAACGAGATCCCGATACAATGTTCATGCTCAAAGCTGGCACTAAATAACAATTATTAAGGTTTAAAACTAATCCCGAAGGGAGATGCAGAGGTAGCGTGCCAACGGCGATCACATTGACCTTGGAACCATTCCCGACGCGCATCGTCACCTCGTCCTTTGCTAGTTTCCGCTTATTCCGCAGCCCCTGCTTTGAGTTACAAATGTGAGCAACTGCACTGGTATCAAATACCCAGGAGCTACTACGGGCACTAGTAAGGTACACATCAATTACATGTATATCATATATACCTTTTGTTTTGCCGGCCTTCTTATCCGCTAAGTACTTAGGGCAGTTCCGCTTCCAGTGACCGCTTCCCTTGCAATAAAAGCACTCAGTCTCGGGCTTGGGTCCATTCTTTGGCTTCTTCCCAGCAGCTTGCTTGCCGGGCGCGGCAACCTCCTTGCCGTCCTTCTTGAAGTTCTTTTTACCCTTGCCTTTCTTGAACTTAGTGGTTTTATTGACCATCAACACTTGATGTTCCTTTCTGACTTCTACCTCTGCTGATTTCAGCATAGCAAATACTTCAGGAATGGTCTTTTCCATCCCCTGCATATTGAAGTTCATCACAAAGCTCTTGTAGCTTGGTGGAAGCGACTGGAGGATTCTGTCAATGACCGCATCAACCGGGAGATTAACTCCCAGCTGAGTCAAGCGGTTATGCAACCCTGACATAGTGAGTATGTGCTCACTGACAGAACTGTTTTCCTCCATCTTACAGCTAAAGAATTTGTCGGAGACTTCATATCTCTCGACCCGGGCATGAGCTTGGAAAACCATTTTCAGCTCTTCGAACATCTCATATGCTCCATGTCTCTCAAAACGCTTTTGGAGCCCCGGCTCTAAGCTGTAAAGCATGCCGCACTGAACGAGGGAGTAGTCATCGGAACGTGCCTGCCAAGCGTTCATAACGTCTTGTTCCGCAGGGAGAACGGGTGCGTCACCAAGCGGTGCTTGTAGGACATAATCTTTCTTGGCAGCTATGAGGATGATCCTCAGGTTCCGGACCCAGTCCGTATAGTTGCTGCCATCGTCTTTCAGCTTAGTTTTCTCTAGGAACGCGTTGAAGTTGAGGACTACGTTGGCCATTTGATCTACAAGACATATTGTAAAATATTTAGACTAAGTTCATGATAATTAAGTTCAACTAATCAAATTATTAGTGAACTCCCACTTAGATTAGACATCCCTCCAGTCATCTAAGTATTACATGATCCGAGTTAACTAGACCGTGTCCGATCATCACGTGAGACGGACTAGTCAACATCGGTGAACATCTTCATGTTGATCGTATCTTCTATACGACTCATGCTCGACCTTTCGGTCTTCTGTGTTCCGAGGCCATGTCTGTACATGCTAGGCTCGTCAAGTCAACCTAAGTGTTTGCATGTGTAAATCTGTCTTACACCCGTTGTATGTGAACGTCTGAATAAAACACCCGATCATCACGTGATGTTTTGAAACAGCGAACTGTCGCAACGGTGCACAGTTAGGGGGAACACTTCTTGAAATTATTGTGAGGGATCATCTTATTTACTACCGTCGTTCTAAGTAAACAAGATGCAAAACATGATAAACATCACATGCAATCAAATAATAAACGTGACATGATATGGCCAATATCACACAGCTCCTTTGATCTCCATCTTGGGGCTCCATGATCATCTTGTCACCGGCTTGACACCATGATCTCCATCATCATGATCTCCATCATCGTGTCTCCATGAAGTTGCTCGCCAACTATTACTTCTACTACTATGGCTAACGCGTTTAGCAATAAAGTAAAGTAATTACATGGCGTTTCTTGATGACACGCATGTCATATGAAAGAATAAAGACAACTCCTATGGCTCCTGCCGGTTGTCATACTCATCGACATGCAAGTCGTGATTCCTATTACAATAGCATGAACATCTCATACATCACATATAGATCATTCATCATTCATCACAACTTTGGCCATATCATATCACAAACCACTTGCTGCAAAAACAAGTTAGACGTCCTCTAATTGTTGTTGCAAGTTTTACGTGGCTGAATTAGGGTTCTAGCAAGAACGTTTTCTTACCTACGTTAAAGCCACAACGTGATTTGTCAACTTCTATTTACCCTTCATAAGGACCCTGTTCATCGATTCCGCTCCAACTAAAGTAGGAGAGACAGACACCCGCCAGCCACCTTATGCAACTAGTGCATGTTAGTCGGTGGAACCGGTCTCACGTAAGCGTACGTGTAAGGTTGGTCCGGGCCGCTTCATCCCACAATACCGCTGAAGCAAGAAAGGACTAGTAACGGCAAGAGAGTTGACAAATCTACGCCCACAACAAATTGTGTTCTACTCGTGCAAGAAGAACTACGCATAGACCTAGCTCATGATGCCACTGTTGGGGAACGTTGCAGAAAACAAAATATTTCCTACTCGTTTCACCAAGATCATCTAGGAGTTCATCTAGCAACGAGTCATTGGATGCATCTACATACCTTTGTAGATCGCGAGCGGAAGCGTTCAAAGAACGGGGATGAAGTAGTCGAACACGACGTGATCCAAATCACCGATGACTAGCGCCGAACGGACGGCACCTCCGCGTTCAACACACGTACGGAACAGCCACGTCTCCTCCTTCTTGATCCAGCAAGGGAGGGAGGAGAGGTTGAGGGAGATGGCACCAGCAGCAGCACGACGGCGTGGTGTTGATGGAGCTGCGGTACTCCGGCAGAGCTTCGCTAAGCACTATGGAGGATGAGGAGGTATTGGGGAGGGAGAAGGAGGCAACCAAAGGCCAAGGACTCAAGGTATGAAGTCCCTCCTCTCCCCCACTATATATAGGGGTGCCAAGGGGGGGTGGCCGGCCCTAGGAGATCAAATCTCCTAGGGGGTGCGGCGGCCAAGGGGGGGTTTCCCTCCCCCCCAAGGCACCTAGGAGGTGCCTTCCACTAGTAGGACTCCTCCCCCTTGGAAACCCTAGGCGCATGGGCCTAGTGGGGCTGGTGCCCTTGGCCCATGTAGGCCAAGGCGCACCCCCTACAGCCCATGTGGCCCCCGGGGATGGGTGGCCCCACCCGGTGGGCCCCCGGGACCCCTCCGGTGGTCCCGGTACAATACCGATAACCCCGAAACTTGTCCCGATGCCCGAAACAGGACTTCCCATATATAAATCTTTACCTCCGGACCATTCCGGAACTCCTCGTGACGTCCGGGATCTCATCCGGGACTCCGAACAACATTCGGGTTACTGCATATACATATCCCTACAACCCTAGCGTAACCGAACCTTAAGTGTGTAGACCCTACGGGTTCGGGAGACAAGCAGACATGACCGAGACGACTCTCCGGTCAATAACCAACAACGGGATCTGGATACCCATGTTGGCTCCCACATGCTCCACGATGATCTCATCGGATGAACCACGATGTCGAGGATTCTATCAACCCCGTATGCTATTCCCTTTGTCTATCGATATGTTACTTGCCCGAGATTCGATCGTCGGTATCCCAATACCTCGTTCAATCTCGTTACCGGCAAGTCACTTTACTCGTACCGTAATGCATGATCCCGTGACCAGACACTTGGTCACTCTGAGCTCATTATGATGATGCATTACCGAGTGGGCCCAGTGATACCTCTCCGTCATACGGAGTGACAAATCCCAGTCTCGATCCATATAAAACAATAGATACTTTCGGAGATACCTGTAGTGCACCTTTATAGTCACCCAGTTACGTTGTGACGTTTGATACACCCAAAGCACTCCTACGGTATCCAGGAGTTATACGATCTCATGGTCGAAGGAAGAGATACTTTGACATTGCAAAACTCTAGCAAACGAACTATACGATCTTGTGCTATGTTTAGGATTGGGTCTTGTCCATCACATCATTCTCCTAATGATGTGATCTCGTTATCAATGACATCCAGTGTCCATAGTCAGGAAATCATGACTATCTGTTGATCAACGAGCTAGTCAACTAGAGGCTCACTAGGGACATGTTGGTGTCTGTTATTCACACATGCATTACGATTTCCGGATAACACAATTATAGCATGAATAAAGACAATTATCATGAACAAGGAAATATAATAATAATGCTTTTATTATTGCCTCTAGGGCATATTTCCAACAGGTCCACCTTTACCCCACCTCCTGTTAGCTTGAACCATTTGCACCGGAACAAAGGGACCTTAAAGGAGGGTCCATAGTCAAGTTCCCATATCTCCTCTATGTAACCATAATATGTGACCTTTTGCCCATTCTCGGTTGCTGCATCAAAGCGGACACCACTGTTTTGATTGGTACTCTTTTTATCTTGGGCGATCGTGTAAAATGTATTCCCATTTATCTCGTACCCTTGGAAAGTCGTTATAGTCGAAGATGGTGTCTTGGCCAACATGTACAGCTGATCTACAACATCATTGTCATTCATTAAATGTTTTCTCAACCAACTACCGAAAGTCTCCATGTGGGCCTTCCTAATCCAGGATTCAGGCTTCCCCGGGTTGTCCGAGCGTAAAATATTCTTGTGTTTCTCAAAGTACAGAGCCACCAAGCTGGAATTGGTCAGTATAGTGTGGTGTGCTTCAGTCAGAGAATGGCCGTCCATACATATCGTTGATTTCCTTCCGATCGTGCCTTTTCCACTTAGTCTCCCCTCATGCCGCGATCGAGGAAGACCAATCGGCTTAAGGTCAGGAACAAAGTCAACACAAAACTCAATTACCTCCTCATTTCCATAGCCCTTGGCGATGCTTCCTTCTGGCCTAGCACGGTTACGAACATATTTCTTTAATACTCCCATGAACCTCTCGAAGGGGAACATATTGTGTAGAAATACAGGACCGAGAATGAAAATCTCTTCGACTAGGTGAACCAAGAGGTGCGTCATAATATTGAAGAAGGATGGCGGGAACACCAACTCGAAACTGACAAGACATTGGATCACATCGTTCTGTAACCGTGGTAGAACTTCTGGATTGATTACCTTCTAAGAGATTGCATTGAGTAATGCACATAGCTTCACAATGGCTACTTGAACATTTTCCGGCAGGAGCCCCCTCAAAGCAATCGGAAGCAATTGCGTCATAATCACGTGGCAGTCGTGAGACTTCAGGTGTTGGAACTTTTTCTCTGCCATGTTTATTATTCCCTTTATATTGGACGAGAATCCAGACGGGACCTTCATACTGCTCAGGCATTCAAAAAAGATGACCTTCTCTTCTTTGGTTAGAGCGTAGCTGGCACGACCTTGAAACCATTCCGGATGCCGGTCATCAGGGTCTTTCAAACGTTGCTGGTCCTGCCGTGCTTCCTTTGTATCATTTGTCTTCTCATACACGCCCAAGAAGCTTAGGAGGTTCACGCAAATATTCTTCGTAACGTGCATCACGTCGATTGCAGAGCGGACTTCTAGGACTTTCCAATATTCTAGCTCCCAGAATATAGATTTCTTCTTCCACATGGCTGCGTGCTCGTCAGCTCCCTTCGGAACTGATTGTCCGCCAGGACCCTTTCCAAAGATGACTTTCAAATCCTTGACCATATCAAATACCTCAGCACCAGTGCGTTCCGCAGGCTTCGGCCGGTGATCTGCCTTGCCGTTGTAATGCTTGCCTTTCTTTCTTACTGGATGAATTTTCGGAAGAAATCGACGATGCCCAAGGTACACGTTCTTCTTACAATTTGGCAAATGTACACTTTCAGTCTCATGTAAGCAGTGCGTGCATGCATTGTATCCCTTATTTGACAGTCCCGAAAGGTTACTAAGAGCAGGCCAATCGTTGATGGTTACGAAAAGCAATGCTCGTAGGTTAAATTCCTCTTTTTTGTGCTCATCCCACACACGGACACCAGGTCTGCCCCACAGCTGTAAAAGTTCATCAACTAATGGCCTTAGGTACACATCGATGTCGTTGCCGGGTTGCTTCGGACCTTGGATGAGCACTGGCATCATAATGAACTTCCGCTTCATGCACAACCAAGGAGGAAGGTTGTAGATGCATAGAGTCACGGGCCAGGTGCTATGGCTGGAGCTCTGCTCGCCAAAAGGATTCATGCCATCTGTACTTAGACCAAATCTTATGTTCCTTGCGTCAGCTGCAAAATCTTTGAACTCTCTGTCGATCTTTCTCCATTGCGTTCCATCTGCGGTGTGTCTTAACTCCCCGTCCGACTTACGGTCCTCTTTGTGCCATCGCAACAACTTGGCATGCTCTTTATAACCCCTCTTTCTTCATGCTTGGTCCAACAATTATAGCTTGGCATGAAACCGTGCCGAAGCAGGTGTAGGTGAACTTCTCTTGAGGAAGAGTAACCCTTCTGATTCTTACATTCAACACATGGACAGATAACAAAACCCTTCTGCTTGTTCGCATTAGCCACTACGAGGAAATCTTTCAAACCCGTAGTGAACTCGCGGGAGAGTCGGTTACCGTACATCCATTGCCGATTCATCTGCATTATTATAATATAAAATATATAATTAACCATCATGCATTTGTTAAACTAACTAGCTATAAACAATAGAAATTAAACAATGAAGAACACACATGCATATTTTATCAATGACACACATGCATGAAAGGTTCAAGTTGCTAACCGCGATCGAGGAGGAAAAAATAAATGAGGAACCTCAAGTGTGGCTCCAACACTTCATATCATGTTTGTTTCACGCTCTTGGGGCATTTCATCAAACACCTTGTGTGCATAAAAGGAACCAAAAGCAAACCTACACCCCCTTGTGAAGCTTGTGAAGAGAAGTGGCACCAAATGGCTAAGTGAGCGTGCTGAACTGGTATATATAGGGGAGGAGCTTTAGTCGCGGTTGGCCTGGCCAACCGCGACTAAAGGCCTTTGGGCACCTTTAGTCGCGGTTGGCCTGGCCAACCGCGACTAAAGCCCATCACGTGCACCAGCTGGCCACCGAGCGCCCTGGGCC
>NC_041391.1:697196804-697230290 GCF_002162155.2 Triticum dicoccoides | reverse complement strand
GACTAAAGGCCTTTGGGCACCTTTAGTCGCGGTTGGCCTGGCCAACCGCGACTAAAGCCCATCACGTGCACCAGCTGGCCACCGAGCGCCCTGAGCCCAGGCCTTTGGTCGCGGTTCGTCTGCCGAACCGCGACTAAAGACTTCATTAGTCGCGGTTCCTACGGTTTCGCGACTAATGGGGCTGGACGGAAGCCTCTTTTTCTACCAGTGTACCACGATCGATCTCTCCTCCCCTCATTGATTGAATCCACTTTAGGTTTGCCCTGCCCGTGCATGCAAACATGGCCACAAATACTACTCCCACGTACGTACACGCAGGAAAAATAACGGTGCTGCCTCCTCCTGCCTTTGCCTGCGGCCATGGGCATGCATGGACCTTTGGTCGTCGGTAGCCCTTGCCTGCATCGACTGGACGCCCACGTCCGTGTCGACCGGGACCGGCACGGACAGCCTGCCCGCTGCCGTGGCCACCACCACCACGAGGTGCAGCTGCGCGCCGCCCAGCCGCCAGCCTTCCACCACGCACAGCAATACGAGGCAGTGCAGCACATGGTCACTTACTAGCCACACGCAGGTTTAGTTCGTGGAGACGATCCAGAAACAACGTGCTGCATTCAGGAGGTTTCATGCTTGCAACACATGCAGCTCATAATGGCGATTCAATAAGATGCAATGCAGCACATGGTGATTAATCATAACCAGGCGGGTTTAATTCGTGGGGCAGATAGAACATGGAGTTTTGATGGTCTTTGAATGCTCATGTTTGTTTCTCCTTTAAGGAGGAGGAGATGAATGTTCATGTTTAACACTGCTAGCCAGATTTAACACACACAGCGTAAATGTGCAATCTATAGACAGCGCAGCACATGGTTTAACTCATACGTCAACATTGATGGAGCATGTTTCACAAGTGCTGTTGTTGCTGCATGTAGGGGTTTTAAGGGCATCTCCAATGGGCAACCCGTAAATTTTCTCCCGCATGCGTTTGCGGACAGGCGTACCAGTCCACAGACACTGATGCGAGAAGCAGCCATCCAACCGTAGCCGCATTTATTTTCACAACAACTCAAAGTAACCAGACGAAATTGGATCAAACACGTCCGGATTTCGTTTAAACAAGATGGATTTCATCTAAACATGACAGATTTTATTCAGACAAGACGGATTTCATTTAAACAACACGATCGGTAACCTCAAATCCATCGGTACTACGAACTCACGACGATGTTATGATCACTCTTATGGCTATTTACCCCGATTCCCCATTCCCCTAATGTGGGTCGAACCTAAACGTATATCGAATGCGAATGAGTACGTGAGGAGTTAAAAAAAAGTGCTTACCGCCATTGCCATGCCGGAGATGATGATGCGGAAGCCGGTGAAGGGCTGGTGGTCGCCTTGCTCTTCTCCAATCTGCCGCACGCCGTCACCGCTACCGTCGTCGGTGAGAGTGGGGAGATGGGATAGGAAGTGGTGAGGGGGCGGTGAGGGTAATAACTGTCGGCACTTCGGGAAGCAACACGACTTTCTGAGTGTAAAGTTCGAGCGATGCAGGCTCAATAGTGTATGCGGGAAACCAAACAGGCCCTAGAGGTGCCTTAAAATTCGTGCGATGCATGCCCAATAGTGTATGCGGGCAACCAAACAGGCCCAGTGGCGCTTTAAAGTTCGTGCGATGCAGACCCAATAGTGTATGTGGGCAACCAAACAGCCCAGAGGTGCTTTAAAGTTCGTAGAATGCATGCCTGATAGTGTATGCGGGCACCAAACAGGCCCAGGGGTCCTTTAAAGTTCGTACAATGCATGCCCGATAGTGTATGCGGGCAATCAAACAGGCTAGAGGTGCTTCATCTGGCCAGAGCTGCACATGCGGTAGTACCGCAACCTGCAGCGGTAGTACCTCAGCAACCGCGGTAGTATCGCAGCTCCGTGCGGTAGTACCGCGTCGTGCGGGCTGAGTGAGGGGATAACGGTTGGATTTTCTCCCCACCTATAAAAGGGGGTCTTCTTCCCCATTGAGACTAATCCTTTGAGGTCGTGTTCTTCCCCAATTGTTGACCTTCTCCGAGCTTGCTATCTCTCAATCCCTCCATGGATTCTTGCTAGTTTTTGAGGGAAAAGAGAGAGGAGATCTAGATCCACGTTTCCACCAATCACTTTCTCCTCTATGTGAGGGGAACCCCTTGGATCTAGATCTTGGAGTTCTTCGTGTTCTTCTTTCGTTCTTCCTCTTATTTTCCTCCCTAACATTAGTTGCTTTGGTGGGATTTGGGAGAGAAGGACTTGGGCACTCCGTGTTCCCTTGCCATTGCATTTGGTGCATCGGTTTGAGTTCTCCTCGGTGATACGTGGAAGTGAAGTTTGAGAAGCTTATTACTCTTGGGTGTTTGGGCACCCTAGAGCTTGTTCCTCTTGGGTGCCTTGGCGCCCTAGACGGTTGGTGGTGTTCGGAGCTCAATCATTATGGTGTAAAGCTCCGGGCAAGCGTCGGGGTCTCCAATTAGGTTGTGGAGATCGCCCCGAGCAATTTAACGGGTTCCGGTGACCGCCCCAAGGGTTGCCAAAGTGTACGGGTTCGGTGACCGCCCCCAAGGGTTGCCATTTGTACGGGTTAGGTGACCGCCCTCAAGGGTCCCTTAGTGGAATGATGGCATCTTGCATTGTGCAAGGGCGTGAGGAGATTACGGTGGCCCTAGTGGCTTCTTGGGGAGCATTGTGCCTCCACACCGCTCCAAACGGAGATTAGCATCCGCAAGGGTGTGAACTTCGGGATACATCGTCGTCTCCGCATGCCTCGGTTATCTCTTACCCGAGCCCTTTACTTATGCACTTTACTTTGTGATAGCCATATTGTTCTTTGTCATATATCTTGCTATCACATAGTTGCTTACCTTGCTTAGCATAAGTTGTTGGTGCACATAGGTGAGCCTAGTTGTTGTAGATTTTGTGCTTGACAAATTAACCGTTAGGTTTATTCCGCATTTGTTCAAGCATAAACCGTAATTATTTTAAAGCGCCTATTCACCCCACCCTCTCTAGGCGACATCCTCGATCTTTCAATACCTCTCTGAAACACAAGAGACGGGAGTTTTTCGTTCCGGATCTCACTGGTACTCTTGATGTCGAACACTAGTAGAAAAGGGGGCTTTGGTCATAGCTCAATGTACACATTAGTCCCGGTTGCATCATGAACCGGGACTAATGTGAGCAGCATTAGTCCCGGTTCATGCGGCTAAGGCATCGGGAAGGCATTAGTCCCGGTTCAAATGGGACCTTTAGTCCCGGTTTGAGACACGAACCGGGACTAAAGGGTGTGATGCCCTTTAGTCCCGGTTTATGTCTCAAACCGGGACTAAAGGTTCAAACTCTACCCCCGTGTATTGCCTTTTCAGTTTTGTAAAAAACAAAAGAAAATGATAAAAACTTCAAAAATTAAAATCCTTCGAGATGTAGTTATGTTACTACATCTACTAGTTAGGAAAATTTAAAAACTTAAATTTGGACATGTTTTGCAAAAAAAGTGTTATGAAAAAGTAAAACAACCATATCTTTTGCATACGATGTCAAAAAAGGCATAATATATAAAAAATCAGCACGAAAATCCGCATCCGATTTTGCAGTTGTAAGCATGTGTGCAAATTTTTAGAATCCTCAAATTCTGAAAGGAAAAAAAGATATGCTCAAATTTCAATTTTTTTGACTTCTTGTTAAATTTGGTCAAACTATGGTCAAACTTCGGTCAAACTACTTATTCAAAAAATATTAGTGTTAATAAATAATTATTTTTAGTTTTTTGACTTCTGGTCAAAACTGTGGTCAAACTATGGTCAAACTGTGGTCAAACTATGGTCAAATCTAGTCAAACTGTGGTAAAATTATGGTCAAACTACCTATTCAAGAAATATTAGTGTTAATAAATAATTATTGTTAGTTTTTTAACTTTTGGTCAAACTGTGGTCAAATTATGGTCAAATCTGGTCAAACTGTGGTCAAACTATTTTCAAATCTGCTCAAACTACTTATTCAAGAAATATTAGTGTTAATAAATAATTATTGTTCTTTAGAATAATAGTTTCAAAATCAAACGGTGCTTAATGCTCAAGTTCAACTCCTAAGGGTTAATAGGATTGACATCTTAGTATTGTCAGGAAAACAACAAGTGCAGACTTGGAAACTAGGGGGAATAGAACTCGAAAGTTAAGCGTGCTCAGGCTGGAGTAGTGAGAGGATGGGTGACCGGCCAGGAAGTTAGACGATTTGGAATGAGTGGTTCATAATTGAGCAGTGATGAAGGGTGATTAGAGATTGAATTGTCAAATAATTTAGAAATTTGAAAATAAGAAAAAAATAAAAAAAATCAGAAAAAGAAAGTTTCAAAAAAAAAATCCTTTAGTCCCGGTTGGTGTTACCAACCGGGACTAAAGGTGGAGCTCCAGAGACCGGCCATGTGGAGGGCCTTTAGTCCCGGTTCGTAGCACAACCGGGACTAAAGGGGGAGGGCTTTAGTACTGACCCTTTAGTCCCGGTTTGGGAAACGGTACTAATGGGCCTTATGAACCGAGACTAATGGGCCTTTTTCTACTAGTGGAAGAAAAGGCGGGAGCAAAAGATACACGTGCTCGAGGTATTCAGGGAGGGAAAAAACAAGGCTTCACAACACACTAGCTTCAAGAAGAAGACTGACAAGAAGAAAGGTGTTTGTCATGTGTGTGGAGATCGTGATCATTGGGCTCCTAGTTGCCCTAACCGTTATGACAAGCGCCAACATGAGAAAGGCAACAAGACTGCTAATGTTGTCATTGGTGATACTGACATGAAGGATGTTGGGTATGGTATATTTCCCACTATTCTGTCAGTATGTCATTTCCCTGATTGGTTGATTGACATGAGTGCTAATGTACATGGATGCGGTGATATTTCCATGTTTTCTTCTTATCAGGCCACATGGACTTCCACCGTCCTGATGGGCAATGGTTCAAGTGCTTCTGTTTGTAGTGTTGGCACGGTCGATCTGAAATTTACTTCGGGGAAGACCATGCGGCTGAACAATGTGCATTATGTCCCCTCCGTCAATAAAAATCTTGTTAGCGGATCTCTTTTGTGTAGAGATGGCTACAAACTTGTCTTCGAGTCAAATAATTTGTAATATCCTAGTATAGAACCTTTGTTGGTAAGGGCTATGAATCAGGAGGCCTGTTTCACCTATCCTTGTCAAATGTTTGTAATAAAGTTGTTAATCATGCTTGCAACAATAGTGAATCAAATGTTTGGCATTCACGTCTCTGGCATATTAACTTTGGTTGCATGACACGGCTAGCCAATTTGAGCTTAATCCCTAATTTCATTGCTGTCAAGGATCTAAGTGTCAAGTTTCTGTGCAAGCAAAGCAACCTCGCAAGTCTCATACAACCGTGGAAACAAGAAATCTTGCGCCACTAGAGCTCATACATCAGATCTTTGTGAAATGAATGATGTTTTGACAAAAGGTAGAAAGAAATACTTCATGACGTTAATTGATGACTTCACCAGGTACTGTCATGTGTATCTTGTGAAATCAAAAGATGAGGTTTTGAACTTTTTCAAGATCTATAAAGCCGAAGCAGAAAACCAACTTGATCGAAATATCAAGAGGATTAGATCTGATCGTGGTGGAGAGTATTATTTCCAATGAATTTGATTCTTTTTGTGCAGAACATGGTATATTCCATAAGAGGGCTCTTCCCTATTCACCTTAGTTAAATGGGGTAGCCTAAAGAAAGAATCGTGCTCTAACTGATTTGGTTAATACCACATTAGATGCATCGGGTCTCTCCAAGGCGTGGTGGGGGGAGGCGATATTGACTGCATGTCATGTCCTAAACCGAGTTCTCACAAAAAAATAAAGAGATAACTCCATTCGAGGAACGGGAGAAGAAAAGGTTAAAACTCTCTTACGTATGAAGTTGGGGTTGTTTGGCGAAAGTCAATGTGCCAATTCGAAAGAAACGCAAGCCTGGACCAAAAACTATGGATTGTGTTTTCCCGGGATATGCTTTTCATAGCGTTGATTATAGGTTCTTGATTGTAAAATCGGAGGTATCTGACATGCATGTCGGTACAATTATGGAGTCGAATGATGCGACTTGCTTTGAGGAGATCTTTCCTATGAAGGATATGGCTAGCTCATCAAATCAGGAGACAACTTCATCCAGTGAGGAATTAGTTATAATTTCTAAACCTACCATTTCGAAGGAACACTTTGAAAATCTTGTGGAGGACAACAATGAAATTGCTACAAGGAGCAAGAGACGGAGGAATGCAAAGTCCTTTGGTGATAATTTCCTTCTGTATCTCATAGATGACACTCCCAGTTCTATTTCAGAGGCCTATGCATCTGAAGATGTTGATTACTGGAAGGAAGCGGTCCGGAGTGAGATGGATTTCATATTGACCAATGAAACTTGGGGGATCACTGATCGTCCTTATGGGTGCAAACCTATAGGATGCAAATGGGTATTCAAGAAGATCTTAGGCCTGATGGTATTATTGAGAAGTACAAGGCATGTCTTGTGGCCAAGGGCTATACCCAGAAGGAAGGTGAAGATTTATTTGATACTTACCCGCATGTGGCTCGACTGACCACTATTGGAGTACTACTTTCACTAGTTGCCTCACATGGTCTTCTCATTCATCAAATGGAGTCAAAACTGTTTTCCTAAATGGACAGTTGGACGAGGAAATTTACATGGAATAACCAAATAGATTTGTAGTGGACGGTCAAGAAGGAAAGGTGTGCAAGTTGCTGAAGTCTTTGTATGGACTTAAGCAAGCACCTAAGCAGATTGGCACAAGAAGTTTGAAAGAACTTTAACAGCTGCAGGCTTTATTGCAAACAAAGCTGACAAATGTGTATACTATCACCATGGTGGGGTCGAGGGAGTTATCATTTGCTTGTATGTTGATGACATATTGATTTTCCAAAAAAATATGAATGTTATTAACGAAGTCAAGGATTTCCTATCTCGTTATTTTGAGATGAAGGATTTAGGAGTAGTCGATGTTATTCTAAAGATCAAGCTATTAAGAGATGATGATGGTGGGATTACATTGCTTCAATCTCACTATGTGGAAAAGATCTTGAGCCTCTTGAGCTATAGTGATTGCAAGCCCTCTCCAACACCATATGATGCTAGCGTGCTACTTCAAAAGAGTCGAAGAATTGATAGATATCAATTGAAATATTCTCAGATTATTGGCTCACTTATGTATTTACCAGTGCTATAAGACCTGCCATCTCTTTTGCTATTAACAAATTCAGACGATTTGATTCAAAACTGGGAGATGGTCATTGGAAAGCTCTAGAGAGAGTTATGCGTTATTTGAAAGGCATTGTAAATTATGGAATTCACTACACTGGGTACCCAAAGGTGCTTGAAAGGTATAGTGATTCAAACTGGATCTCAGATGCTGATGAGATAAAGGTCACAAGCGGATATGTCTTCACTCATGAAGTTGGCGTTGTTTCTTGGAAGTCTTGCAAGCAGACCATCCTAACGAGGTAAACAATGGAAGCAGAAGTCACACCACTAGATACAGCTACGGTCGAAGTAGATTGGCTTCGTCGACTCTTGAATGACTCATCGGTTGTTGAGAAACCTGTACCAGGTATCGTTATGATCTGCGACATTCAAACCGTGATCACGAAAGTGAGCAACTCAAAGGATAACATGAAGCCATCAAGACATGTTCAGAGAAGGTTAAAGTCTGTCGGGAAAATGAGAAACTCTGAAGTTATTACATTGGATTATATCAAAACATCTAAAAATCTAGCAGATCCTTCTACTAAGGTTCTATCAAGTAATGTGGTAGGTAGTGCATCGAAGGAGATGGGTATGAGACCAGCAATATGAGTTGTTCATAGTGATAACCTTGTCTATGTGATCGGAGATCCCCTGAATTAGATGTGGAAGACAAGCTGTTGGTCAACTGAGAGGAGAGGATCCTTACTGCTAACAATACCAATCCACGAAGATGCAATATTCTCCTAATCATTATGGCAGGTTGATGTATCTTTTAATGTGTTCTAAGTGGCTTATTTAAGCAGATATGTTGTCCTACAGAACATCTTTTGAAGAACACACATATATGAATCTGATTGTTAAATGTCACAATCTATGATAGTAGAGTGCTCTCTAGTAAATTCATGAAAGGTCTCGGAGTATGGCGCATAAGCTGCACCCGCGGGGAAGTTCCATGGTAGCCTAGTATCGGTAAAGGCTTTGTGTGAAGGTAGATTCGCAGAAAACGTGCAGTTCAAGGCCTAGTTCACTGTTCAAGTTGCTTACTAGTGTAACATAGAGTTCTAGGTGGAAGTTCAACTTAACCATCTCCATTGCAATATCGGTATATAAAACAGTGTTTTGGAATCAAAGATAAAATTTGTGTGTGCCTCTGGGATCTGGTAGGGGATTGCTGGAATTTGGTCTATTTCGAGCCAGCCCAATAGCCATTTCAAAATTTCTAATAAATCCTAGAGGCCCACTTAGCCCATTCGGGCAAGGCAAGAGTGCTAGTTTAGTAGGAGTTGGACCTCCTTATATAGGAGGATGTTTTCCCACATGTATGAGCATGAGAACAAGCGAGACATTCACGTGCACTCCTCCTCCGTCGCCCACCTCGCCACACCACGCCTCATCGCGCCGCGGGTTGTGGGAATGAGGCGAGCTGTTTTCTAAATTTTTGGTACGCATGACTGGTGTACGAAAGGTCACCAGAAGCTGAATTTTTTTTGCTATAGTGGAGATTGATTGCGAATGGTGCATCTCTTTGACTGTTGGATGTTCCCTTCGTTTCACCTCATGTCGTTGTCCGTTCGCCTCCCTCTCCCGTGCCTATAAAAGAGAGGTCGCTCCTCTTCTGAGAGACACACCAGAACACCGTCCTCACGCCGTGAGTTCCAGAACACCGAGCTACTGCTACGGTCTTCCTCATCCCGGCTTGCGGCATGCACCGTAGGTCGGGACAGTAGGCCTCTGAAACCCCACCTCCTTGAGTACTGTACAGGAGAAGGGTAATAAGATTTTTGGGGAGCTCTCTGCACGACTAATGACTTGTTCATCATAGACATCCCGGACGGCGACGACTATTTCCCTGATGGCGACTTCTTTCCCAACATCGACGACCTCTTCGACGACATGGGTAAACCCGTCAACGCCAACGCTACTGCTACTGCCACAACTTAGTACGTGTTCATGTTCTTTTTGTTTGAGATCCTGCTACAGTTTCTTCTTCTAATATAAGTTCTAGTTATGTTTATTTCTAGAGTTTGCATGTGCAAATACTATTTGCCTTCTCTCTATTAGATTGCATGACTTGTTTCACCTCTGCTATAATAGTTATGTTTTATTTAGTATTTCTGTGGATTAAATCATATGGTAAATTTCTCATATTCTCGACTATGCATACACAATAGTGTATGCGGCCAACCAAATATGTCCAGAGGTGCTTTAAAGTTCGTGCGATGCATGCTCAATAGTGTATGCAACCAAACAGATAGGATTCTTTTCGCGCGGGCATGGTTGAAACTAATGCAGGCAACCCAGCACGCCCTAAGATTAAGATTATGAACAGCGACCGTAGGGGCCGGGTGGGCGCTCGCAGCTGCTCCTCGAGGAGGGTAGCCCCCGTTGCTTGCTTGCTTGGTGGCATGAGGGGTACGTGCATGTGGCCTCACAGTAAGCTCAGCTCAGCTGGACCGCCCCGTACGTACCAAAGCTCATCAGCTCGCTGCTCACTGACCACTCGTCTCGTTCGTTGGTTGGTTGGCACATGCCACCGCCCAAGTGATACTTTATAACCAACAAACCATGGGACTCACTCACTCATTCATTATTCATGTGGATGGCCGGGTGGTGTTGCGTGCGAACGCGTCGCGCCCTCATCTCGCCTCCATTGCCCGACACGACACACGCACAGTACGTGCTAGCTTCCTTCGTCCAGTCCGGCTAGCCGGCATCACCAGTCCGATAAGCACAGGCACAGCACAGGACGCGAGCCATGCCAGCCAAAGCCAATCACCCGGATCCATTCACTACTAGCAGGCTGTACGTGGCACTGCCTTTTTGGCTTTGGCAGTCGTGTCCGTGTGTGCGCTCTGCATCGGCATTGGCATCGGACGGACCACGTTGGCTGGCCACTGGTGCACACGCCACGCCCAAGCTCTCCCTCGCCGTACACACGCACGACCGCGTGTATGCCTGATCGCCTCGGCCCTCGGGTCGGGAGTCTCTCTAGATCACCCATGTTTCTGCCGGGGTTATTACTAGCGCCATACCACGGTACCTGCAAAACCCGACTGTAAAGCCGATGGCAATCACACTCTTCTTTCCCCTCAAAGACTTGAAAGGGAAAAATCAATGCCTATGTAATTTACTGTTTTCTTTTCACTAGCAGCAACACCACGTTGCTTTACCCGACACCACCACCACCAACAACAACGAAAAGTGGTGTGCCCGCCGAGAATTTCAACACTATAGCAAAAGCCGAACGCGATCTCTTCCTCAGGCCACTAGCTAGTTAGCGAGATTGACAAACCAGCAAAGCACATACAAAGACAAAGAGGGTGCTTGGATACGTTTTAGTCCCATGACTAAAAGTAGTGGGACTAAAACTTGCTAGCCTCACCCATACTTGGATACAAATACTAAATAGACTAAAATCGAGTTAATGAGCATTTATTATCCTCCAAACCTTCCAATCCAGAACTCGCATGTGTTAAAGGAGAGGAGTTAAATAAGGAGAGAGAGGACTAATTCATATTTTAGTAAGGTTCCTCTGACTAAAAATTTTTAGTCTCAAAACTAGTTCTAGACTCTCTTTAGTCAGAGGTGATTGAAACTTTAGCCTCTGAAAGAGACTAGTTTTAGTCAGACTAAAATAGTCCCTTGGATGCAAGCATGCTCAAAGGCGAAAATGCTTGACCTACATAATGTCTACTCAATCCTACGGGCATGGTCAACGGTTAGCCCCAAAGATGATGCTTCGCAGGCCAGCTAGGCTCGGATGCCATCGTGGATCAAAAGCTAATGCCTCAAGTGTGAGTGTAGCATGCAGAAGAGCCGGGCGCTTGGACGAAAAAGTGAGGAAAGAGAAAAAGAGAGAAAGAGTGGTCCGGATGCTGCCGCACTACCTCCAGCTCGGCCACCGCATGGCCTTGAGCTTGTGCACCTGCCATGGCTTCGATCTAATCGAAGGCGAGGTAGATCCCACCAGATTCTTGAGAAAAACGGCATGGCGGCGCTGGATCCAGGAGGGAAGAAAGCGTCATCCCCCTCCGCCGTGGCCTAGAACTGCTCTAGGAGAAATCCATTGGGCTATGGATCTGGGAAGGAATGAGAGAGTCAGCACCGTGGTGGCCTGAAAACTCGCCCAGAAGCACATCTCGGGAGGAGGTGGAGGCCTGGAGGGAACAAGATAGCAACGGAGGAAGAAAAGGAATTTCCGGGCGTACAAGATGGGAATTTTTTTGGAAGAGAAAATGAGTGGGTCCCATCGAGACGGTGGTTTCAGATTTATGCGCTGGGCGAGTTGATTTTGGACGGGATCCTCGGATCCGGCTTGCCTGCTCCCTCTACATGCTCTCATCCGTGCTCCCACTTCATCCTATAGCTATCTTTTTTCCTTTTCTTTTTCTAATCTAATCATCTCTCGTCTCTTTGAATCCTATGTGTATCGGATGGGGCAGCAGCAGGTGCTGCTCCCATTGTACATGCCCTACGTAACCTGCTTACCGAATTCTCCCCTAGAACCCCTCCCTTTTTCACGGGTGCGGGCCCTCCCACTCCCTTCGATCCAATCCCATGCATCCACATTTTTCTGTTAAGTACGTAAAAGCTGCACGTTACTTTATTTAAGTAGGTCTAGCATTACTCAGACGAAGGTGAGGGCAAGTGCCAAAATCAACGGCGGTGTTCTCACCGCACCATTATCAACGGTGTACTGGTACGGATAGACATGCGGTGGTCTCACCGCACCATTATCAACGGCGTCTTTGTCCTGAACAACTATTTTGATGTGAACTAGTACATCACTTTCAACTGTGCTAACGTCAACTGCGTCGCTATCAAAGTCTACTCAATTCTCACTGAGCAACGTTTACTCTGGAATCTCTCGGATAGACTCATGCATATTCTCCCACTCAAAAGGTTTTCGCCTCATCTACCTATCCTAGTTGCCCACCGTGCGTGTGTGCTCTGCCTGCCTGCATGCATGCGCTCTTCACCGGTTGGCCATCACACGCACCACAATCAATGCCACGTCATACGCGCACAAGGGCACACATGATCGCCCTGGGTGGTGGACTAGTGGATTAGAGCATATACAATCGGATTTGGCAAATCCACGGCCGCGCGCGCCCGCGGGCAGCGCCCGACGGCCCCTTCGCACATACACATATCTCAAATTCTAATCCTCAAAACCATGCAATCCATGCATGGCGATCATACGATATAAATTATTTGTATTCAAAAGTTTGAAACAAAGCAAAGCAAATTATTGTTTAACAAACCGGTCATGTTAAAATGAAATTAATGTCCGAGCGTGACGGATGGCCTGGATCACTGGCCGGGCACCTACTCCGAGCAGAATGCGTCATGTTTTAGGCGGAATGCGTCCTGCTTTGCTTGCATCCGGGCGGCCTACTCCGCCCGCATCCGGGCTGCCTCCTCTGCCTGCATCCGGGCTACCTCCTCCTTCTGCATCCGGGCCGCAACTGTCCTTGTCGGGACGGATGACATCTCCGGCGGCAGATCGGGAGCGGTGGTGGGGATTGGGAGCAAGGGTGGAGGACGGCGAGGGTCCGGACGCGGGAAGGTTGGAGGGCGGCAGGAGGAGGAGGAGGAGGAGGAGGAGGAGGAGGAAGGGTTTGGTGAATTTGATGCAATTTGCGGTGGGGTCGGGCTGTCGGGTTCGACGTGGCGGGCGTGCCCGGATGCCCCATATCCGCCCCTTTTTTGGGCTGGATATCAAGGGTGTCGGTAAGCCCGAGCATTTGAGGCATGTTTAAGGAGCTCGTTTGGGTCGAAACATCATGACCGGACAGTGACCAGGCGACCCGCTCGTGAGTATGAGGCGAGTTTGAGACGCCCGACTGTAGATGCTCTTAGGTCACGTACAATGGGGCTAACTTAGGAGTGTCACATTGAATAAATGCTGAGATGGAGAAGAAAGAAATCATAAGAAAAGAGTTATCTTCTCTTATTTAAAAGATGATCTCTTAGCATAATATGTTTCAGTGTCTCATCATGTTTTTAAATATTGCTAATTATTAAAGACAAGGCTAAGAGATAATCTATTATAGATTTATTATTATTATTATTATTATTATTATTATTATCTCTGAATTGCATCCAGGACTTAAGATAACACTGCATGCCCTTAGAATTACTAGAGCCGTTTGTGTGTGCCGGTGTACCGTTATTACCGCCGCACCTCGTGCCAACCTGGGTTCCGGTGGATCGCTACTTGGCATCTTTGCTCACCGTAAAAAGAAAGACGGTACTTTTCGAAAGGAACAAATAGACAGAAGCAAGTGTGGTTGTCTTTCTTCCCACAAAAAAAAAGTGTGGTTGTCTTTGGTGAGTTTTCACAGCGTAGCAAACGTCGTTAGTGACTGTCTCTGCAGTCAACTTGTCAACTGGATCTTTTCCTTGTTTGTTTTCCAACGAGGGCAGTGGTCACTGGTCAACAGATACTGCCTCGATGAACCCTGCACGAGCACATGCAAAGATGCATGTAGGCCGAGGGCATGATCACGGGCGGCATAGTAGTACCCTCATGCACAGACACGGCCAAAGCAAGCTCTGGACAAGTTGGAAACTTCAAAACATATGTGGTACGTACCAAATTTGCTATGTTCTAATTTCTTATTAATCACGACAGATGTAATATACTTTGTTTCTTTTAATATAAGTCTTTTTAGATATTTTAATATAAACTACAGACGAATGTATATAGATGTATTTTATAGTGTAGATTTACTTTTTTTTACATTGTATGTAGTCCGTATTAGAATCTTTATTATGTAAGCCAGGTGCACGAACGCATGCATGTACCCTGGATCCACTATGTTGAAACTAACTACCATGCGGGAACGAGTGCATGTTCATCCTGTAAGAGTTGAGTAGTTGAAATGATGGAGACACGAATTCTCAGTTAAGACATGGTGAGATTGAGACGATGGACACGCATGAATGCAGTTGTCACGATGCATTATTATCAGCTATTCCCTCCGTCCCATAATTTAAGACGTTTTTTAACACCACACCAGTGTTAAAAAATGTCTTATATTATGAAACGAAGGAAGTAGTACGTTTTTATCAATGTCGATGTCAAATCACTATCACGTTCACTCAACTCTCACGGAACAACATTCCCGCTGAAATTTCGGAAGAAAAATGGTGGTGACAAGAGTACCCCCTCCTCCATGCAGGCACGGCCCGAGGAGCCACCGGACAAGTTGAAAGCGTCACACCTTATACGTACTCCCTCCGTTTCTTTTAGTCTGCATATAAGATTTACTCAAAGTCAAACTTTGCAAAAAGAAATGTCAACATCTACAACACTAAAATTGTTTGTTCTGAAAATTAATTTGATCATGCATCTAATAATAGTTTTGTAGTGTGAGTGTTGATATCTTTTTCTATAAAGCTAGCCAAATTTTACAAAGTTTGTTTTTGACTAAATTTTAGAGTTAAATACATCATGAGTGCCTAAACTTGTCCGTTGCGGTCAGTTTAGTGCCTAAACTTGTAAAATACACAAAAGTGGTGCTACAACTTGTCGCACGGTGCATATACGGTGCCTCCGTCCGTATGCCACCGTATTTGCTCTTTGTGTGGCGTGACAGCTGGCGGCTGGCCGATAGATTAGTGGGTGAGTGTTGCCTGCGCTGGGTGAAATGCGTACAAGTTTTTTTTGCAGAATATCCCGTGAGATTTAATCAAAGTCACAAATAAGCCATTGCTCTGTATGCTAATAACAGAAAAAGAATATACTGCGTCATTGAATTGGTTTCGACCCTGGGACCTCCAGGTTAAATAGCACGCACGCTAGACCCCAAGACTCTGCAGTTTCCAATATTTTATTTTCCAAGTTACTGTTTGGTTTTTACAATATATGTAAAATTTCCAATATACAAATATGCGACTATTGTCTATTAAAATATCTATTCTATTTTTAGAATTTGTAGTTCGAAGAGCTAAACATGAACTGTTTGTAAAGTTTATGTGGATTTAAAAAGTTCAACGTATATTATGAAATATTGCGTATTTTTTTTTGTATCTTCATTCAGGACCACAAGTACGGAGAATTATTTTGTATCTTCATTGTATTTTTAGAATACATAATTATTAAAAAACAACAAAGTTGTATTTTGAAAATTGTTCAATACGTATTAAAAATGATTGTGTAAAAAAATAAATTATATAAATGGGTTAAAACATGTTAAACGTGTTTGTAGAAATGTAAGAATAATTTTACACAATAATTATTTTAAAACATATCGAGCATTTTATGAAATATATGGTGTAATTTTTTTGAATGCGTGATAGGCATTTTCCAAATACACGTTTACAATTTCTTAATACAAGTGAGAATTTTCCCAAAATATCTTGCTTTTTAGAAAAATGCACTAACACTTTTTTAAGTTGATGGCAAGTAATATGTTGAGTTGTTCTCTTTTTTCAAACGTGAGAATTTCTTAATAATTTTTAAAAATATCTGCGTGTCAACCTTTTTTTTTTATTATCTTTATTATTTTGTCCGATACCCCTAACAAATAGTAGTGTATCTGGATAGTGCATAGATAACTGTTCTTGGCTTATTGGTTAGCACATGTGCACGTTGCGCGTGAGGTAATGAATTCGAATCCTGCCGGTGCGCTTTTGTTTTTGTTATTATACTCTGTTTTATCCCACATGCTGACATGCGGGGCCTAGATCTAACAGGTGAGATCAATGCAGTTTGGCATATTTAAATAAAACATCATGAGCTTTTGTGAAAATTATTTATAGTATAAGGAATTTTCTATAAAACAACCAGCCCACTCCTCTCACAGGAATGGACATGTGAGTCGACGCCATGTTGGCACACCTGTGGGTTGTGCATATGTCCGGATATGGACGGAAGCACCGTATTTGAACGTTCGAACAAGTTACGGCACTGGTTTCATGAATTTTACAAGTTTAGGCATCAAAGTGATTGCATCGGACAAGTTAAAGCACCCGTGATGTATTTAACTCTAAATCTTATATGCAAACTAAAAAAACGAAGAGAGCACACGAACCTTGTTGTTTTCTCATCGATCGATTGTATGCATCACAAGAGACGTGACATAACAAAGGTGCAACGCACGCACGCACGCACGCACGTACGAGTCATCCAGTGCAATCCGCAATCCGATCCGCCAAGGCCAATCACCCGGATTCAGATTCGCCCTTCATTCACGAAAGTTTTCGTCCCGTCTATCAACTCTAGCCGCCTACCTTTTCACGCTCTGGCAGCTGTGCCTGCCCCCTTCAGACGTCCGCGCACCACCATGATCCATGATCCATCCATCCAAACCCTGCGTGGATCGCCACCCCTCGCACGACCGCCCAAATGATCGCCGCAGGTCGGTGCCCAGGATGACTGCCGTTCCTGCCGGCGCATTATTGTTACCGGCACACACCTCGTGCCAACCTGACACTAATCCAAGCCAACGCTAATCTCTACAACATATTTTCTCTCACTGTAAAAAGAGGCATACGACGACACTGGTCACCGGATGCCGGCCTGACAAACCCAGCACAGGCAGGAGCACGTGCAAAGATGCATGCGTGGCGAGGGCAATGCACTGCACACGGGCGGTACTGTACCCTCCTGCACACCAAGCACGGCCAGAGAAGCCAGTGGACAAGTTGGAAACATCACTTGCATGCAGCTTGTATGAACACCAGCTTCATTTTCTTAACCAAGGTGCATGCACATACGTACCTTGGATCCAGTAATACAGCACCACCTATGCACAACCGCGATCAGTGCACCGCATCCTACGATCGATATCGACCCCTCCTCCCCTCATTAAGTTGCCCTGAGGGCTGAGGCTTGCCCTGGCCGTGCACACATGGGCATAAATACGCACAGGGAAAATAAATGGCGCTGCCCTGCTTTGCCTTGGGCATGCATGCATACACACATGGACATGCATGCACCTTGGTCTTCGGTAGTCCTTGCCTTGCCTGCATCGGTTGGACGTCCAGTTCCCGGAGCCGGGACCGGCACGGCACCGCCTGCCCGCGGACGTGGTCACCACGAGCTGCGCGCCGCCCAGCCGCGATGCAACGCAGTGCAGCACATGGCCACTTGCTAATCACGCAGGTTTAGTTCGTGGACACGATCCAGAAATAACGTGCTGCGTTCAGGAGGTTTTATGCCCGCAAAACATGCAGCGCAATGACGATTCAATGAGGTGCAGCACATGGTGATTAATCAGGCGGGTTCAATTCGTGGGGGAGATATACTCGGTCAGCATTCAGAAAGAACATGAAGTTTTTATGGTCTTTGAATGCTCATGTCTGTTTCTCATTTAAGAAGAAGGAGAAAGGAGATGAATGCTCATGTTTAATACTGGTCATATTAAACACAGACAGCGCAAATGTGCAATGCAGTAGACAGTGCAGCACATCGTCGACATTGATGGAGCATGGTTCAGAAGAGAACGTGCTGTTGCTATTGCTGCTGCATGCAGGAGTTTTTAAGGTCTTTCAGTGTTCATGTTTTTCCTTTAAGAAGAAGGAGAAATGAATGTCGTTGTTTTGTACTGGGTGGATTTCACCGTTTGTTTGATAGTCTGAATAACGTGCAGAGGTATAGAAGAAGATGCAGGGCCGGGTCAGGGATTCAGGGTGCACACATGGGGCGAGCAGTACACAGTACAGACAAGACAAGGTGTACGCCGTGCAGCGATCCGAGCTGAGATGCCCATGAACACTGGACAGGGATATGATGTCTGGTCTCTGGTGGATCCAAGTGAAGGTGCTCATCAACATGGTCAGATTATTATTATCTTATGGTGAGCAGCAAGGTGTATATATTGATGATACACTGTTGAATTTACTACTGAACATGTTCATCACCTCATCATCAATCCTAGGTACTGGTGTGCATGCGATATTTATGGTCTTGCAAAATAATTGTTCCTTTGCAGATTTTGGCCAACGCCGCTCAGCAGGGGCCTTGCCGTGAGCAGATGAGGTTCAGAAGAAGTTCTGAGTTTCAGACTTCTTGTGATTCAGACCTCTGGGACTCTGGGAGGGATCTTGTCAATTTTAAGATTCTAAATGCATGGTACCATGGACTTTTGCTCTCGCGATTCGGACCTTAGGAAGATGAAAGAGAAAAGACCGGCCTTGCCAGAAAGATTCAAGATGAATTAGAAACAGTATCTACAAAAATACGTTAATGGAAATGAATGAAATCTTGTGATCATATGAACTGTGGTTTTCGAAAGCGTCCAAGTCCGTAGGTAGAAATGTTGACGGATGAGTCATGAGGTGGTCGTGTGACTGTCGACCGAATCACAAGCTGCACAGTTGTTGGCAGGAGGAAAGGAGGTTCTACTTAAATTGGTTATACATACATGCAATTCCATCATATGTTATTGGCGTCTTCAAAATTCTTAAACAAACTTGCAAAGGAATAACTACGCAATGTTGCATTACTGGTGGGGTGACAGTGATGACCAGAAAAAGATCATTGGATGACTTGGTGGAAGTTGTGTGTGCCGAAACATCAAGGAGGTATGGGGTTCCATGACATCCATTGCTTTAACCTTGCTTTGTTGGCTAATGATTTTCTATTTCATCATGGCATTTTAACTTTTATGGTCCATGTCAAATTTTACTTTAATACCAAGGAAAAATTCACTATTCATCTTTCTTGGGAATTTATGCTTTTGATGGGTCCATGGTACATTTCATTTATGAAACACAACAATTACTACCAAATAATATATGCTACACCTTTTATGTTCTACATGATGGAAGTTTTTAATCCACGTATATTTTTATATCTTCGTGTATATAGTAAAATATCTACAAAAATTAATGCACATTTTTCACCACTACGTACAGATGCAAATGTCCATGAATTGCTTTTTGCGCCATTGAAAAAATAATCTTGAACCATGGCAAAATTTTCTTTTAAAGATTATGGCAACCTTTTTTTTCATGGTCTATTGGCAACTTTTGTTATTGAACGATGAGAATTTTAACTAAAACAAGCCATGGTATATATATATTTTCATTCTCCGCACGTCAATTTTATTTCCTTTATCTTTGTGCCATGGTATTTTTGTTCATACAATGGCAAAAGATTGGGATTTTTTAGTCACAGCAAAAAAGGGCTTTTATTAGCCAACGCAAAAAACTGGGTTTTATTCTAGTCACAGAAAAAACTGGGTTTTAATTTTATTTTATTTTCATAGTATAAGTCTACATATTAAAACCCAATTGCTACATATGTCTTATTGGACTTAAATTAAATTTACTTCATATTTATGCTATACCATGAAAATTTAATTTAATTTTATGCTAGACTTGTTGGAGTTATAATCGGACTTCTCTTGTTTTTACTTGTCTAATTTGACAATTCGACCCATCCTAATTAACTACCCTTCCCCATGAATTCGACGGAATGCCTTGATGGCCACCATGTAATTTCTTGGGAGTACCTAGAACTCATCTAGATGAGATATAATTTGGTCTCATTCACTTTGAAAACAAGAACAAATACAACCACGTCAGCACACATGCATCTTATAGCATCACATCCAATGGCTATAAAAGGTGAATGAGACCAAATTATATCTCATCTAGATGAGTTCTAGCAAAATTGTAATTTTTTTGTAACTTGCCTGTGAATATAGCATTGCTCCTCACAGGCAGCACCACGCAACACAAAACAGGAGAACGGATTTTCTACCATGCACGGGATGCATCTTTCTGACACATACACTGTTGTTGTGTACTATACACAGTACATCCCATTCCACTTCTCTCTTTTCACTCAACCACTCCATTCTTTTTCATTTGATTTTCATGTATGTATATCTTTTGGGTCAAAAGTATGATTTTTTATATCTTTGCATATTTGGGTTCTTGGTGATGACAGCTATTTAATGAGACCAATGTTGAATATATTTCAAGAAAAAAATGTTTTTTTAATCTTAAAACATTAATGAAACCACACAAAATCATAGACATTTGCCAAGCATAATGTATCGAAATGTTACTTAAGAATTTATTATGTCTCAATGTCAGGGATCTTTGTAGCACTTGGTAAATTTGTTTCAAAAATAATATTACGAGTTTGTATTTAACATGTATTCGTAGGAAGTTATAGTAGGGTTTTTCATGTTCTAGAGTGCATCACTTTGTCACATAAAGTTTTACAAATATTCAAAACGTTTATGTACTAGACTCTCAGTTCAAAAGATAAAAATGGATTCAAACTTGAAAATCATATGGAAAAAACATGGGTGGGTAGAACAACGGCTATGCATATGGAAAAAATCATATGGAAAAATGCATAGACTCTCTGGCACAAAGCTAGCTATGGAAAAGCTGCCAGCATTGATGGAGGAAGTGGGGACGCATATGCATGTAACCAAATCTCCAACTAGATCAACAGCTGCATCATCGGATATCCCGTGCATGGTAGATATGCTTTTCTCACATACTGCTACATCTGAGAGAGGGATAGATGTTTGACCTGGTTTTCGCCAACGAGCTCATGCAGGCAGGACTTGAGGATGGTGTTGTGGCTACCGCCACTGCGCAGGTTGACAAATCAGGGGTTGATCATGGCACCGGCCCCTGGGGCTTCCTGCAATGCATAGGCACCTTCTAACGGATTCCTTACCTTCAGCGAAGCGTGCAGAGCATCGCGCGGAGGCATTCCAGCAGCATGACCTAGACGCGGAGGTCCACCTTGTCGAACGTAGAGGATGCAACGCGGCTGAATCTATAGCTCCGGAACAAGGGCGACTCAATCAGAGCACCATGCGACGGCGGCGGCATAGCCGCCAGTGAGCACGATAATTACAGTGTCTCCCTCTCCGCCAGCAACGGGGACGCTCACGACGATATGGACATCTCTACCATGATCAGGGGTTAGGATCCAGGAAATGTGTTTTCCGGTGGTGGGAGAGGACGAGGAGCTAGCTGCACTGCTCCTCAACCGGCAAAGCAACTTAGTATAAATACTAGCTAATAACCAATAGCTAAATATAGCATGGCTCCTCACAAGCAGCACCATGCAACAAAAAATAGACATATTGCCACATACTCCCTCCGTCCGGAAATACTTGTCTTCAAAATAAATAAAAAGGGATGTATCCAGATGTATTTTAGTTCTAAATACATCTCTTTTTACCCATTTTGATGACAAGTATTTTCGGACGGAGGGAGTATGAGAGAGGGACACATGTTTCACCTAGTCTTTGCAAATGAGCTCCTGTAGGCGGGACTTGAGGACGGGATTGAGGCGGCAGCCGTTGTGCGGGTTGACGAACGTGACGATGGTCTTCTCGGGGGCTACGTCGGGCGCGAGTGCGAACCTGGGGTTGGTCGTGATGCTTGCCCCGAGGCTTCCTCCAACACGAAGATGCCAACCGACAGTTCCCCGCCTTCAGCGCATCATGCAGAGCGTCTCAGAGGTGCTGCAGCGGCGTGACCGGGTGATCCTAGCCGCTCGCCGCGCTCATCACTGGCGGTCGTGCCGCCACCGCTAGTTGGTGCTCTGATTGAGTCCCTCTCGTTCGGGAGCTGCCTTTTCCATCATGCGCCATCCTCGGTGTTCGAGAAGGAGGACCTCCATCCTCGGGTCACACTGTCACATCACCCTTGCATCGCTCTGCACATTGCGCTGATGGTAAGGGACCTATCGGCAGGCGTCTTCGCGCTGGAGGAAGCCATGGGAGGGGGCGCTTGATGAACCCCTTGTCCTCCCTTGCTCCCAACGACACCCCCGAGAATCTCCTCATCGCGTTCATCAACCCGCGCAGCCGCGGTCGCCTCGGCCCCATCCTCATGTCTCACCTTAGCTCATTTGCGAAGACAAGATCAAACCTCTAGCCCTCTCTCATATGTACTAGTATGTTGTTTCGTATTGTGTGGTGCTGCATGTGAGGAGCAATGCTATATTTAGGTATTTCTATTTATCTATTTCCTAAGCTGCCTTTCCTATTGATGAGCGGTGCAGCTAGCCCCTTCTCCTCGTCCTTCCTTCCCACCGCAAAAAAAACTACCATATAAAACTATTGCTTCTCCAAATTCATCCGTTCAAACCAACCCATTGTTTGCTCTCCTCCACCACTGCAAAACACAATTGCTGGATGCTAACCCCCTACCGCAATGCGATCAAGGTCTCGATCGTGCTCGGACTTGTCCATATCATTGTCAGCATCACCGTCAACATCGGAGCGGGAGGCGCCGAGCTTGCCGCGTTCACCGCCGGCGGCAGGGCAACCGCCGCTTGTTGGTGCTCTGCTTGAGTCTCTCTCGTTTCGGAGTTGCGGATTCGGGCGTGCCTCGTCCTCGGTGTTTGAGAGGCAGGATCTCCGCCTCCGAGTCGCGCTACCGCAACGCCTCCGCGACGCTCTACATGCTGCACTGAAGGCGAGGGACCCATCGGCAGGCGCCTTCGCATTGAAGGAAGCACCGGGGATCGGCGACATGACCAACCCCTGGCTGTCCCTCGCTCCCGAAGACGCCCCCGAGAACCCCCTAGTTGCATTCGTCAACCCACGCAGTGGCGGTCGCCTCGGCCCCGTCCTCAAGTCCCGCCTCCAGCAGCTCATTGGCGAAGACCAGGTCAAACCTCTAGCCCTCTCTCATATGCAGTAGTAGTATGTCTATTTCGTGTTGTGTGGTCCTACATGTGAATACCAACGTTATATTTAGCTATGGCTCCTTGGCTATTTTCTATGGTGCCTTGCCCGTTGAGGAGCGGTGCAGCAAGTACCTTCTCCATGTTCTTCCTTCCCACCGCAGGAAAAAAAACCATACAAAACTCCGCCTCCTCCACCCTCCTCCGTTCAAACTGCCACATCACGTACCCCCCCCCCACCACATGAAATACACATTTCCTTGATCCTAACCTCCGACCGAAGTCCATATCATTGTCGGCATCACCATTGCTGGTGGAGCGGGAGGTGCTATGCTCGCCGCGCTCAACACCGGCAGCCATGCATCCACCATTGGATGGGGCTCTTATTGAGTCATTCTTGTTCCGAAGATTCGGCCGTGCCGAATCCTAGAATTTTGAGAATGAGGACCGCTGCCTTTGGGTTGCGCTGCCACAACGCCTCTGTGCGCCATGCGCAATGCACTGAAGGCGAGGGATCTATTAGCAGGCGCCTTCGCATTGGAGAAAGCCCCAGGGCCGGTGCAGTGACCAACCCCTGATTCACCCTTGCACAGAATGAAGCTCCTGAGAACCCCCTCGCCACGTTCACATCAACTCGCACAACAGCGGTCGCCCCTGCCCGCTCCTCAAGTCCCGCCTCCAAGAGCTCATTGTCGAAGACTGAGTAAAACCTCTACCTTTCTCTCATATGTAGCAGTATGTCTGCTTCATGTTGCATGATGCTACGTGTGAGGAGCAATGCTATATTTAGCTATTTTCTAATTTGCGTTGCCCGTTGAGGAGTGGTGCAACCGGCATCTTCTCCTTGGACTTCCTTCCCACCGCGGGAAAAACCAACCATACAAAACTCAGCTTCCTCCACCCTCCTTCGCTCAAGCTGCCACATCAGTTGTTCTCCTCCCATCATTGGAAAACGCATTCCCTGAATTCTAAGACCTGATCGAGACATGGCTGAGGTCGCGATCATGCTCGGAGGTGTCAATATCACTGTCGGCATCGCCATCACCGACGGAGCGGGAGGCACCGTGCTTGCCGCTCTCACCTCTGTGGACGTGCTGCTGCCGCTAGTTGGGGCTCTGATTAGGTCTTGTGTTCTAGGGTGCCGGACTCGGCCTTGTCGCGTCCTCGGTGTTCGAGAAGGATGACCTCCTCCTCTGAGTCGCACTACATCAGCAACTCCGTGATGCTCAACATGATGGTGACTGACTCGTCAACACTCGCCTTCACGTTGGAGGAGGACCCAGGGTCCATCACCACGACCAAACCCTGGTTCATCATTGTGCCCGATGATGCTATAGAGAAACCCCTTGTCAAGTTCGTCAACCTGAATAGCGGTAGTCACACTGCCCATCCCCAAGTCCTGCCTCTAGGAGCTCATTGGCGAAGACTAGGTCAAGCCTCTGTCCCTCTATCATATGTAGTAGTATGTATGTTTCGTGTTGCATGACGCTGCTTGTGAGGAGCAATGCTATATTTAGCTATTGCTCTTTATCTTTTTCATAAGTTGCTTTGCCATTGAGGAGCAGTGCAACCAACTCCTTTTCTTCGTCATTCCTTCCCACCGCAAGAAAAGAAGGACCATAGAAAACTCCACCTCCTCCACACTCCTCCGTTCAAACTGTCACATTGCTTGTTCTCCTCCCACCATCAGAAAACACATTTCCTTCATCGCGACCCACGATCAGGATGCCATCACGGTCTCAGTCATGCTCCGGGATGTCAATATTGTTGTTGGCATCACCTTCACAGGCGGAGAGGGAGGCACTACGCTCGCTGTGCTTACCATTAGCGGCCGCGCCACCGCTGGTCAACGCTGTGATTAAGTCACTCGCATTCCGGAGCAGCGGATTCGTCCGCGCTATGTCCTTGTTGGCATTTGAGAAGGAGGACTTTCACATCTGGGTTGCGTTGCCGCAGCCCCTCCATGATGCTTTGCACGCTGCGTTGAAGGTGAGGGGCCCGTTGGCAGGCACCTTTGCCTTGGAGAAAGCCCCGCGGGCCAATGTCGCGACCAACCCCAGGTTTTCCCTCACACCCGCGACGCCTCCTCGAACCCCCTGGTTGTGTTCGTCAATCCATGGTGCGGCGGTCGCCTCTGCCCCCTCCTCGACTCCTACCTCTAGGAGCTCATTGGTGAATACTAGGTCAAACCTCCGATCCTCTCTTATATGTAGCAGGATGTTTGTTTCGTGTTGCATGCCATTGCCTGTGAGGAGAAATGCTATATTTAGCTATTGCTCTTTATCTATTACCTTAGATACCTTGCGCATTGAGGAGGGTTGCAGCCAGCTCCTTCTCGTCGTCCTTCGTTCCCTTGTGGGAAAAATGACCATACAAACTCTGGCTCCTCCACCCTCCTCCATTCAAATTGCCACAATGCTTGTTCACCTACCACCACCGGAGGCATTATTTCGTGGATCGTAACCCCCAATCACAATGCGGTCACTGTCATCCATATCATTTTTGGCATCATCATCGTTAGTGGAACGGGAGGCACTACGCTCGCCGTTCTTAGTGTCGGCGGCCGCGCCACCACCACCCATTGGGGCTCTGGTTGAGTTGCTCTCAGTTTAAGCTACAGACTAGGCCATACTTCATCCTCAATGTTTGATAAGGAGGACCTCCACCTCATGGTCAGTGCTTCAGTGCCTCCGCGATGCTCTACATGTCGCGCTGATGGCGAGGGACTTGTCAGTACAGGCTTTCTCATTCGAGGAAGCCCCGGGTGTCGGTTCTGCCACCAACCCCTAGTTCTTCATCGCGCATGATGATGCCCCCCAGAACCCACCCTCATCGTGTTTGTTAAACTGCACAGAAGTGGTTGGCTCTGCCTCATCCTCAAGTCCCATCTCGAGGGTCTCATTGGCGAAGACCAGGTTAAACCTCTGTCCCTCTCTCATATGTAGCAATATGTCGGTTTCGTGTTGCGAGGTGCTACCTATGAGGAGCAATGTCATATTTATCTATTGCACTTTATCTATTTCCACAGTTGCCTTTCCCATTGAGGAGCGGCGCAAGTAGCTCATTCTCCTCATCCTTCCTTCCCACCGCGGGAAAACAACCATACAAAAGTCTGCCTCCTGCATGAAAACTGTGGCATAACTTGTTCTCCTCCCACCACCAGGAAACTCATTTACTCGATCCTAACCCCGATCACAATGCGATCAAAGTTTCACTTGTGTCTCAGAGATCTCCATATTGCTATCCGCATCACCATCATGGTTGCCAATGGAGCGGGAGGGATTGCGATCACCTCGCTCTATGTCTGTGCTCTTGCTGCCGCCGCTGGTTGGGGCTCTGATTGAGTCACTCTCGTTCTAGAGCTCTGGACTCAGCCATGCCGCATCCTCGGTGTTCGAAAAGGAGGACCTTTGCCTCTAGGCCAAGCTGCCATAGTGCCTCCACGATGTTGTGCATGTTGCACTGAAGGTGAGGAACCCGTTGGCAGGTGCCTTCGCGCTAGAGCAAGCTCCGGGGGACGGTGTCGCGATCAACCCCTGGTTCGCCCTCACACTTGACGATGCCCCAAGAACCCCCTCGTCTCCTTTGCCAACCTTCATAACGGTGATCACCTCAGCCCCGTCCTCAACTCCCGCCTCCAGGAGCTCATTGGTGCTACTTGTGTGCTGTGTTGGGACTTTCCCCGAAGAGGAAGGGTGAAGCAATATAGTAGCTAATAAGTATTTCCCTCAGTGAGAACCAAGGTTAACGAACCAGTAGGAGAATCACACAAAGCCTAGTGAACATTACCTGCACACACAAGAGCAAATACTTGCACCCAACTCAGACAAGAAGGTTGTCAATCCCCTTGAACTCGTTACTTGCAAGGATTAAATCTAGTAGTGGTAGTATATAAATTGCAAAGCAAAATAACAATAAACAAATTGCATCAAGGTATTTTTGGTTTTCGTAATATAATAAAAGTACACTCGGGGCAATTGTTTTCACTAGAGGCTTCTCTCACGAAACATAGCATACAGTGGGCAAACAAATTACTATTGGGCAATTGATAGAAAAACACATAGTTATGATGTTATGCATGGCAATGATCTCATCTATAGGCATCATGTCCTTGACCAGTAGACGAACTCCTGCCTACATCTACTACTATTTCTTCACTTCAAGAGTGCTTCTATGCTTGCCTCTCTTGTATTAAGTTCATAACAAACAGAGTAATGCATGAAGTATGATGACATGACGTATACAAAATAATACCAAGCAATATGATTAAACCCCATCATTTTACCCTTAATGAAAACAATATGAATATGTGCCTCGTTACCCCTTCTTTCACGAGGTGAGGGCACCGCAAGATTGAACCCATCAAAAAGCACCATTCCAACTGAAGATAAATCAATCTAGTTGGCCAAACTAAACTGATAGATCGAAGAGAAATACAAAGCTATAATGATAATGCATAATAAAGTTCAGTAAAGACTTAATTACTTTTAATGAATATCTGATCATAAACCCACAATTCATCGGATCTCAACGAACACACCGCAACAGAAGATCACATCGGATATATATCCATGGAGGTCATGGAGAATATGGTATTGAAGATCGAAGAGAAAGAAGAAGTCATCTAGCTACTAGCTATGGACTCGTATGTCCGTGGTAAACTACTCACACATCATCGGAAGGCAACAAGGTCGATGTAGAAGTCCTCCGTAATTGATTCCCCCTCCGGCAGAGTGACGGAAAAGGCCTCCAGATGGGATCACAAAAGAACAGAGACTTGCAGCAGAGAAAAAAATGTTTTTGGTGGCTCTCAAGGGGTTACCCACCATTTGAGAATTTATGAAAGTGAAATTAGATCAGATGGAGCCACGTGGGGCCCACAAGGAATCGGGGCGGGCCTCCCCCCAGGGCGCGCCTTGGTGCCATGTTGTCTCCTCATCTGTCGTCTGGTCTCCTCCCGAAGCTTCCAGGGTAACTTATGTGTAGAAAAAAACCATCAAAATGTTTCGTAGCGTTTGGACTCTATTTGGTACAAATTTTCTAGAAAACCAAAAACAAGCAAAAAAGAACAACTGGCACTAGGCACTGGGTTAACAAGTTAGTTCCCAAAATGATCTAAAATTGTATAAAAAGTATCTAAGATTGGTAATATAATAGCATGAAACAATAAAAATTATAGATACCTTGGAGACATATGTGCATCCCCAAGCTTAATTCATGCTTGTCCTCGAGTAGGTAAATGATAAAAGCAGAATTTTTGATGTTGAATGCTACCTAGCATGTTCATCATGTAATCTCTTTACGGTATAAATATTGAGAAATGATGAAGTAATTGATATCAAAATAATAATATACATGGATATAAGAACATAATCATTACTTTTTCAAAATATACATTGCTTAACAAATGTTATCTCTACTCATTGACTTATGTAAGCATGGAATGACTCCGCCTTCATCGCATAAATATAAATCACGAGCACCCTGGTGTCAAACCAAGCAATTGGATCATACTTTTCAACGCAGTTCAACATTTTCAACTCCACTCAATACATGAGCATGAGCCATGGATATTCGCACTAGGGTGGAATAGAGTGCGGTGGTAGAGATATATAGGAGAAGTCAAAAAGGATGAAATGCTTGCATCTACTCGGTGGATCATTAGGAAATGGAGAAGCCTTACAATCGATATCACTGCGAGGAATATGGATTGCCATGCGACAGATGCACTAGAGCTATAAGTGTATGAATGCTCAAACTCAAACTAAGTGGGTGTGCATCCAATTGCTTACTCGTGAAGACCTCGGGTATTTCAGGAAGCCCATCATCAGAATATACAAGTCAAGTTCTATAATGAAAAATTCCCACTAGTATATGAAAGTGATAACTTAGGAGACTCTCTATATGAAGAACATGGTGCTACTTTGAAGCACAAGTGTGGTAAAAGGATAGTGACATTGCCCCTTCTCACTTTTCTCTCATTTTTTTGGTGGGCTCTTTTTGGCCTCTTTTTTTGTCCGGTGTCTCATCTCAACTTATGGGGGAATCATCGTCTCCATCATCCTTTTCCTCACTGGGACAATGCTCTAATAATGATGATCATCACACTTTTTTTTACTTACAACTCGATAAAACTGATACAAGATGACTCTAATGCCTCTAGCAGTGTACTAGGATGTGCAATGATCTAGCATAATATTGTAATAATGATGAATGGTGGCTTTTCCAAAAATATCATGTCAACTCTATATGATCATGCAAAGCGATATGATGATGAACACACATTTCATAAGACGGAGCAGTGGAAGTTGCATGGCAATATATCTCAGAATGATTATGGAAATGTGATGATAGGTAGGTTCGGTGGTGTTTTGAGGAAGATATAAGGAGGCTAATGTGTGATAGAGCGTATCATATCGTGTGAAGCAACATTAGTAAGGTGGTTCAAGGATAGCTAGAAATGCATCCTGTATGATCTTCGAAACTAGGGTTGTGGGCTTGATGTTGTGGGATAAGAGGTGTGGGTATGCAACAACAAGTGGTTATGAAGAGATCCATGTATTGGTGCAGAATAGGGTCGCAGACCATTATTTGTGAGCAGAACAAATATTATGTAGGATAGGTAGTTGTGATTTTTACTACTTTCCAAAGTAAGGATGGGTTTGTTGGCTAGTCTGCAATAGCGTGGGTGTAGCAGCGGTGGTACCAGTTGACCCAAGGTAGGTTAGGGAGCTATATTAGTCTGAAAGTAAACTTCATTAGTAAGTAGTTATTCAGAGTAAGCAAAATTTTAATACTTAGACCACTATCTTTTTTTTTTGGTTTGCAAACATTTTTCCAAGGAATAGGATACTATGTTCCAGTTCAAGTTTCCTCGATGGCACAAAAGAAGGCTCTATGAACCGTGTCTAGCTCTTTCAAAATATTTTTGGGAATATGGAAGACTGACATGTAGTAGACAACAATCTTGTTCAGGACAGAGGAGATCAATGTGGGTCTGGCTCCCCATGAGAGAAGTCTAGCGACCAAACCTATTAGGTAGTCTGGGAGGACTAAACAATCGGTTGAAATGCTGAGGGGAGTTTCTGTGGGAAGAGTGGGAGGTCACGGTAGGCTTGACGGTAAGTCTAGATAGTGCAACCAAAAATGTTTGCAATCTCAGAAGCGAGAGCGGGCTAGAGGTGGATAGGGAGGAAAGTTGTTTTGTGGAAATTTAAGGAGAGACCGGTAGCAAAGACAAAGTTGTTCAGGAGAAATTTTAGATGAGTCGCTCTGGAAGTTGAGACGTGGGCTAGGATGAGATTGTCTGCATATTCCCAGAGAACCAGGGTAATATTTAGATCGAGGTTGTGGTTAAGTAGCCAATGTTGGTGAGCTCGTGGGATTAGGTGTGGCAGGATGTCCTCTATCGGGATAAAAAGGTAGGGACATAGAGGGTCTCCCTAGTGGAGCCCATTTTTGTAGCCAATCCAATTGCTTGGCACCCCATTGAGCATGATAGCTATTTTTCCTAAGGATAGTAGAGAGTTAATCCAAGCAACCCATTGGGTGGGAATCTCCAGTGGATGAGGATTTGTACGAGGGGTGCCCATGCATTGGAGTCGAAATCTTTGTGGAAGTCAAGTTTGAAGCTCATCGTCATGGCTTTACGGGCATGGCAAAATTGAGCAGGCCAACATCCTAGATAAAGTTTGTCAATAATGGAATACCCATTTATGAACCATGTTTGTTCGTCGTGAATAATGAGGAGTATCATGGGTTTTAGTCTATTTGTGAGGAGCTTGGAAATGGCTTTTGGAGGGCAATTTTAAAGCGGGGTGGGCTTGAAATCAATGGCTAATTGCCGATCTGGGTACGGTATCTTTCGGAAGGGGGGCTAGGAAGGCGGTATTGAAATGATCAACACATTTATCTAGATTATGGAAATCACGAAAGAAAGGGATGATGATTTGTTTTGTGGAGTGCCAATGTTTTCCGTAGAAGCAAGATCCAAAACTGTTAGGTCTAGGGCTGGCATTTGGATTCATTCGGAGAAAAGCATCGTAGATTTCCTAATCAAAGAAGGGGTCATGAAGTGCTCGGATCTTGGTAAGGCGGTTGGGGTAGAGATTTGACATGGAGATGTTCCAACCATGAACTTTGGGGGTCTGTATCAGATCTCGGTAAGAGGAGTTTAGAAGATAGGTCTTTTAATTGTGCGACGGTCTGGTGCAGCGCTTGACGGCAGTTGAGAAATGACTTCTGACCCCGTTTCCACCTCCAGATTCTGCGACTTTAGTTGCCACCCATGATGCCACCTCTGTGTCCCAAGCCATCCTTCCAATGGTGGCCTTGGTGATTCCCCACGCCAATAGCACATCTAGTCCACCACCGTCCCCAGCAGACCTCCACTCGCAAGGTAGATTTCCCATGCCCGCCATCCCCTCACTTTCTTGCCTTCATTATCTACTTCCCATCGCAACACAACCCTATGCACACCGCTGCCAACCACCATCAGCCGCCAATGCCCTTTTAGCAACCCCAGCCATCTCCTTACTTTCCATCGTCACCCCTAACATCAATCTGGGCCACTTGGCCACCATACGCCCCAAATTCTGCCACAATTTTTCCGCCCACCTACCAACAACAACCCTACGACCACCAGCAGCAACAACTGCAGATTTTTGCCACTGCCTCTCCGCCTTCACGTCTCCACTTGCCAAATTATTTCATATGCCAATATGGCCACACCTCTTCCACAACCCGTCTATGCATCCACCTCACCCATCACCTCTCTTCTATCCCTACCTAACAATCACCTCAGATCAAGTTGTGGTTCACGCATGCCTGGCTTTCACAAGCTCGACTTCCCGACACATGATGGTTCGGTTGATCTTCTTGGTTGGCTCAATAGGTACAAGCATTTGTTTTGTGGACAGCGCATGAACAAGGCTGACAAAGTCTAGCCTGCAGCCTACCACCTCATCAATGACACTCAGTTCTGGTACTTACAGCCCGAGAGCGATTTTGGCATGCCGACATGGGAGTAGTTCAAGGAAGATTGACACATTCAGTTTGGGCCGTCACTCCACACCAATCCCTTGGGTGAGTTGGCATAGGTGCCATACACTTCCTCGACTAATGCTCATGTGCCGCAACAATGATCCATTAACACTGTCCCAACAACGGTTTCTATGCACAATAGGGCTGCCCGATGGTCTTCACATTGACGTCAAGCTTCAACGTCCATCTAACCTCCACACCGTCTTCCCCTTCGTCAAGGCCTATGAGGAGCATTATTTCCCTACAAAAACGTCACCACACCAGCCTTCTAGTCTTAGATGACACTTTTATCCCTATGATCTTCCTGTGGCCAATGCATCAACAAGACCATACCTGCCAACGCCACTAGCACATGTTTTGTCATCAACCATTCCGGCGTAGACCCAGCCACGGTAGGTTCGGTGCCTTACTCCAGCTGAGTCAGCAAAACATCATCGCCAATACCTTTGCTCTAACTGTTTGGGGCCACTGGTGCGTGTGGCTCTTCCACAACCTACAGCTTGCGGACAAGCTATTTTTCAAGGAAGAGAGAGATGTTATGTGCACCGGCCCATCAAACATGGAGTCTTATCCCTTAATTAGAATTCTAGTTGATTAAGCATCTTTGTTAGGAAAGAGTCCAGTGATGTCTTATCCCTTAATTAGAGTCGTAGTTGATTAAGCATCTTTCTTGGGAAAGAGTCCAGTCAGTTTAGAGATTGTATTAGAGTATGAATAGATTTAGCCTAGTCTGCTCTATTATCTAAAGGGACCGGCCCTTCAATAAAGCAGGAGAGAATATTGACGTTTACTTTTATCCACTTTTTAGTAATTAGGCTTAGGTCAGCAGTAGATTCTTCCATATATGCAGTCATAAGTCATCAATAGATGTTCATGTTCATCTCTGAAAAAAAATCAATATATACTGCAGAGGTATATTAACCTTGCGGATGTTATAATATTAGTCTACATTAGGTTGATCCAATGTACAAATGTGAACCTTATTGATGGACTTGGCTGGAAGACATCCTTGTCCATTGTTAAACGATACCATGCTTACACGATTATGACACTGCTAGTAAGAAATGAACTGCAAAAGGTCGGTAGATATTGACTCGTTGTTCAGGGAGCTACTGGCGCAAGAAGTTGGTGAACAAGTCTGTAGAGGAAACAACTGAATAGTTGAAACATAATAGAAATCGGAAACTTAATATGCTTATTCAGACATAACAATTTTATCGTTTTTGTTGGGTATGAGAAACAATGTACACACACGCACAATAACTCCGTGGAGTACCCCATAGATAGATGTACCCCATTTGCGCATGGGGTACTAAAATATGTGCAAGGTTTTTCTCCGCCGAGAAAAATGGGAAATTTTGTTCTCATGACTGACACAACTCATTGATGATGCCGATGACACGTGCAGACTGCCATAGCCTTTCACTTTACGATCTGAATTACATAAAAGCTATTTCTTTCTGTATGCATCTGAATTGGCTTTATTGTGCACACTAGAGTATAATTTACTATCGCTTAACCTCCATCCTTAAGAATCTA
>NC_041391.1:697189620-697196502 GCF_002162155.2 Triticum dicoccoides | reverse complement strand
TATCTCAGTATACTGTTGCCGATTTTTTTTTCCTTTTATCCGATTTTTGGTGTTTGGCTGTGTGCATCCTAGTTATGCAAAGGCCGGGTGATACTCTAAATGCTTTGTATCTGCTTGATGCTACATTTTGAGATAATAAAAGCGCCCTTTATCTGGGAAAATCTCAGTATACTAGCAGGATATCACTTAAATTAGAAAACTCTAACCTTTCTACTTCCTTGTTTGTATATGTTGTGCTCTCCTGCTGGAACTCGGATCAGCACTCTTTATACTTATATTCCAATGCAGTGTGGGAATATTGATTAACATGCCATATCTTCATTTTTTTTGAACTGTTGCATCTTGAAAGGCAGACATATACCTTATTAAAAAGACAAAAATACTAAGCACTTTTGTTACTGACGCCAGCTTTTATGACTCCAGGTTTTCGATATTACGATCGTTAAGCCATCTGAATTTGTGCAATATGGACTGGGTTGTTTGGAGCAACTTGCTGATTCAGGGGATCATAGTGCAAGATCAGTTCGCAATAACCTGAGAGTCATGGTAACTTAAACAACTAAACACCATTACATAAGTATTGTGGCATATAACTCATATATTTTTTAGTCAGATTTAAGGTCAAAATTAGGCTCGAAATTCAAGGGGGGCCTTACCTTTTAGGAAGGAGGGAGTATTATACATTTATACCATTCTAATCTAGTATTGAGTTGAAAAGAAGAAATAATCTGACTAAATTATGACAGGAAGTATATTGTTTCACTGTTCCGTGCACTATGACACACAGTAGTCTGCAATACCCTTCTCATTCCCCCAATGATTTCTGAATACTTACGGTGCTTAACGTACCTAGACAGCAGGAGGTGATGGTACAGTAGGTTGGGTACTGGGATGCTTAGGAGAACTATATGTACAGAACCGGGAACCGGTTCCTCCAGTTGCTGTCATACCCCTTGGAACAGGAAACGATCTTTCGAGGAGCTTTGGTTGGGTAAAAGATGTCTTTCTTTTGTTCTTATAGTCTTCTTGTGATACTTACACAAAATTTTCATCACTTAACTGTTATTTTCAGGGTGCTTCATTTCCTTTCTCATGGAAAGCCGCCGCTAAACGATCTCTCTACAAGGCTATTTTGGGCACAGTTTCATGTTTAGACAGGTTACTCTTGTTTATTTAATAGTGAAGTTTTTAAGATCTTCTACATATTCTGTTTTCTATTTTAGTGCAAATGTGATGCACATGTATTTATTAATTTAATTTCAAGCTAAAGCAATCCTAACCTAATTTAAAGGATAGCTGCCTCCTGGTTGCATGTGCTCATCTTGATAGGCCTGTGCTTAAGCTAGCCACCACCCATAATAAATACGGATTAAGAGCAACTCCAACCAGGCGACCAAACAGACGTGCAGTTTGTCCGCTTTACGTCCGTTTAGGGTCGGGCAGGCGGACCGGAGCATCCGCTTTTTCATTTGGGTCAGCTGGTGCACCCAACGGGAGGTAGACCCAAATTTGCCCGCGTCCAAAAAACAAAAATGATAAACACGTGGCACAGATAAACATAATAAAAATTTAATTAAACATAAGTGGCCGGTCAACCGCCGACCAAAGTCCACTTAAAACATAATTAAAAATTAACTAAAACCAAAAAAAGTCTGTGCCCGCGCGCTGCACTAGACGTCCGCCTTGCCCTTGTTGTCGCCATCGCCGTCGGTGAGGTCGATGAAGATGGGAGGTGGCCCAGCCCACCTGAACGCCGCTTGGTAGGATGCTAGGGCAGCCTTCTCCGGTGTCTGCTGCGGCGGCGGCATTGCGGATCGTCGGGTGCGCTCCTCCTCCTCCTCCCCAAGGAGCGACGCCTCCTCCTCCTGCTCCTAGTGCATCTGCTGCTGGTCGCCGGCCACCTCCTCGTTAAGCCAGTGCGCCTTCTAGCGCTCAAGGTGGGCCTCCTCCTCCTCCGGCGTCGCGGCGTAGTGGACTGGAGGCGCGATCACCCGCTCGCGGAACCCGCCGGTCCACGTGTAGGACTCCTCCGACCAAGTGGGAAGAGGCGGCGACCGCTTCCATGTCGGTGGCTCCGGCTCCGCCTTGGGCTCGATGGTGAGCAGCGGCGGTAGTGGCGGGACGAAGAGCGGGGCGTGGACGGAGTGCCCAGCAGCCGACAAGGCGAGGGCGTGCTCTAGCCCATCCCAATGGGCGTCCTGCTCGATCCTGCTCTCTTCCAGCACGTGCTGCAGGGCTAGCTCGAGGGCGGCTTGGTACGCCGCCTCTTGCTCCTCCTCCTCCGGCAGAACCTCGGGCGGTGGCGGAGGAACGACGTGGTCGACGTGGACGCCCCGACGGTGCTCCTCCTCATGCTCTAGCGCGAACCAGCGCTTTGGCGCGTAGGCATGCATCACCCGTTGATCCGGAGTGAGGCCCTCATGACGCCGGCGAACCTCCTCGGCGTGCGCCCATGCCGAGTGCGGCACTACTGGAATGGCGATCCACTATGGATTCAGATGCCAACCATGCGATAGGTTGACATCCGGATACTGCAATGGCCGGCAGTACTGCCAGTGGCACCACGCCTGGTGGACTGGTACGTACAGACGGTCCTGATCAGATGGCAAGCCGCGTCTAGTAGGCGGCGGCGACAGTGTAAGCCCGCGGGAAGAGCCCGCACCGGTGCTGTGCTTCCCCTTCCACTTCCCCTTGAAAACCCCATGGTGGCCAGGGTTTGGGCTTGCTAGGGTTTCTGGTCATCGGCGAGGGAGCACTGTGTGGCCAGAAGTGGACAGGTGTTGGAATTGGATGTGGCCGGCCCCACCGCACGCTTCCATTAAAAAGGATGGGCACGCGGACCTTCCACCCATTGCCAGGTGGGTCCCGAGATAGGTGTTGACATTTAATAAGACGCGAGCGGTGGTTGAGCGGCCGACTAGTGGGCCCGTGGCAGACACGGAAGGGATGCGGGGCGCGTCCGTTTCGTGTCCGCGAGGACGCAAATCCTGCCCAAATTTGTGCCTGAAATAGTTCGGCGCGGAAACGAAGTGGACATGATTTGGATTTGGGTCTATGCATTGGGCCACCGGTTTTGTCCGCGGCGACCCAAAAGGACATGGGCGGACGAAGGTCGCCCGGTTGGAGTTGCTCTAACATTCTCCTTGAAATGTATGATCTCTCTTTCCAAATGTGTGGGTTTCATACATGAATACGATCTCCGGTACACAGGTTACCATCACATTTTCGTACCTATAATTAGCCGAAGTAATAAAAATATATAGCTTCTTTAAGTAGTTTTCACCATAAATCTACTAATCTCACATGAAAAAACGAAGTTGCAAAGTTGTGATTGCATCCATTCCTAAATGACATCTATTTGGGAAATGAGGTAGTTAATTACTGTCTGTGGGGCGAATTGGATTACACCAGTTGTGATACATTCTAAGTGATTAATGTTGGGTTTACTCCACAATTAATCCAAACAGTCTTCGTGGAAGTTCCCATGTTAGTAAGATTCTGGTGATTTGTCAAATATGTATTATGATGGCAACTGCGGCTGTGGATAATACACATTGGCTTTGGCCAAACCCTAAACCCTAGCATGCAGTGATTGAAATGCCATATAATAATAGCTATCATGAAAGATTCCGTGTGTTACCTCTGTAAATTTTTATAAGATGTTTTTAGATTCTATGAAAGTGTCAAAAAATGTCTCATATTAAGTTACAGAGGGAGTACTTATTAATGCCTTAACGGTTTGCTTTATGCGATAGCTTATTGCAGAACTTGCTACATGACGTTTCCTTCTTTAGTAGGTATGGTATGTACTTCCAGAGTTGATCACTTCCAATTTCTTAGTAGCATAGTTGCCTTGTGCAGTTGGCACATCGTCGTTTCTATGCCAGAAGAAGGAGAAAAAGAACAAGAACTGAATCTTCCTCACTCCCTTAGGCACCTCGGAGAGTGTACATTTTATGATGTACTGCTTATAGACTATCTTCTACCAATGATTCATGAGTTCAATGATGTTTATTTTCCCACACTCTGATCCACATGAATGCAATAATATGTCCTGCAGGATGGCACTGCTGAGGGAGAGTTGCCTGAGACAGTTTGTTGCTTTGACGGCGTGTTCTACAATTACTTCAGCTTAGGTACTTCCTTTATTCACTTGACAACTTCTAGCTGCATTGCTTGTAATTTTCTTCATTATTTCAGAATGTATTTCCTAGTATCCCCTAATTTGTTTTAGATCATGCTCTTATTGGGAGTAATCTTGGTTATATATCTATCTTTTTCTCAAGAAAAAGAAAAAGCCTTGAGTTTCCTTACGGTTGTCCGTATGAAGTGACACAAATTTATTTATTTTTGCGTGAAAACTTCCAATCTATTCATCTCCAATCATGGCAGTAGAACGAACACCAGAAATACAAATTACATCCAGATCCGTAGACCACCTAGCGACGACTATAAGCACTGAAGCGAGCCGAAATCGCGCCGCCGTCATCGCCCCTCCATCGTCGAAGTCGGGAGTGGCACACCCATATCTCCTAAGCAAAGGGGCCTGCACTCCTTGAACCAGTTGATGTGGCAATGGCCGCACTGTGCAACCACCCTGCCTAGCCAAACGAAGCCTCTCGGGATTTTGTCAACATGTCTCTTCGTCTTCTTGTTCAAGCCGAGGACACCATCTAGTGCAAAGGCATGGTAGCCAGAACCGACATGACCAAAGTGAGACGTCTCCCTTTAGGCATCATGGAGGCCCTTCACGTGGGAAGGTAGTCGGCAATCCTGTCAACCAAGTGTTGGAGCGCCTCGCTCGACAACCTCCTTAACACGCGGGGATTCCGTTGTGCTTGATCAAGCTGGTACTCATAACCCGCGAGATCACTAATTCAAAGGGTACTCCTTGCAAAGTTCACTCCCATCTTCTCAGTCCCTGACAAGTGATGCATTGTATGTGCATCACTTGTCTCAACATGAGAGTTCTTCCTTTTTTTGTAGATTCATTTATTCAAAATATTTCATCTCTTAAATCATGTGTCCACATCACAAACTGTTTTTACTATTGAATTTCTCGCTTTGGGAAATTCGAAGCTAGATCCCATGTAATAGGTTTTGGCGAACTTTTTTTCACGAAAAAACAGAAGAAACAAAACTAAGCCGAAAGCACGTTTTTTTCTTCACTTTTCCCCTTTCATGTCATACTTATTGCTGGAGCAAATTTTTGCCTCCACGAGAAGCACAGTTAAAGCAAAAAAAAAAACCTGTTTTTTCCTTACCGAGAGGCACATGTGTGCTTCTCGTGGAAGAAAATCTGTGCATTCAGGAGAAGCAAATATGTACCTCTCACAAAAGCTAAAGAACAACTTTTATTCTTTCCGAGAGGCAAAGTTGTGCTTCTCACAGAAGCAAATCTTTGCCTCCACGCGAGGAAAATATGTGCCTCTCGTGGAAGCACAATTTTTCTCACGCAAAAGGAAATTCATATTTTTTTCTACAAAACATAGGGAAAACTGGCGAAGCCCCAAAAGCCGATGCTGCCCTAGGGCATTGTTAGGGCCCTTGCCTAACCAGTCCACCTACAAGGGCTTGTTGCTGGGCCAACACATGGGTCGGGTTGGAAGCTACAAATACATGGGAGGAGACCACGAGCTAGTCATCCAGAGGATCACAGCTTCAGCGGTGACTACTCTTCTCTTACCTATGGCTCTCTTCCCTAATCCCCTTCATGTGCCTTGTACCTCAGTTTAGCTACATCTCCTGTGTAATCCAATATCGCTGGTTGATTATCAAGTGGGTTGCTAACATGCATCCTCGCCCGATCAACCAATGGGGGACACTATGTCACTTGGCAAAGTTCGTGGGCAATCTTGATGCATGCATGAAGAATGTGGGTAAGCAGCGAACGACAAGGAACTCCTCCCTATCCAGGTGGTAGAAGAAGACAATGTCATCTGGGTAAGGTGAGACATTCATCATAAAGATCGTGAGGTGCTAGGCGATGGAGCTACTCAAATACCTTGGCCTTGTCGTGTAACATATTGAGAGTTCCAATCATCAATATAAATAACATCAGGGAAAGCGGGTCACCATGTCTTGGACCCTTTTTGTGCCAAGCCGCCGGAGCTGGCTCGCCATTGAGCATCACCCTCATGCTACTCGAGGACAGGATGATGGCAATCCACTCGCGAGTTATATTCTTTAGTGTATGCTTTTAGATGAAACAATCATATTTGCTAAAACAAACATGTTTGATATCAAACTTCCTATATTCATTCATATGTTTTCACAATTCTGTTGCAAACCACTCTAAGTTTGAGAAAACTTCTTGGCCCAGTGTCTTCTAAAATAGTAAGAGCATATATATTTATATTGTTCTTAGGTGATACATTTGTACGTATTTATGTTATTTAACCATAGATGAAAGTAATAACACAATTTTTAGTACTATCCTTGAAATAATGAGATGAATAATCTTCTTGAGTTATACGTATGTGGGGATTGTTTTGTTGTTACCATTTTTTTTGTATCTAATTTGTCTATTGCGTCGGAATCTTTCGAAACGAAACATGCTTTCACTATGCACTTTATCTGAAAACGCAGGGATGGATGCTCAAGTGGCTTATGGATTTCATCAACTACGTGGTGACAAGCCATTCCTTGCTAGTGGTCCTTTATCTAATAAGGTATGCAACTTAGTGAAACCCTTACCTTCACTAATGGGAATTCCATAGCTCCTCGGCATAAACTCTCTAATATAATATTGCATGTTCAAGTTTTATGTCCTTTTAGGTTCTATACACGTAATGTTGACTTGGAGTAGGATAATTATTATTGTCTACACACTACAAGACCCCTTCGAAATAGATGTCGTAGTTGAAGATTTTACCATTAAGG
>NC_041391.1:697182202-697189364 GCF_002162155.2 Triticum dicoccoides | reverse complement strand
TCAGTATTGGCAACATTGTTTTCTATCTCCAACCAAAGATTCTAATCAATATCTTCATGAAGAAATATAACAAATGTAACTTGCAAGGCACATACTGAAAAACAATAATATGATCCTGCACACTCGAGTGCATGAAGGAAGCATCAACATCAATATGATTCATGAGCTCATGCTTCATAGGGTCCCACGCAATACTGATAGCAACTGTACTGTCAGACAAGAACGTAGTTGTAGTGACAGAAACAACAAAATCACAAGCAGCCATCATAGAAGAGCCATAGCTCACAACTCAGCCTTTGAACCTGAATAAGAAACTTTAGTATGTTCCTTCGTCTTCCGGGCAATGAGGGAACCAAGAAAAACACAGTTAGTAGGAAGGGACAAGCGATCTGAATGATTGCTATCCCAAGTAGCATGCGAATAGGCCTGAAACTGAAACAAACTGAAGCATGGAAAGAAGAGACACCGAGAGATAGTCCCACGATGATATCATAGAAAACAGAAGAGGTGACAGTCGTGCGCCAAAGTGGTAGCATAAATGAATCGAGTCAGAATGTAAATGAGATAGGGAAGGTTCGGATGAGTGACAACTAGATAGACAAGACTCCCAACAAGATGACGGTGCAGCATCGAATCATACAAACACTGATCATTGGAAGCACAGACATGGACGTCATGCTCCATCGGAGTCTCAACAGTGTGTTGTGTGCTCGTTAGTAAGGGCAACACGAGCAGGAAGATCATGGATATAATTCTCTTGGGAAATAAGGAAGCTGTTGGAGGTAGAAGAAACATCAACCCCAAGAAAGTAGCTAATGGGACCAAGATCAGACAAAAGAAAATGCTCACTAAGACATGCCTTCACAAAGGCAATGCACTCAGAGTCGCCGCCAGTGATGATCATGGCATCGACATATAGAGAAAGAGTTTGACCATGACTTTAAAGGTGGAAAAAAAGTGCAGGATCCTGAGCACTCTCAAAAAATCAGCCGCAATCACCATTGAGGCGAAATCCTCAAACCAAGCATGAGGACTTACTTAAGGCCACATAGAGAGAGGCGAAGATGACATGTCATGCCGCCAGGAATAGAATACCCAAATGATGGCTGCTTGTAGACCTCGTCACCTATCTCACCATTAAGAAATGCATTCTTCACATCAAGCTAAGAGACGACCAATGAGAAACATAAGTCATAATGAGAAGTGTGCGAATTGTGATCATGTAGGCCACATGAGAAAATGTCTCATTGTATTCACGACCATGATTTTTCTCACAAACCACAATGCGAGCTTTGTAGCGCTCAAGAGAACCATCGAAGCGAGTCTTAACCCTGTACACCCACTTACATGCGATGGGACAAACACACAACAGGAGACGAGATCCCCAATAACATCAATCTCATTTGGCATCACATGCTACAATTCGGGGAGAACAACAATGTCACAATACACTCAAGAAGATTTGTGCTAGAAAAGCCACAACGAGCAATAGGTGGAAGCGGGCAAGCGAAGAAAACATAAGTAGGTTGAGCTAGAGGCGGTGCGTTCTATTAGAAAGATACATAGGAGTCGAGGGAGATGGATCATTAGAAGAAGATGACACATTGGAAGAACCCACAAGACGTGGATGACGAACTTAGTAAATAAGAGGACGAGGAATCACTAGGGAAGCCTTAAGGGACTTTAGAGACGAGGGAGCCTCAAGTGACGAACGAGGTGGGGAAGCTACAGGTGAATATGGCATGGGGTGTGACGACCCAGGAGAGGCCCTAACCGTACCTAGCACCTGGGCTAACATCTTCATAGTATAGACCCCAAGACGGCCACCAAAGCACATTGTACATGTGGCTACATGCACACTATGTGGGTGGAACGGTCATCACAACACAATTGTTCAACAGGTCTGCAACAATATATACAATGACTACAACGAGTCAAAATTTAACAAATGCAAATGGAGTCATCCTTCACCAAAGATATCCCAAGGCACTCACATGGCGTCTATGGTCTGATTTGCAGCATGGGAATGCAAATAAAATTATCCTTCACCAGAGAGATCCCAATGTTGTGATTCTAGCAAATGCCTTAAGAAGGCTAAAGAAAAGCAAATGACTTCCATATCCCTGCCATCCCACTATATGAGGAATAACCATAGCTAATGTTGTCCTTCACCAAAGGGACTACCTTCTCCAATTGTTGCTATTTTATTTGCAACATCCGAATCAAAAGAATTAATATAGCAATGTAAGTACCAAACTATACCCGCATGACTTACATCAGATCTATACTAAGTATGTAACATTCTCAAGGAAATGGTTATATGTGGTTTGAGCGGAAAAAAACACTAGAAATCTGTAGAGACAGGCTACAACTTGCATTTGTCGCTGATAAGGTAAGAGAGCGCAATAACACACAAGGAAGCAATCCCAAGCCTCTCACATGGTTGGTAAGTTTTATTTATTATTAGTTGAAGGTTCTCTACATTACTAACAAGGTTTATTGATAATTAGGTTTAAGATGTTCTATGATCTCAGACGAAATCTCCAAGTCGTTCGTAACCATGGACATGACTATTCAAATAGATTTAGTCGTGCAAGGATGTACCACTGTACCCTAACATGTGGCAAACGCTCCTGGTGCATGTACAAATAGCACAAACGGGTTAGGCCAGCAGAGTGAGATAGGCCACGAACACATCCCACACAAACACACACACACACACACACATCAAGCAAGTCCAAGAAGCTACTCAACTAAGTCATACGATGATCGAGTCTAGCCATAGCTCCTACTCATACCCAACAATTGTGTGTGAAGTCCAAGATGGCTACAACCTTTACCAAGATAACCACTTGGTCCAGCCACATTTCTATATTTATGCAAACATCAGGTGTAACTCGCCCAATGAGAAACTTACCACAAACGAAGATGATTCATGCAACTATGTGTGTGCCAAGTGGAAATCCTGAACTATGTGGCCCCTAGGACAGGTCGAAGGATTAGTTACTAGGTCATGGGAGTGGCTCATTTACTCCCCAACCAGAGGTTCAGTATGCTCAGCCATGGATCATGATAACAAGAACTCCTGTCCTAGTGTTGGCTCAATTGGAACAAAACATCATGCGCTCAAACATGGCTCCCACCATTGGCTTTCTTACAAATTAACATAATTATCCACAGCATAACATAAATGTATCAGAGTCTGGTTCAAGTACCCATATGCAGCATAAAGTAGATATGCCATGACTCAAACATAAATCCTAAGCATGCATACTACGACAATCAGGGCCAAACATGACAATACCATGAGCAAATAACTAGGCATGCTAGGAATGTTAGGTAAAGGCGATATCATGGAGACAATAAACATGGGATGCAGAGGATAGGTATCGAAAGACAACTATAACATCATTATTGTAATGCAAGAGGGAAGGAGAAGCATAGGATGTGTCAGAATGGACAAGGAGGTTTTTCTTGCCTGGAATCCACGCTTGTTTCATTCTCAAAGCCTTCTCACTGCTCACATCATCTTTGGATACGAATCGAGAAGAAACAGAAACACTGGAAAAGCGCAAAAGATGCATTTTACTACTATGGCAGAAGTTTCGGCATGCTCGTGATATGCAATGCATTACATGGCAAGAATGATGTTGAAATGATCCAATGAGATCAGCAAATAAGTTGAATGAAGTTTGAATTGCAACTAAGATGCAATCCAAAGACTCCATATTTAAAGTATAGGCTTTGGTCTTGTGTAGCTACTCAAACAAATTTAAATGTTTTTAACATAGATGATCATGGCATAAGGTGATGAAGTATATAAGCTAAGACTAAACTAAGCAAGTTAAATGGGAAGGAAAGATTGTATAAGACATTTCAAAAATCTACATATTAAAAGAAAGGGGTTAATTATGGTTTAATCCTAAATTCCATTTTAATTGATGCAAAAATGCTTAAAAGTGACATATCTAGCAGCTATTTAATATGAATTATGCAATTTAAATAATTCATTAATGTTATATAAATGAATGCACAATGTCAAAATGCTCAAACATGAATGCAAATGGAATATATGAGAACTACACATTTTTCTAATCGGAGTATAAATATTGTTTGTATTATTATGTTCTAAAAAGAATTAAATATGACTTTAGAAGTTTAAGCATTTTATAGAATTTCCTATTTAAAATAAGTCAAATAGGAAGTCCCAGGAAAGTTTTGCGCTGACGTAGAGCCAACCACAGTGACTGACGGGTGGGACCATGGGTCTGACTTTTTTGGTGATGTGGCCGTGAGTGATGCAGGTTTTTCTTGTGCATTGTGTGCTATTTGTTGAAATGTATATGTAGATTATCTAGTTCTTTTCATGAGTTTGGACTTTCAGTTGGGTTGGCTAATGCATAAAGCTTATTATTGTTTCGCGGTCTAAGGATTTGAAATCAAGACCTTAGACCTTGATAGCACTAGCCACGGTCGTTAACCGGTCGAGCACCTGCCAGGTCACGGATTAAGTCAGAAAAGAGAGGCTTTTGCCTGGATGGAGAATGGAATCAAGGATCGCTCATTTGTGGTGCGCTGCACTGGCTAGATGGTCTTTTGTTTTTTTATTCAGAGAACATGCAAAGTCCGAAGAAATAAAAGAGGCGCCTTAGACCAACTCCACCGCACGACCTCAAACAGACGTCTGTTTGCCCGGATTCTGTCCATTTGGGTAGGGCAATGGGGCCGTGTCTGGGCCATTTTTCGGATGCGGTGGCCGTGCTCCCAACCCACGGCCGCATCCTGTCCGCGTACATTTTCTTTGCAAGCCCATTAACTCTTTTCATCATTGATTTTTGATACATGAAAATACATCGTCAAATTTTGACTAGAAAAGTAAGACCAAAGAAAACAAGAACCACAAGAATACATTTTAGAAGATATCCAACCTCCATAACTGCTCCTGTAAGTTGGATTAGTGCCTTCTCGATGCACTCATTGCTGATTTGCGGAGACTCGATCTTGCGTGCTTCTTTCTTCGAGTGTAAAGAAGTCGATGTTGCTTCCTCACATCTAGTCTCATGTCTAGCCTCTATTTTAGCAACAAGTGCACTAGTCTCATCTCTAACTTCTATGCTAACTAAAAGTACACGAACATCTACTAAATTGCGCGCTATCAATATATCGATATACTCTTCTTCCCAATACCAAAACTTGCATCACTGTACACAATAAAATACTAGGTTAGCACAAGTAGTCAAATCCGAGAGCACAACCAAAGCTAAAGTAGCACATACCCCGTCATTTAAGCACTTGATGAACACCCATTCGGGATGTTCTGGCGTTGTAGACACGCGGAGCACGACCTTTTTTGGGCAGTCGTCGCACTTAATGAGTGACAATGGTGCGCCGACGAGCTTTTGGGCTAGCAACGAGCCCAGCCGATCGCCATTCGTGTATCTGCCGGCGGACCACCGACGGTGTAGATCCGAACGGCTAGAGGAGGAGCCACTGCCTGCATGCAGCCTTGCGGCCTTGCAGGGGCCTTCCGGCTCGGTGCCTGGCTAGTCTATGGCGCGGCGCGGCCTCCCACAGCCGGGCGAGCTCAAGACCGACCGGATCTTTTCCGAATCCGGCCGCGGGGTGCGCTAATCAGGTGGCCGTGGTTGGGCAGCTCAGGGGCGTCGAGGGGAAGGGGGTTGGGCGAGCGCGCTTCCGAGCTGCACAGCTGCAATGTCAGCGGCGGCGACGGCCGGAGTGGAGAAGAGTGGACGGGGTGCGGCTGGAGGGGGGAGGGGGCTGATAGGAAAATGCGTCCCTGTGCCATCGTGGGCGGGCCAGGGGAGGACACGCGCCCATCCGCGCACTGTACGTTTCTCCCCAAAAGCGGCACAAACTTGGACCGTGGATGGGTCAAAAGCGGACAGAAAACGGACAAAAGTCCGTTTCCGTCCGCGCGTTGGGCCGTCTGATTTGTCCGTTTTACCCTAAACGGACGGGGCCGGACGGGATGGGGGTCACGCGCTGGAGTTGGCCTTATGCAGGGTGGTGTACTAGTGTACTTTGGTGACTTCTGGAGCTTGCCGAGTTTGCAAACGTGTGCGTGTGGGTGCGGAAAAGACTGCCTAATGCAAGGAATGATCTGGTGCACATGACGGACCATGTTGTCACTAGAGAAGCTCCAACGACGACGGTCCATGGCGGATCTGCTCAGATGTGTGCGGTTGATGGTGCTATACCTTGCGATCAAGCTATACCTCGCGAGGAGTGCAAATGCTTCCTGTGGTCGCCCTGAGTACACAGGGGTGCTGAGTGACGACGTACGCTACCTAGCACTACGGCGGCAAGTTATGGGCGTGTTGGGAAACTAGACTAGAGAAAATGGACGATACTAGGAGAGGGCTTTGGTCGGGAAGCTCACGAGGAGGGGGCTGGAGTAGTCAAACGGGCCTAAAGATGAACGACGACGAAATTTCTCTGAGGCGTGTTGGTGTTGGAGTCGAAGTTTACGGCAGAATTCGTCATCAGCCGGGCTCCTGAGTTTGCGTGTGTCAGTGTGGAGGAAGTAGAGGTGGCTGTGGGACCCAGGGCATGCTCGCATGGCTTGCAAAAAACGCTGGTCACATGGTCTCCATGAGCGCAAGCTCTTGAGCTCTGGGTCATGGCATGGGGAAAAGGTTGGAGGGAGGAGAATTACCTTGCGGTGGCAAAAGGGAAGAAGAAGGGTTGGGGTTAGGGTTTGGGAGCGCAGATTGGCTTTACGGGTTGAGGAGCGCGGATTACCTTGCGGGCTGAAATAATCCTCATTTGAAGTTAAATTGAATTAAAATTATGCTCATGAGATGCTTATGAGATGATCATGATGCCCAACCAATTTCCAAGGAAAGTGTTGCTCCTGGATTGTTACATGAGTCTACAATAGTAGTACAGGTAGACATAGTGGGATGGGTGGACAAGGGCAGCACATGAGTGATAGGTGTATGGAAAAGTGAGGAAATAAATATCCTTAATGGAGGAGGCCGAATAAGAGGATAGGTGTCCATAGAAAGGACGAAACTCATCAAAATTCACGTTTCGAGAAATGTGTATCCGACAATCGATAGGAACCCAACACTGATAGACTTGTGCTCATCACTTTAACCTAAGAAAACACACTCAACATATTGAGCGGCTAGTTTCGTGC
>NC_041391.1:697159800-697181905 GCF_002162155.2 Triticum dicoccoides | reverse complement strand
GGGGGGGGGGGCAAGAAGAATGTAACAAACACAACCAAACAAATGAAGCAATGAGTACTCAGGACAAAGACCAAAAATGCGCTTAAGAGAAATGCCACCATGTAGAGCAGAGGAAGGTTGAATGTTGATGAGATGGGTGGAAGAAGAAAGCTCAGCCCAAAAGTGAGGTTGAAGAGGCGGTGATCATCAATGCATGAGCCATCTCAAGAAGGTGATCATGCTTGCACTCAGCACAACCATCCTGAGTGTGAGCACCAAAACAAGAGAACAACAAGTGTGTCTTCTCAGCAAGGAATCCGCGCAACAAAAGAAAAATAAACTACAGAATCGACAAAAGAGACAGTATTAGGAATGGAGAACTGGTTGTGAACCATGATGGCAAACTTCTTATAGATAGATAATACCTCATTATGAGAAGATATAAAATATATCCAGGTGTGTCAAAAGAAATCATCAAAAGATAATGTAGTAGCGATGGCCTCCTATCGAGGCAAAGGGAGTCGGATCGAAACATTAGAGCAATGCATGAGAGTGAAAATGGTCGAAAGGACATTGAGACACAGTCTCCGCGTGAGGATAAGTTAAATGAGCATGTTTACCAAGCTCACAACTCTACAATCTATAGACACATCTCCAGTATGAATCCAAGAAAAGCACATCAAATTATGGATGAGAGAAGAGAGCAATACAATGATACAAGTGACCAAGATAACGATGCCACTGCTGAAAAGAGACGGTAAACGATGCACGAAGGCGGAGAGACTACCGGTGGTGGCAGCGGAGGGAAGTTGAAGCCAGTCAAGCTCCTAGTGGCCCTGGGGGTCACGACGCCAGGGGCCAGCACTAGTAGATCTCGTGTGATAATCATGTACATACAACAGTCAAAGTCAACAATGACCCAAAAATGAGAGTCAACAATCTAACTGCAAGAAATGAGTTGCATCGACTATCGACTGGGAGGGAAGTACCATCAGTCTTAATAACAAGAACATGAGAATCCACAAGTCGAATGGTGGGAAGGAGACCAACCATAAGTCATATGAAAAGACACTCTATACTCCTACCAAAGATCTATGGAGATGTAGTTAACTATGTAAACAAGTGTTTTTTCCATACCAAAGGCATCAGTAGCAAAACATGTCGATGGAGAACTGAAAGAAGCAACTAGTAGGCACCAAAGTCATGTAGTCTCCAATGTAGTTAGATGCTCGATAAAATAGGTCAACATGGAAGCACCAGGCGGTGAAGAACCCGAAGCATTAAGCAAGTGTCAAAGTCGTGAAAGACACCGCTCAAGTGGTCAACGTATAATCACCAGGAGAGGAGTGGCCACCTCACAGATGGAAACCACTAAAGGAGGTGGTGTGGCACGATCAATCCTGTCTCTAGAAGTCAATATAGAAGACAAGGTCACAGATACAAACGTAACTGATGGGCTACCGATGAAAGTCTTGAGAGCAGTCGTTGAAGTGCGACCACCACAACTTGCAGATGTAGAGCAACCATCATTGTCTGTGGATATAGCACGAGGTGTTGCTATAGAGAAACCACCAGTCTTCAAATAGCACTAGAGGAGGCCACGTCACAGGTGGATGAACACCAAGCACCAAATAAAGATGCATCTACGGGACGTCATTAGTGTAAGAAACACCGCAAAAAGGTAGTGGGCAGCAAGGATGAGGCGTACATGAGGACGTGGTCATTGTACCTTTTTTACAACAAATTGAATTAGCCCATGGCTGCCTGGAAATGCAGCTAGCCAGAAAAAAAGAAGTAGAAGCAGGAGAGCCACAATGTAAGGTCATCTCCAACTCCGTGTATCAAAATGCCGCGAAAGATCCGGACAGTGAGGCCTAGACAATTTGTGCCATCCAATGTTATGAATTCAATATCCGCGGATCGGCTCGCATGTGCGAATTTTTCCAAAATGTAACCAATGTTGGGGGAGATTAGGAGGTGTCTGGATGCCCTTAATGCCGGACTCCGACACACCTTACCCACCCAATCCCCCCCTCTAGAGACCTTCCCCCCACTCAGTCCATATCCTCTTGCTATGCATCTGCATCTACCAAACCTCCTACGCCTCTACACCACTTTGCCAGCCGCTCAGTTCTTTTCAGACCACCGCTGCTCCACCCAAGCGCCCTTTACTTCATTTCCATTGCATCGTCGGATCTGTCCGCAACCCATGTATGGTCTGCCCCTGCTGACACCATTCCGCAGACATCACACCCCCAAGTGTTCAGCCAAATGTCGGTGAGAATATATTTTTGACCCTCTCCTTACAACATGAATCAAGCACGATAGCAAGGTACTCGGTGAGGGAGCATGCGTTGTTGCCCACAAGGAGGGGGTTGTTGGCATGAACTAGAAGGGCATGATACTTTGGCAACATAATCATTCTTGGTTTCATGAGAGCAGTACGTGCACGTGTAGCCGCCTACAAGTACGTCTGCAAACCTTGCTTTTTCCAGCTATAGATCGGATCGATCAATCTCGGCGACTTGCACCATGACCTCTAGTTAACTTGGCGATTAGAAAAATAGGTCGAAACCATACCAGCAGCTTGGCCAGCCCGATCCAAGCGGCTAGGAAGCAATGCCTGGAGACTAGAGGGTGTGCAGACGTGCAGACTGCGGAGAGCTGCATCAGCGGCCAGCAGAGGTGGATGGCAGAGAGGGGGGTTGTCCAGGGGCTAGATCCTGTTGGCAAGGCAGTGACGTCCTGGGATGAGGAGATGGTGAGGCGATGTTGGGGAGATCGAGAGGGAAAAAATCAGTGACTAGTAGCGGCGTCTAGGAATAAGAGGTAAACCTTGAGCTCATATACCATGTTACGACATATTAACTTGTACTTTAAAATGATCATTGACCATCATATATACGCGTGCATGTCAGGAAGTCTCTTATACAAAGGGTACAGGGCTAATTTTATGTTGGTTGAATAGCTAGGTTGATGGATACTTTCTACTGGTGCATAGTTCTCCTTTGGTGTAAGATGGGGATAGTTTGAACTTTGTAAATTTTAATTATAGCATTTGTGGCTTTCAACAAATATTCTTACCTATATATTTCCTATAATAAGCTTTTGGAGCGACCTCTGACAATTAAATTACTGATTGGCTGATTTTATGACAGTTAATTTACGCAGGATACACCTGCAAGCAAGGGTGGTTCTTTACACAGTGCATTAGTGACCCTGAACTACGGTACGATATTTCCTCTTTAAAGATTAAATGTGGCTAGTTTACAATAGAACACTGATTGCTTTCCCTAGGAAGACTGAACTTGCTTAATGAAGCCCTCGTTATATAATCATGTTTCACTCTGTGATGTCAGTCCTGAATAGAGAGAAGTGTATATAACCCCCTAGTCTTTCACGTTCGTGCTACATCACGTCCTCAAATCCAAAACCGGCTACATAACCACCTCAGCTTTCCAAAACAAGCTGAAACACCCCGTGACACTATGTTAAGTGGTTTTAGACAATGGTTTTGCCAACATGGCAGCGAGGCCGGGTGTTGAGGCCGACCACGTCACCCTGCTTAGCAAGTTGACATACCCATCTATCACCATCTCTTCCATTCTATGGAACTCATCTTGTCAGAGGACATCGCGGGTCATCCGCCACAGATGTGCTCGGTGGAAACAACTGCAGCTAAGAAGCCCGAGGTCACCGCTGCCCTTCTCCACCTTCCTTTTTGTCGGCTAGTGATACCCTGGCCAACGCCCCACAGAGACACCATGAGGAGCCTCCTCAGAGACTCCATGGTGTTGTGCATCCACATCAATGTTGACAACCTCTTTGAGCTGGCCACCTCCATGTTGGTTTAGCTCGTACGAGGACGGCGCGAGAAAGGGAGAGATGGTTGTGAGAGAAAATAGTTGGTTACACCGACATATGGGTCCCAGGATGAGCTGTGAGTATATGAAAACCACCTTCAAAATCAGCGTAGGGGGTGTTTTGTCTGGTTTTGAAAGGTTTTTAGAGTTGACGAGTGATGTAGTCGAAACATGAAAAGTTTAGGAGTGCGGATATCATCTTCTTTCGTCCTAAATATTGACTGTAGATCCTTTTGATCCTAAAAAATGGTTGTGGTTTGTTTAGCTCTATGGCTACAACTCCCTCCATCCCAAAATAAGTGATTTAACTTTGTACCAAGTTTAGTACAAAGTTGAGTCACTTATTTTGGGATGGAGGGAGTATTTTGCAGCCGAACGAGTACCATAGTTCCTTTCACTTTTGTGCAAACGCTTGGTACTTTGTTATTTCATTATTAGAATGATAATGGAATATGTCAAAGAGGTCGTTCAAAAAATCTAGAAATATGGAGTCACCATTGATTAAGTGATTATTTTCATACTTCTAATGTCCTCTTTGTGCGGACAACTCCATGTTAAAATCCGCACAAAGAACTACATGTTGAAATAGTTACATATGTGATTTGGGATCATGGTTCCAAAGACCTTGTGCTAGTTTACAGACAGTGCAAGTAGCCAAGATAGCACGTCACGCCAAATGTCCCTAGTAAAGGGGCAGTCAACAAGAGGTGTTGGGTCTTCGAGGTTTGGCTACCAGGCATGCAGGAGGGATTGTATGGCAGCTCTCTATGAGCTACGCAGTTCGCCTGTGAAACACCGATCTAGACTAGCAAGCTAGAAGAGAAACTTGAACTTTCATGGAGCATAAATGGACAAGTATACCCCGGACTTTGTATATCTCCAAGGCCCCTATATTACAAGGAAACTATAAAGGCTAAATGGAAACATAATATAACCCTAACACCCCTCTCAAACTCAGGTTGGATCCACAACATTGAGTTTGGAGGGGGGAAATCCATGGTGTGCTCTAGTCTGTGCGTTCATAAAGAAATCCATCAACCATAACTCAGAAGGCACATAGTGAAAAGCAATAACCAGATCCAGCACACCTAAACACGCAAAAGAAGCATCAGCACTGAAATGCTTGTTGTGCTAATGCTTCATAGGGTCGCACACAATACAAATAACACTTGTATAGTCTGAGAAAAGGGGAGTGTAGTAACTGAAACATCAAAGTCCTAAATTAACCATAGTAACCAAGTCGCCTCTACTGTTAAAAGAGTCATAGCTTGTAACCAATTCACCTGTTGATGAATGACTTATTTCTTGAGGTACTGCTCTAGTTCCTAATGGGTTCCATTAGAATTGCATCGGCATACAAATCTAACACCTTCATTTTGGAAATTTTCCCTTGCTTACTCCATATCCCATTGACCTTCTTACTTCTGGGATGCTTCTGAAAATACCTTTTTCCATGATTCACTTTAGTAAAGCATTTTCTTGCTCAAGTGTAACTTGGCTAAGAGGAGAGTTAGGAGAATCAATAGAAAGATTCACATTTGAGGATGTGACATGAGATGGTGTAGCAATAGGTGCAATCACAATGGATAATGATTGAGATGCATAGTTTGAAATGTAGAAAGTGAATTGAGTCAACACATGTGGTGTGTATTAAAAAGCTATGAATTGCTTAACAATATGAGTTATATATAGATAAGATATTTTGAAAATACCTTCCTGTTTGTATGTATAAAACAACATAATAAAAATAGTACATACTACCTAAAAAGTAGGATATACTACCCAAATATTTTTTATATACAACATACTACACGTACATACTCTCAGTTTTGACAGATACTACATATAACATACAAAACTCACATGAGGGTAACTACCGTTGGTGGTAGGAAAAATTTGTCCTATATATAATATGGAAAAATGAGGAAACTAAGAGAATATGTGAGGCTACCAAGCCTTCAGCCCATGTTATGGTGTCCTGGTTCCCTTCCCTCCCACCCGACATGGCCCACTAACAAAATAGTTGCAACCTACCTCATTGCACCACACTGAACTTGACCAATCAATCGAACAGGCGCATCGGCTCCCTAACTCCTTCCACAAGACCACGTGCAATGAAGCTGCCAGCCAGGGCACGGGAGCACAATAATAGGAACTCGTGCGGTTATGGCTACGGGCCTGTGGACAACGGCTAGATCTATCACCCGACATGGGGGAAGGCATCCTGAATTGCCTTCCTCGGTGCTCTAGATAAGGATAGAGGCAACCGTCAGTTTTGTATTTTCGTCGATTGTCAACCGCATTCCGCTTGCTAGGCTGCATTCACATCCCACATGTGTACAAACAATAACAAGAGTAAGCAAGTTATGTTGTCTAGTTGGCTTCCTATTTCAGCATATTGCAATTTCAGCTTTGTTTGCACTTTGCAATGATTCTCGTATTGTTTAAACAAGGGGAATCGATATTTTTAAATGTTATTAAGTAGTCTAATTCATTAATATTGTTTTCATTTTGTGACGTGAATTTGCAATGCGAGAATCTCTGTGAATTGTAAATTTTTACCATTGTATATTACTTAAAAAAATTAAGACTCTAAAACTTGAGGTTCTAAAAAGAACATCATCCTTTAAAATTTTGAATGCTTACTCTTCAAATCCTAGGTTCTTCCCTACATTGAGGGCCTTCATGCATTCATGATTTTTCCTTAAATTAAGCAGTTGAAGCTAAGCATCTCATGTTCCTTCAAAAGCTCTCTCGTCGATGTGAGTTTGATGCTTTAACTTTAGTTTTCCCAGATCAGTAGTCATGCTTTCATTTCTTTTCTCATCGCATTGATAAGAAACTTTTCTTACTCCTCCCACATGTTAGTATGTGCGCCATAACTCAATCTGTCCTCATCATCATCAACATTCAAGTCATCTTCAGCGCTCTTGAAATCATTGAATTCGGGTTGAGTAAGCTTATAGCCATTGGATTTGAAGTATCTTATATGATCCACTTCTTTCAATTTGTGAGCCAAATGAGGACTTGGGCTTGCTGGATACAATTTCAATCCCAATGAAACCTTTATCATAACTTTCACAGTAGGTTTAATAGCTTGTGTGATGTTGGTCTCGGGTTTGGTACACCATTACCATGTGATCTACTCTTCGAGTATCTCTTGGTGTAATTTTCCTTTCCTATTAGCATAGTTGTTTATCTAATGTCTTCTTTCTCTTCGATCATCCTTGTCCCCCTTTTCCCTTCTATCCCTTCTTTGAGATTCTTCTTTATTCTTATTGGGTTACGGACAATCGACAACAAAGTGTCTGGATTGACTAGAACTCCATTAAAAAAATCTCGTTGTCTTGAGCTTGATTATTAGTATCTTGATCTAGTGTAGCTGCAATCTTTTCTCTTGAACTTGTCCTTCGAATACATCTTGTTGAAGTTAAGAACCATGAGACCAAGTTCTTCATCGGGGACCTCTTTCGATTATTTCACACTTGGGTTCTTGGGAGCACCATTAGTGGCTTTGTAATCTCCCCTACTCTTGTGAGTTAAATATTAGCAATGAAGATCTTGCTTAGCCTTAATACTCATCTCATGACCCATAATCCTTGACCTTGATTGTCTTGCGATCTTTGTAGTTAGGCATCATTTGTAAGAGAGTGCAACTAGTGTACTAATTTCCATCTAAATCTCTTAAGTTCTTCTTGACATTGAATCTACCATTCATCTATTCACGTCCAAGTCTAGCAATTTCATTGGCAATAAGTAGAGTCTTGAGTACATCTGGGCCACACCTTATCCATGTTTCATACGGAGCTTGTCAAGTTCGCCATGAAGAACATCAAGCTTTGACTCTTATACTAGTTTGGTGCCTTCGTGAATTTCTAGAAGGGTGTCCCAGATTTCTTTGATGTTCCCCCGAGAAGCTGGTCTTGTTGAATTCTTCCGGACACAAGGAGTGGAACAATATGTCCACACTTTAGCATTGCATAGGATCAACTTCAATTCTTCAACATGTTTGACCTCTTTCTAGTTTCTATTGAGAATATTGAAAGAATTTTCCTTGTATGGCAACAACAATAGCAGTCCAAACGATGAGATTATGACCAAAAAATGCATATGGCTCTTATTCTTCCAACTAGAAAAATTTGAGCCATGAAAATAAGGACATCTATATGGTGAAAACTCCCTTCTCTTACTTGAATCTATTCATTCCTTAGGCGGTTTAACCAAACCAGAGCACGTGCAAGATGCATTGGAGGCTAGATGGGGGTTGAATACACTATCAAGACATGGGGTCTCTACAAAAGTCAAGTGTAGAAGCAAAATTTGTAACGAAGGTAATAAATTTGAGAGAGAGAGAGAGATCACAAACACTAATTTTTCTGACATTGAGTTAGTTGGAGCTATCCTAATCCTTGTTGGTGGAGGTGCAAACACAAAGGTCTTGGTAGTGTCACCCACAAAAGTCCCACAAAGCGCATAACCCACCTATGTCACCATGGTTAGCTGACCACGATGGTCAAACTTCACTTGGGGTATATTTTCATGAGGTAGGTGATCTCCAAGGCCTCACAAACTTATCGGCTCTTTCAAGTCTTGAAGGATTCCAAACACACCTAGCTAATATAGGTGTCACACGCCCTCCATAACAAACAAGATAAGGTTGCTTGCAGATGAATACCTTTGCTTGTGCTTGAAAAGATAATCACCTCCACACTCAAACTCTCATAGGAGAAATATTTGGATTTGGATAGGTCGGGTGTTTGAATGATAGACTTGAAATCACGAGAGGGGAGAAGATATCAAAGGTATTTCATGAATGTTTGAAGAATGCCCTTTGAACCCAACACAAGACTATGGAGGTGGAGTGGAATGGTAGGATTGGTGGTGGTATATATAGGACAAACCCACTGAATGATCAGCTTAGACACACCAAGTAAACTAAAAAGTGATTTCTTTTGAATAGCTCCAAGAGTTCAACCTAGATCCACCAAAAGGCTCCAATTAGCACTGGTATTTGTGTTCTAGCTTATGGGCACCGTTATGAATATCCAACCAAGGCGGGTTCGGAGGTCCTCCCAGTAGTTAGAGGTTGACAATACCAATGTATTGGAGGCTCCAGATGGCACTTGGTTACTATGGCTATCTCTCTGGAAGGAGTTGGAGGATTCAAATGGATATGACTCTATGGCTCCTAGCAATGTAAAAATACAAGAGATAGTAGAGAAGTAGTTGACATGTTTGAGTGGTTCTAGAGTTTTATCTCCAAGCACGTAGCAAAAAAAGTATCACCACACAAAGTGATCCCCTCTCGATACTATCAACATACCTATGGAGTCATTGTGCTCTTGGATCACTAAAAGCTACTCCCTCTGTAATAAATATAAGATGTTTTGATCTAAAACATTATATATTTTTTTATGGGGGGGGGGGTACAAAAGATGTTCTTTGTTGAAGTGTATATGTGGTGGATTGCCTAGTCCTTTCCATTAGTCCAGACTTTCATTGCATTGGCTAGTGCATGAAGCTTAATATGGTATCAAAGCCGAAGGTCTTGAGTTCAAGTCCTGACTTTTGCAATTTATCCAGAAATGTTGACCCCCTTGTGTCCATGTATGGGCCTCTTCGGCCATACCTTTGTGTCTATCCATGTGTTGACTTTCCGTGTGACACGTGAGAGGGTGTGTTGAAGTGCATATGTGGATTGCTTAGACCTTTATATTAGTTTGGACTTTTGGTTGTGTTGCCTAGTTCATGAAGCTTAACATCATTAACCTTGCCAACACTTGATCTTGAAATTTTTTGGGGTCAATAACTATCTTTCAACTTGCTTCTGTTGAGACTTATCATGAAAAATAGGTGTAAAAAATAGGCCCTTTGATAAAGTTGTCATATATCATTTTTTACTATTTATTGTAGAGTAACAACCCTATAGTATTTTGTTCTAGATTTTTCCCTGGGACAGCTCAAATCCATTCCTGCCGAGAGCGGATTTAAACATGTAAAGTCAATAGAAATAGCAATAAATAGGGTCACTCATTCTTAACTATACAATTTTGTAAGATAGAGTATAGCAGTAAATAGGGTCTAAATTCAAGAAGCCTCTTACTCTGTCTCTTCTTTATTATATCAGGGGACTCACAAACATTATTCGTTTATCAATAAAGAAGTTGGACAGTTCTAAGTGGGAGCACATCCCTGTACCTTCAAGGCAAGTTAGCGATTTTTTTGGTATTTAGTGGAATAGTACTAATTGGCACATTTGAAATTGGCAAAGCGTTTAGTCATTGTAAGTGTTGGGTCCATGACATCAAAGTATAACATCAATTCCTCTTCTACTTTGTTTAAAACATGATATGGTCATGAATTGATGTGGGATATTTGAGAATACTATGGAGACATACTAAATAATACAATATCAGGGTAGTTAGATATCACTCTTCGCACAAATAGACATCATGTAATTACTAAACAGAAAAATGTTGTGATGCAGTGTAAGGGCTATTGTTGCATTAAACCTTCACAACTATGCGAGTGGAAGGAACCCATGGGGAAATTTGAAGCCTGAATACTTGGAAAAGGTGCTATGAATACATTGATATGATTATTTACTATTTTTGTGTTTACAAACATTCCCCCAAGGAAGCTAGAGCACTATCTATTCATTGAGAATAATATAATATTCTTATATGTTTGTTTATGTATAGAAAGGATTTGTCGTAGCCCAATCAGATGATGGCATTCTTGAAATATTTGGATTGAAGCAAGGGTGGCATGCATCCCTTGTAATGGTTGAACTTATATCAGCCAAACACATAGCACAGGTATGTGTGTACAGAGTAATTAGGTTGGGTAGTCATATGAAATGAAGAATATCTATTGTATAGTTGTATACTACCTTATCTATTAATCACCACGGATGAATACAAATTTATGGAATATATATTAATTAGTGGGACAATTGAGGAAAATACAAACTTTAGGTGTATTGGTGTCAGGTTAAAGCATGGAACATGAGTATAAACTTGAGCATTGACCTTTCATACCCCCTCCAGTGCAAATGAATTAAAGTTTGAGGTTTTTCCTTAGTCAAAGAAGTTTGACCAACTCTATAGAAAAAAATATGTGTATTGGTATATTTTCTTATAAACTTGGTTAATGCATATATTTCTAGACTTGGTCAAACTTCAACAAGTTTTAAAAGATAAACCTCGAACTTCAATTAGTTTGGAATGGAGCATGTAAGGTATAATTTCCTATAGACGTGGTAAAATTAGTTTGGAATGGAGCATGTAAGGAATTTTGTCTAGGACAAAACTTAACCTTCAATTAGTTTGGAACGGAGGAAGTAATTCACTACAACAAAGAACCGTCATGCCTCTCCTTATGCTCCAATGTGGTGTCACCTCTCAGTACTCCACATAAAAAAAAATCTTTGTGCCATGGAATTAATGAGGTAAGAGTAGGAAACTAGTTATATTCTAGATACCATCTTTAACGCAGTCCAACAAAGAAATCATTAAGAATTTAACTTGTCATCCAATTTGACTCACATTCTATTAATAAGAGTGTGAACCATTGAATTAAATACTTGGTATATTTAAGATACAACCGATTATATTGGTGGGTATCTAAGTGAGATGACATACTTATAAGAGATGACCAATGGGATTGGCCTCAAAGCAAAAGCTAATATAAAGTGGTTAACTTTAAAGTACAATTCAATTCCAAGTCCATCAAATGGAAATATGATATCACTTTAGTGTGCTACTCCCATAAGAAAATGAGGAAAATAAAAGAAAGGAAAGAAAAGATTAACTAAACATTATGTAAAACTAAAGCAAGAAATACATAGTGTCAATGTCAACATTATAGTGTCCACATCATGTTATAACTAATGTTTCAGGCAACAGCAATCCGGTTAGAGATCAAAGGTGGCCAATGGAGGGATGCATATATGCAAATGGATGGGGAGCCATGGAAGCAACCACTAAGCACTGAGTATTCGACATTCGTTGATATCAAGAGGGTGCCTTACCCATCACTGATCATCAACGGTGCAGATCGCTAATGATAGCCAATGGTTTTTTGCACTCACCTAGCTGGACCTGCGAGGAGCAGTTTTTAGCTTCCATCCCGGAAGCTTGATGAATTACAAGTTCATTCCTGATCATCCTTGTGCAAAGTCATAACGATATATGAAGTTGTCGATATATAGAATTTGTATAGCAACGATAGAATGTATCCATCCACTGCTTTCATCCGAGTTCTAAACTTAATACCATATCATTTGTATAGGATGAATTTGCTATTGCAAATTGTTTAGTTATTCGAGAGTGATACCGAAAATTGTGTTGTAAAAGTTAGGCTTTAGAAAAAAATAAATTTCCCCCAAGTGGACATATGAAACTTTATGGAAACTATTAGGCGATGTGACATATAACCAACATTGCTACAATAAAGGTCATATCCTCATGCATACTCATGCACAAGAGAACCTAAATCTGATGTAAGAAATATTTCATCTTATTTTAGAAATTCAAAATGTTTGTAGATCAAATTGTTTGTGTGATTCACAATTCTTCTTTACCATTAAACTTGTTGTATCAAGATTTTTGAAACTAGATACCATGTTGGTACGTTTTCTTCACTCTTTTTTGGAGTTAAAAGTTACTACCTAGTTACAGAGGTAGTACTAAACTATATATGTGAGTTAGAACAAGTTCACACATTAGTTACACAACATGAAAACTTGTTTGAAACGTTTTAGTATTTTTTAGGTCCAAAGTTACCATCTAATACTATAAGAGTACCCATATTGTTCATATGATATCCGTAACATCGTGTGGATTGTCACACCACTCGTGGGTACTCCAACAAAAAGCTAGATTTTGCAGCAAACTCCCGTTTAACTACATCATTATTATGGTTGTGAATGTCCCCTTAGACATTGGGTAACATACATGTGCCATGATGGTAACTGTAGCATGGAGAGATAGTCCACTACAGATTGATCATTTTGGTAACTATATCATGTAGAACCTGGTAAATGTAGTTGTGTCATGTTGATAACTGTAGCATGGTTACAAGTTGTGGTTAGGTGTGACATTTCCCAAAGGACGCTGCGAACCACACAATCAACTGGCAACTACATTTGCATCATGTTGATAACCGTAGCATTGAAAGCTGGCTAACCTCATAGTACCATGGCGGTAACTACAACATACGTAAGTAGATAATTCAAAATAACCATGTTGGTATATAGTATAGAAAACCTGATAACTACATAATTGCTATGTTTGATAATTGTAGCGAGGCCAGATGAGTAGCTATAGTTGTTTCATGTTGATTAGGATGAACATCTGAGTAACTACATAAAAACCCTATTCATAACTAAACATAGGCATCAATGTAACAACATAATAACAATGTTGGTAACTATAGCATGCTAAACATGGTACCTATCGTTGTGTGTAGTCTCCCATAGATTAGAGATAGTGGTTTTTTAACGTGCATTGCATCCATGCAGCTAAAACCTCAGGTAAATGTAAAAGTTCATTTAAATTTAGTTAAACTTAGTTAAAGTTGAATTCAAATACTAAATTGGACAGGACCTTTCCTCTTATTCGGGATGTTGGGTTCCATTGCAATTAAGAATTAAGTTGAAGGAATTAAGTGCAAAAAGTACAATTCAACATTAACTGGAAATGCATTTATAATTAAAAGAAGAAAATGATGGGAAATTCAAACTTTTATAAGAAATACAATAAATAATACAAAGTCATATTACAAAAGAATAAAGAAATTTGTAATAGGAGATTACAATTACATCTCTTGAGTACATAACTTGAGGAAATGGAAAATATAAAAATTACATATCTTCTATCCTAACTACTCCTATACAAATCTTCTTCATTTCCAAAAACCTGCAGAATAGACATCAAAGACAAAAGAAATTGTTATGGTTAAAATTTTGCATTCCCCTTAGGGAAATGCATTGATTTTGGAGCCAACACTTTCGAGATTTGGCAATGGTAGCCAAATTCCAATAGTGTATAGAGTGGTTGATCAGAATGAAATAAGTAGTTCTAGGGAGACCAAATAGACAACCAAACAAATGGAACACTAGGAACCAGCCCGAAATCAAGTTCCATGAGAGATCACAGATTACACTCAAAAATCAACTCAACTAGTACTAGCTCCAGGATTCCTCAAATCCCGCAAAAACTAGTGTTTCGTATCATACTGGGTCAACCAACATTGTAATCTATTGTCAAGTGACAATAGATTAAGCTCTCGTTCATCATTAGAATAAAGCCAATAGGAGATAAACATCCAACTTGGGCGGCCAAGGGACAAGTCCATATGCAATTAGCCACCCAGCAGCTCTAAGGATAAGGATCAAGGAGCAAGTGAGAGCACCATGCAGTTTTTGTCTCAACCAGAACAACCAGACCACCAGGAACTGCCAAGCATGCATCACACTGAGTTGTGGGGCACCTGAGTCACTCACCTACATGTCAGGTGCCCAAGATGCAGTCATGACAATATAAGGAGCAACACAACCGCCATCCACAACTTAAGAACATTAGGTGCAATCGTACATAACAAGGAGACAACCACATTGGTTACAAATCAAGAAGCTAGGAGGTGTAGGACTACCACAAGAAATAGACCAACAAATTGGTTAAGAAAAAGCTACAGGAAGACCAAAAGGTAGGAATTGTAGGAAGAATAATAGGAGTGCTATGTTGCATATCATAGGATTTTGTAGGAAACTTGTATTATCTGTAGTATCTATTATATTCCAGTGAGAGCCTCGAACCACCATCATAGGCAAGAAAAGATCAAAGAGCACCTTATCTTATCAGATTTATTAAAGAAAGAAAAGAGAGAGAGACAAAAAGATAGACAAGAAAGTATAAGAGAAAGACTAAGTCAAGACAATATCTGTTCTTCTCATATTTTAGGTAAGAGGGAACTTTGGATAGAAGAGATACTGTCCATAATATCATATAAAGAAATAGTTACCCATAGCACATCATAATAATATTATAGAGAAAAACACATGCACTACATTGCACTTGGCACATTTCTACAAGTAGGAATACAAGCACCACACATACATGGGCTAGTAGTGGAGCACTAGTATATAGCAGTAGTAGTAAATTATATCGTACATGCAGTAACTATATGTCTGCATGCACACAATTCATATATAGTAGAACAATAAAAAGATTAAACAGAGCAATGGAAAGGAAAATATGATGATAACTTAACTGAAACCAAAGATAGATCGAGTAAACTATCACCAGAATAGTACACTAACAAGCTGAAACACAACCGAATAACTGAACTTAGTAGCAACTACTGAACCAGAACAAGTTAGATACACCAAATTTAGTAAAGAGCACTAGTTGTAGATTAACAACAAGCATACCCTATCACTACATCCTTTATTTTAGTGCATACAAGACTCAGCAAGGTGGTACTTGCCATGTAACAGTACATGTACAACATAATTAGCAAACCTCAATTAAAATATCCATAGTAGTGGAAAAAAAGATCAATAGTAGTAGGAAACCATAGCATTGATTAATTCCCAATTTGCGCAAACATAGAGAGCCACCACATGGACCAAAACATTATTAGCACAAGAACATGTGTGTAAAGGCCAACAACATCACCAAATGCATAGCACCAAGACCAGGAATACATGGACAAGTGCATGATCCACATCACGTAGAACTAGAGCATGAACTAAGACAACATATGACCACGGAGAAACCTTAGCAGCAGCAGAGCATGATTGACGGTGTCCTGGACTAGGGGGGTACTCACCACGTCATCTCCCGATTTGTTATATTGGGCTGATGACCCCCATGGCCGTATACTCATGGACCAGTCCGAACAACTGCCGCATACAAGGAAGATTCCGCAAGACTTGGCGATCAAGACAAGGACTCCTCCCCCACCGGCGTATTCGGCTAGGACTCTTGTTATCCTAGGCCTCTGGTGCCTTATATAAACCGATGCCAGGCTAGTCGATAGAGATATACAACAATCATACCATGGGCTAGCTTCTAGGGTTTAGCCTCTCTGATCTCGTGGTAGATCAACTCTTGTACTACCCATATCATCAATATTAATCAAGTAGGAGTAGGGTTTTACCTCCATCAAGAGGCCCGAACCTGGGTAAAAACATCGTGTCCCTTGTCTCCTGTTACCATCCGCCTAGACGCACAGTTCGGGACCCCCTACCCGAGATCTGCCGATTTTGACACCGACATTGGTGCTTTCATTGAGAGTTCCGCTGTGTGTTCGGCAAAAGGTCGATGGCTCGCCTGCAGATCAACTGCGACTTCGACATCTTCGTCACCAGCTCGACTGGTCATCTTGGTTCGACCAAGGACTGCGCCCTACCTCCGATCGTCATGTTTGGATGAGGGCCTTCATCAACATCAGCTCCTATCTCTATCAAGATCATTGAGGAATCATCCAGGGAGCCCGAGGGCTCAACGTCAACATTGCCCTCGGGCAACCGTGCTGTTTTTCTGGACAGCGAACTTGTATCCGCCGCCACCGCCTCCTCGAGCGTCGGTTTGACGATTGCTTTGCTGTAATAGTGCGGAATTACATCTACAACAGCCACGCTAAATTTTGTCGAGTTTTGATGGAGGAATCTCCGACAACCTACGATATACCGGAGCCCTGTCAAATCTGGACGAGAATCTGGACGAGTTTAGGGCGTGGTGTCCAGATTCTAGTTCGGACCTCTTTTGGAAGATCCAACCGTTGATCGACTGTGGAATTCCTATATCTACCACCCCTCAAAATTTCAGCTCGATCCAACCGTCCAAACTCCGGGAACCTTCCGATTAGTGCATCACTTTTCGGATCTGTCTTCTGCGCGAAAACAAATCCGACCCGAGTTCGTCCTTTTTACGAACGGGATTTCAGACATCCTTTTTGAAGGAAGTTTTGTATGGGGTATTGTGTTTTGTTCCCGAACACATCCCACTAACTTTAAAATCTTTTAAACATGATCTTCAACATCATGCTAGTGTCAAACCAGTCCGGCAATATTGCTCCATGGCTGCCGACCTGCGCTAGACACGTCGTCACTTTGTTGAGCCGCGCTCAACTTCTTCGGATCATCATCTCGGCAAGCCGAACAAGAGTCCGGCATCGCGAAGGATAAATCATCACCAACATTGCCGCCCCACGGATTACACGGAGCGGGCACACCCGCATCGCTGCACAGTCACTTCATCAAGCCGACATCGACCACGTCATGACCTGCATCGGCAGGGCCGCACTGTTGCTTTTTCAAGCTGGTGTCCATCACGCCGACTTACTTCGACTCATCGGCTGACACCGAGGCTTCATCACGTTAGCTGGACCAGGGGCTTCATCATCTCTTCATCAACCTACTCCGGAGACTTCGGCGTCGCTGGCCGACCAGCTCCGTCACGTTAGCTGGACCGAGGGCTTTGCCTCGGTGAGCCAACCTTTGCCAGCATCGCCATGCCGTTGCTTTTTCGCCCATCAGGCGATAGGTGTGCGAATCGAGTCCCAATTTTGGGAACCACCTTTCTTGGGATTGCTACAACAAATAAGCCAGGTCCTATTAATCCTAGTATTTTTTGCTTGTTTGGGTTCATTTTTCCCAACGAATTATTACTCTGGTTTGTCCATCATATGTATGCAGGTCTATCAAATGGTGGCCGCATTAACGGCGGTCGCATGGTGGTTCGGTCAGTTTCCGTACATAGTCCGGCGAACGCCAAATCCGGAACTCGAACCGACCTGTGAATTCAGGCCTTGCCATGCCTTTACCGCATCACGCCGCCGCCCCGCATCGGCATTGACTTCGGCGCCAGGCCATATTCCTTTTATTACTCACTTTGCATAAATTATTTGTTATGCAATGAATTTTTTATTATTATTACTATTATCTCCGGTTTGCACTATTTTTTATGCACAGGAAAATGATCCAGCCGGACTATATCCTTTGGCGTCACCTCGGCTGGACGGGGGGCTTCGTCAATACTTCATTACCCCATGCCGGGGACTTCGGCATCACCCTTCCGTCCTGCATTGACCGTGCTATGTCACCACTTCGGAGTGCCGAGCTCTTTGCTCCGCCACCTCGGGACCGGATTGGGGGATGGAACCTTGTCCCGCATCAAGCCCAGACCGCGTCATTAATACCGAACACATTAACCAGCTAAGTTGCCTTCATGCTCAAAGTTTTAAATTTTTAACTTGTGTTCGGCTCGACCAAGCATTATACTTTTTTGGAAAAAAGTTTCTTGTAAAAATTTCCTTGTCCAAACTTTGCTTGTGACACGCAAATTCAAATACCCCGTTTACTTGGGGGCTTCCTTCATGAAGCTTTTTCCTCTTGCATATGATTATACTTGTACGGCTTCGTTCCTTGTTCATGTATTACGCCACAATATGCACCATATTGACTTAAGCGATTTGCAAGCTGGGTTGCCTGGCTCCTGTGCTTACCCCTACGTTCCCGATTGTTCGACTAGGGAGTAAAGGGAGCACCTGTACGATTATCATGATCGGGTCACCCGAGCCGGACCTCAGACAGGGTGAAGCCGAAAGCTAGCGCTCTTATTCTTTTCAATCATGGTCGGCACACAACGGAACTCATGAGTACAAAAAATCTATTGCACAAGTCTCATAATAACAATGAGCACCGAAGAAAGGTATCGGTGGGGGTACTATTTTCTTCGAAGATGCTTCTTACACTTCACAGTAATATAGCATAAGTTCCTTGAGCGCGCTTTGTCTGTTACATCCTTATGGCCTGATTGCCTGGTTATCGGAAACACCGTCGATATTCTCGACGGGTGGAGTACAAAACACTTTTCGGCCCTTGCCGAAGAGGGAGAAGCCGACAGTTGGTTAAGACGCGTATAAAGTTCGGGTGAACATAGATATGATACAAGTACTTCGGTACATACAATCATTCTTTTACCCAAGTCACTTGGGGGCTCTTATGTTTATTTGAGCCGTTTTTAAGTGTTTATCTTCTTAGTGTTGCAAAGTTTTTATTATTATTTACCACTCCTTTTTTTGACACAAGTGTGCGGTCACTAGTCGGGGAGCCTAATTTCTCTCTCAAAACCGCTAGAGTCCAGTTTGCTAAACTGGCCTAGTAAGAAGTACTCCGCCTTCGGGATAGGAGGTTGAAGCTGTAGGCTGACCCGCTTGAAGTTTTGAGATAGGATGTGTCATGTTAAAGCACGGCAGAAGCACCTTTTTTTTTCTGAAGTCCAATTTTCGGATTGGCACCGAACACTTGATCTAGTTCGGACATTAACCTTTTGAATAAGTTTTTTGGCTTTTCGAGCCCATGGCACTTTTAAACTATTTGTGTGTTTTCAGCACAAGTCTCGCAGTGCAACGCCGGACACCTTTAGAGATTTGGCAAAAACATTCTCGGATATTGCTCTATATGCATCGGTTTCGAATTGTGTCTTCGGTCAATAGTTGGGTTGCCCGACTCCTGCGCTTGCCTCCTACTTCCGCTTTGTTCGGCTAGGTGTGCAAAGGGAGAACCACTGCGATTGTGCTTCCAGCTCACATGGTTAAGCACCTCAGTGAAGAAAGCCGAAAACTAATTGTCACAATAAGCGTAAACTGGTCAGCGATTCGATGACGGTGTTAAACGACGGTCCATTCATAACAATGGCCGAAGTGTTTACGGCTTGACCTCAACGGTCGCCGAACACTACCGGGGGCTAGTAACTGGCCTCCCAAACTAAATCCTCAATATTTTGCTCTTACATTAGAGCTGAGGTTTCATGATCATGCTTAGCATGCCAACCCAAAGAAAGGAACCGATAGCGGAACTATTTTCTTTGGAAGACATTTCCTACGTTAAACAACAATATAACATATCTCTCTGCGTACCTTTGTTTATAAAACCGTATGGCCAGATTGCCTTGTTTGTTGTAAATCTTTGCCCTCATAAAGGCTTTATAAAGTAGGACAAACACTCCTCGGCTATTGGCCAAGGAGGTGGAAGCCGATGGTCGGTCAACAAAGTTTTGTACAATGCGGATCCGAGTATTAATGACGTAAAGTACTTGGATACATAGAGTCATTACACATAATTTGTGATTTTACTATAGCCACATAATTCGGCCACCCGTGCCTGCATTAAGGCTCGGGGGCTACTGGGCTTCGGGCTTATTATTTACAAATATTAAAGGGGCACATCGATCCCTTGATCTGGTGTTGCCACCCGACCAGTGTCTCGGAGGCTACTGCATTGCCTGTCCAATGTTGAAAATTTTAAGTGTAATACAGTCTCCGAGGAGATTTTGATCCTCAGGTTGGTCGGCCACACCCAACCTGAGTCTTGAGGACTGAGCACGCTGTTTTTTGTGTCCCGAAGTATTCTGCCGAGCTAGGACTTGATCCTCAGACTAATTTTGCAAATCAACATGAGTCTTAGCGGCTACGGGAATCAGCGGTCTTATGTCATCCTTCATGTGCATCTCGGGTTTTAGACCGATACACACCTTGAGGGCTACTGGCTATGTATCTCGGCAGAGAATAAATTGCACCAATCAAAAATATTGACAAAAATTGGCCCACATTCGGGGTGGTGCACCACCTCGGAAGCAGTCCGGCATAAAGCTCGGGCGCTAGAGGCTGGCTCCATAGAGGGCATTTCCGGCATTAAGCTCGGATAAATTCCTTCAAACTTCTTTGAACCAAGGTGATTTACGACACCTCAGACATAGTCTGGCGTTGGAGCTCGGATAAAGTCCGGCTTTGGAGCTCGGATACATAGTCCGACGTTGGAGCTCAGATACAGTCTGACGTGGGAGCTCGGATACATAGTCCGGCGTTAGAACTGGGAAGCAGTCCGGCATTGGTGCTCAGCTGCAAAAGATACCTCGAATGTAGTCAGGCGTTGGAGCTCGGATGCAAGAGCACGATGCCGCCCGGGAACAACTTCAAACCCGAGGTGTGGCATAAAAATAACAAGGCATTGATAAAGGCCGGAAACTTAAAGGGGCTCCTCGGATACCCGACGTGTAAACTCGTCGAATGCATTTCGATGATCCTCAAGATCGACGATGAGAAGATTTGTTGAACCAGTTTTCAAGACCGACGACTGAAGATGAAGAACGGTTCGGAAGAATCGAGGAGCGTCCCTAAACTTGAAGACCGGTTCAGGGGGCTACTGACGGTGTCCTGGACTAGGGGGTACTCACCACGTCATCTCCTGATCTGTTAGATTGGGCCGAGGACCCCCATGGCCGTATACTCATGGGCCAGTCCGGACAGCTGCCGCATACAAGGAAGATTCCGCAAGACTTGGCGATCAAGACAAGGACTCCTCCCCCACCGGCGTATTCGACTAGGACTGTTGTTATCCTAGGCCTCTGGTGCATTATATAAACCGAGGCCAGGCTAGTCGATAGAGATATACAACAATCATAACATAGGCTAGCTTCTAGGGTTTAGCCTCTCTGATCTCGTAGTAGATCAACTCTTGTACTACCCATATCATCAATATTAATCAAGCAGGAGTAGGGTTTTACCTCCATCGAGAGGGCCCGAACCTGGGTAAAAACATCGTGTCCCTTGTCTCCTGTTACCATCCGCCTAGATGCACAGTTCAGGACCCCCTACCCGAGATCCGCCGGTTTTGACGCCAACAATGATCCAGAGAACACTAGTGCTAAATAGAGGAGAAGAGACAGGAGATGGAGCTCATCGAGTATGTAACTGATGCACATGACAACCCTACCTCCGTTGCAGCAGAGCACGTCGCCACCGTCCTAGCATGACAAAGGTAGCGCCACAATGCCACACCGACGCCACCAATGTCGGTGTTGCGTCGTGCACCATCCACTAGCGTAGAGGCACCAGTTCATGACGGGAGAGCACCACGAGAAGCACACGAAGCCGCAGACGTGTAAGGAGGCACAGGCGCAGGAGAGGCCGTGGACGACCCAAGCAACCAGCCAGAGCTCATCGGCGACCAAATCACCACCACCACTAAAACCCTAGAAAGGGGATCCAATGGGGGAGACCACGGAGAATAATGAATCGAGACGATGGAAAACAGAGAGAAGCTCCTAGGGGAACCGTAGGTAACCAGCATGACGCCGAAGATAGCCGGAGACGACCAGAATCAGATGCCCGAGGCAGCAACAGGAGTCGCGCAAGAGAGAACGGGGAACGAGAGGTGCGGGTGTGTGTGTGTGTGTGTGTGTGTGTGTGTG
>NC_041391.1:697125069-697159323 GCF_002162155.2 Triticum dicoccoides | reverse complement strand
GCCTTATTTTTTCCATAAAACCCCTAATTAAAATTAAAAGAAGTACTAAAATAGTTACATAAAATCAGATATTATATAAAAATGTTCAACATTTATAAAATAATATTATATATTTAATAAAGTTAACTCCAAGATTTTCTTGACAAAAATAAATATTAAACAAATAATACAAATGTTAACCATAGGGAAATAAATGGTTATAGAATAAAAATAAATATTTATAAATTCTTTATATGATATAAAAATTACCAATATTTCTCGAGTAATTCTTTGGATTTAGTCCAACTAAAACAATTATATGATTTATAAATAATTATGATCATGGTAACTCTAGGAAACAAGAGTTGGGAATAATCATTGTTATACAAAAATACTTCAATCAAATCACTAATATTGCAATAAGGGTTTGTGGGGGAAGAAGACCACGTCATACTATGCATAAATAGCATCTTACAGATTTGTTTTCAACATTAGTCCTTATCTGACTATATGTCATTTCAGAACCCGAGGCAACCGCGAATCTCGAAGCCTCGAGTTACGCTACCTTTCAATTACCAGGGAAGTTCATACTTTGCTCATGACCGTTGTTTATGCTTTCTTAAAATCATGCTTATCAAATTCCATTACATATCGTATCTATTCATTGCATTAAATAAAATTCACTTTCAGTACTGTGAATTTTGGTGGGCGGTGGAACTCTTGTTGATTACACGGTGGAGAGTTCCATTGCACAAGGCTTAATAATCAATGTTAATAGATATTCCAGTGTTGCAACGATAGTGTTGACAATGGAGCCAGGATGGGACGGGAAAATAAATAACACCTTCTTGATGTAGATGTGCCCTTGCATAGGTTATCGTCATGGGGCGTAGATCTGTGAGCCAGCCCAAGGAGTTGTATATCCCATCGGCAATGGGTGTCATTAAGACCATTTCAGAAGAGGGTCGTAAAACCTTTATTGCTAGAGCGTCGTAATATGATCCGTCATGAGGCCATATAAACCCTGCATGCAGTTTATTTTGGGCAACAGGTTGAATACCTATCGCGGCGGGGGCAGGGGCATTGGCGGACATGGAAGGGTGAAAGACTTAGATCTTAGACCCAGGCACACATCATGGACGTGCAAGGATGCGGAACAACCTCAGGTTTGGCTTGCCGAATCGGACAGTTGTGGCATGTGGCGTCATCTACCTTCTTGGAGGGAGTGTTTTGAAGCTCATATCTACCGGGGAGATCGCGAAGGCATATCCACGTTGGATCACCAGTAGATTTGCCGGGAAGGGTCGTTTGCTCCGAGGGAAACCCTGGATCTGGGTCTCCCTGATCGGACGATGGTGCCGTCCGACGTCACACCCCCTCATGGGGCATTGTTCTTGGAGCAAATGCTGGCTGAAGGAGTCCACAGGTGGAGCGGCATCGTATCTACCGCGTCGATGTCGGTGGGTCTCGACGGCATGGTGCAGCGGTGTCTCAGCGGCGGATGAGTCTTGGGATGTGTTTGGTTCCCGGGATAAGTTTGGGTGGTTGAGGGTATCCCCAACCACCTGGCTAGGGATAACCCTTTTTTTGTTTGGTTGGGTGGGATGGTTAGAGATAGCCATTTTAAGTGTTTGGTTTGAGAGACTGAGGGATGGATACGTTGTGGTGATAACTAAAAAATTCCTGCGATGACCGTGCATTATTTTAATCGAATAATTCCATATCGAAGACACTAGTGCACAACCACAACAATCTTTGTATCAAGTACTGGTGATAGGTGAACTGATCCATCTGTGGTCTGCATCTTCGCCGATTCTCAGAACCTATCAGATGACAGAAAGAACAGTGCACATTCAGAGCAGAAAATGCAAATTGGTACACGAATGCCCTGTACAAATTGAGGTTTACTAGTTGAACGTGTAGAAGAGCTTGAGCTCATCAGCCATCTCCTGCTCGTACCACTTGCTCTCCTCATTTTCTCCTGATGCAACTGGTGCCACCCGCCAGATCAAATCGAAGTTGTTGCGCCCACCAGAAACAGATCGAGAACAGAGGCGCATATCAAGATCGAATAAAACCAGCATCACGTACCCAAAGATCGAATAAAACCGGCATCACGTACCCAAAGACAGAGGCACTGAAGCCGCCGCCGCCGCCACTCTGCATCGTAAGTCACCGGTGGCGCGCTCCCATTTGGCGGGGCACGGGTGGGGGCCGCAGGCGTGTGCCTATCTGGGTCTGACCGTGGCAGCGCGGCCGCCGCCGCCGCTCATGGCTCGACCATTCCACTTGTACGATTCACCAGCGTGGTCGCTCACCAGCGAATCGAGAGGATAATGTTTCCAGGAGTGTTTTCTGTTCCAGAGAGGGGTGAGAGCGAGAGAAAAACGCTTCGGGCGTGAGACGAGAAGGGTGGCTGGCTTCGCCCGCGAGATTTCGGCGGCTCCGCACATCCCCCGTTTTAGGGAATATTCCAGGAATAATGGCTATCCTTATCCCTTCTATCCCTCAAACCAAACGGGTGGCAACCATTTAAAAAGGGGATATCCCTGTCCCCCGAGGGATAGCCTCTGAACCAAACACATCCTGATGGACGAGTGCAGGGACGTGGTCCTGTTTGGCACCATGGCGGCGACCATGGCTGACAGGCCTAGTAAGGATGATGCGGATCTCTTTTCTGAAGATGGGTCGGAGGTATAATAGTGGTGGTAGATTCTGAAGCGTGTGCGGGTGACGTACGCTTTGGCTCTGCTGCACCGGGCGTTTGCTTCTCGTACGTCATGTGGGCGGATCAATGGTTACTCCCGCTTTAGATCGTGGGGCATGAGGGCATGCCCCATTGTCAAGATTGTAGGTGTGGGAATTGGCTTCGGGCTATTTGATGTATGTGCTTGTTGGACCTTTATTGAATAACTAGTGATATGGTTGTGTGCATCGCTCATTGCAGATGCCGATGCTTGCTCCCCTTTTCGAAAAGAAGTTGGAGAAGCTTGAGCTGCCATTGCTTGTGTTAGTGGCAAAAGCCTATGTGTTCTTTTTTTGGGCGAAAGTTTTTTTATTACTCAATCATCCGGACCTCATCCATACAAAGTTGGGGAACCCGGGAGGGTCCTAACCTAAGGAACATTGTTGTACGTGGGTGAAAAAGCTTATGGGTTCTACTTGGGTCTTGGCCACCTTCCGTGTCTGAGAGATGCCAAAGTTACTCTTTACAATCATATCACACAAAACCTACTTTGTTGTAGCTGTTGCCATAAGGAATGAGGCAAATATCCATCTCAATCATCCCATGATATCTATCTGCGACGGAACGAATATTAACAACCCTTTTGAGGCGCGAAAGGATTCCTGTGTACACTGACCAGGAAGAGAGCTAGCTGTTAGAGAATTTTGATATCATCGGTATGGATGGAGTCGCCAACTAGTACGGTTACCCGATGAGGAAAGATGATGATGACGATGAACCATTCGTCAAAAGAAGAAGCAAGACAACATTAGGGCATGTACAATGCATAGCCTCAAGGTGATGCCTTACATGCCATGTAGGATCGGATATGACGTAAAGTAGGCTCGGATAGGGAAGCAGGATCCTCTCCAGGAGGCGGGTGCTTGAAGAGAAAAAGCGTCCAGTGACAAAAGCTGAAAAGGTTGGAGTGAAAAGTAGAGATGCATGTGTACTAGAGTCTTTATTTTTTATTTCTTAATGAGGCCCACTAGTGATAGCTTGCATTGGAGAGGAAAAGTTAATGTAGGTGCTTCAAATTACTTTTTATCATAGGGTATATATATCCATATGCCACCATTGTACATGCCCTTACATAAGAAAGATCGTACTCCCTGAAAGATGATGACTCATTTCTTTCCCCCTTTAATTTCCCAAACACACATGAATAACTTTCGAGAGCGTGCACCAATAGTGTGAAGGTTTACCACACAAACATAACACATGCATCTCTACTACTATTAAACAAGGAAACATGAGTGCACCCAACCTAAGCTACACATAACAACACGGACTAATTACAGTCTCACGATTATGATCACTTAATTTGATCTCTATTACTATTAAACAAGCAAACATATTCATTCCTAAGTGGAGCGAACCTAAGCTACACATACCAACACGGACTAATTACAGCCTTACGATTAGGATGACTTAATTTGATATAACCGTTAAGATTACTGGCCCTCAGCCCAAACTACGTTTAGCAATTTATCTAGGCGGACGAAAACTCTGCCCACGCCCGCACAAGTATAGAAAGAAAAGGCACAATCGTAAAAAGGGAAACAAATGTTTCGATCCGCATGCATTGTTCAACTATACAGAGAGAAATATGCTAAATTAGCGGCAATCAGTTCGATTTGCCCTCTCTATCTTGCCGTCCACTCTTCCAGCTTTGTATGGTCTCAACAAGGATGCGCTAGCTCTCGTCCTCGATGGGCGCCCGGTTATAGTCGAAGAGCTTCAGGAGGCGCTTCAGAGCTGGCCAAACCTGCTTATTGGAGAAGCTAGGAGGCTTCATGGCCTCTAGCACTTTCTAGTAGCATTAGTATTGTTGGAAACCATGGCCTTTAATGAAATGGTCCAAGGATTACTCCCACTCGGCCCCACTGCTATTTGTCCTGCAGAGAACATGAATATAAAGCAGACGGTGACTCATCGGTTTTTCTTTAAGATATATCTAAACTTACAGAATTTTAAAACTTGCACTGACGATATTTTAGGTGATATAACTAAACTTATAGGATTCTGAAACTTGCACTGACGATATTTCTGCACACGCACCAACTATTCTGTGATTTTTCATGGATTGACGGTAAATTACACACCGAACTAATATTAAGTCTGGTAAATAAATTCTCTATCACGTAGTTGAACGGCTCTCTTTGGAGTGGTGAACGCCCTCGGGTGGCGGAGGTGGACGGCCTGTGTGCTGAGGCGGCAAAGGCTGGCGCCGGAAAATTGGCCCGCGGCACAGCGCGTGTCGACAGCGCAGGCGCTTCGCCGGGAGGATGCCACACACCACGTGGTGAGTGCACGATGCAACGGCACGAGAAGAAGGTGTCGTGGTGATGGTCAGGGTGCAGGCCACATCGTTGGCCGGCGGTGTTGGTTAGGGAGCAGGGCCATGACGATGGGCAAACAACAAAGTAGTTTGCAGTCAACCAATATAATCCAATATCAACTGGTTGAAGTGAACTGAACTACTCCCTCTGTTCACTTTTGTAAGTTGTTTAAGACAACTGAAATTGAACTATTTTTGGTGTTGTCCTAAATGTCTAAAACGTCTTACAAAATTGAACGGAGGGAGTATTATATTTTTGTTTTTTCCATTACACACACTGAACTTATCGAGAGAGATAGAAGTGAGCTGAAGGGATTCGAATGCTGCCATTTTTTAACACAGACATTGAACCTTTTTGGGGTTTCTTAACGAACAGATGATAGAATTCATAGTGAACTGGTACACCGAGTGTCTGGCATACACCCTGTGCTTTCCTTTGCGGAGCATTTGTCTAATCTGCTCCATCATGCCGTATTGCTCTTCTTTCACGCTTAAGATATTCAAACTGGAGCCACGCTTTGTGGATCGAAGAGCCGGCTAATTTAACTCATATAGTCGGCGGTGTATACTGAGACATTTTTATTCGTTTTTTGAACTGAGACATCCATGATTAGAGACTCGGCGGCAGTGGGCCTGCAGGGACTGCGGGTGGACTATTTGTGGGTGTGTGACGATGATTAAATGGGACTAGTAGAGCGAATGGGTTCTAGACTATGTTTCCAAAAGAACACCTTTCAGATTCTCAAGAGAAAAACACACACATTTTCGAGGCGAAGAAAAAGGTAGTAATCGCGTTTGCTTGCTGTGGATAGAGACGATCAAAGAATATGTAGGAAGCTGTTGGTTCATACATCGGCTGGCAGTTCTCCGGCTAGGAAGCTGAACGCCTCCCCCCACACAGGGATTTCTCGAGCTACAGAGTATGAAATTGAAATGAACACCTCACTTGAATTGCATAGCAACATCGTAAGTACTAATAAGGAATAAAAATGTAAGGAGAGGAGGGAATGTTATTGCGCACGTGAAGCGCTTCTCGGGAGATGGCGGCGTAAGGTTCGGAGGTCCCGTTTAGGTTGCTGCTGATCAGGTACTTGGCAGACACGGGGAGGACATGGTCCGGGTGGCCGTGGTGGCGACGGATGTTTCTGGGCGGCGCGATCTGGGCCAGGACAACGACGACAGCTTGATCGGTGGTGGGGCAACGGAGGCAGCGTCGGTTGGAGTGCGGGGCGGTGGCCAGAGCCGAGGGCGAATGTGGGGGCGGCGGCCGAAGCTGAGGGAGAAGGTGGGGGTAGGGCGACACGCTGGGGGAGAGGAGTGTTGACGCTCAAAAATGGCACAGTCATAAAATTAGCTTAGGCTATATAAAGACTAATTCAAACTTGAGATTGGAGGTCAGTCCGGATGGCTCTCTTTAAGAAGATCAAGATGGATATGAAGATGGTCTAAGACGGAGCTCAGATGCAATAGTTATGACAAGCTCAGAGATGCTCATGTTGACACCAGATTAAAGAATGGAATGAAACTTAATTAAGATGACCTCTGATGGAAAAGTTTTCAACACAAAAGTTGTGCGTCTCGTCAAAATGGATGATTTCGGTATAACAGTCGTCTTAATTCGAGGTCGTATGCAACCTGTGGAGTCAAAACAAGGTCAGAAACAGAGGTTGCAGAGTCATTTTGGACCAACCGAGTTGATTTGACTCGGTGAGACCGAGTTGATCTGGAAAATTACAGAAAGTTACAGAGGGTTGACAACGTTCACTCGGTGGGATCGAAACAAACCACTCGGTGGCTCCGAGTTGATCCGGAAAATTGCCAAAAATTACTGTCCGAGCTAGGTTAGGGTTTTTGATGTTTTGGACAGAATTTTTAGTCCTTTTCTTGTACGGAAAGTCCGTTCGCCTCATAAAGAGATGAGAGGTGACGGCTGATTGAACAACACACAATCGAACACATCTATCTACCACTTTTACCTTTACTTTTATCTCTCTCCATTGTTCTTCTTCTTCCTCATTCTTCGTTCGTTCTTCATGTTGCAGGGCGGTGATCCACGAGGCCCTAGGGGCGATCAGGTTGACCTAGGGTAGCCCATAGTTGCCGCACTCCCCGACGGGGTCCCTCCCAGGAGTGTGGGGTTACGAGTCTACATCAGTGCCCACCGTATTGCTTGCGTACCGCGCTTCCGGACGGGTCTCCTTCAACGTGAGATGTGGTGCTTCACCCCCAGCGTCGAGGGTATATGGTGACATGTTCGTGTGCGAACACACTTTGGCGACTCCGTGGGGTATAAAGGTCAATCATCATCATCCATCATGTCTGGCAACGACAAGATTCCCAAGCCCTCGGAAATCAACACCGACAACATAATCTAGCCCAATTTTGAGGAGTTATCGGAGGAACATCGCCAAGCTTATGAGGAGTACAAGAAAGCGCGTGAAGAGAAGGAGATGCAGGAGTTCCTTGCTAAGTTCAAGAATGATCATCAAGGCAATATCACTTCGGTTGAAGAAATCAAGTTTCCCCCTCTTCATGATGAACAGGTTAAACCCTCTATAAGTAATACCTTCTCTCCCGAGGTATGGGCTGAAATTGATAGTCGCATTACTGATAGAAATAATCTTTTATACCAAATTTTCTTGGAAATTAGTAATGCTAAAAAAATTATGCCTCAATCATCTAGTGGTAATGTTGGTATGCCGGTTGCCGCAGAAATCCCTAATCCAACTTTACCTATTTCATCAGCGCCACCTGTGTCGATGAGTTATTATCCTAGCCCAACAAATCAAATTGTTGTTGCACCCATTAATCCTATCAGGAGTATGCCCAGTTCGGTGGCGACGCCGAACCAAACCCTACGTACAAGTGCAAATGTTGTTAGATCATTGCATAATTACAATTCGGCATACTTGCCACAATCACACCTGTAGCTACTAACCCTACTCCTCCTATACCAATGCCACAAGCTTCATCGTCCACTACGGATGATGGTCTAGCAAATCTTAGAGAGGAGATGGCTAAGATTCTCCGAGAGAGTTTTGGAGTTGAGTTACCAAGGAACCGTATTTACCAAAACCCATATCCAGAATACTTTGATGCAATTCAATGCCGCCCGGGATGTAAAATTCCAGATTTTGCTAAGTTTAATGGAGAGGGCACAAAAACCACATGGGAGCATGTTAGTCAATACTTGGCAAAATTGGGTGAAGCAGGCTCACTAAATGAATTGAAAGTGCATTTATTTCCTTTATTTTTAACCGGTACCGCATTTTCATGGTTTGCCGCTTTACCACATGGTTCTATTCGCTTATGGTCGCAACTAGAACAAAAATTTCATGATCATATAGTGGCGATAATGAGCTTAAGTTGTCACATCTTACATCGGTTAGACAAAAGCATGATGAATCGGTCTCCGATTACATCAAGAGATTTAGAGATACAAAAAACCGATGCTATAGTTTGGTGATAACAGAGAGAGATTTGGCTGATCTTGTGCTTAGTGGTTTGAGAGCTCACATTAGAGAAAAGCTAGAGGGATATGCGTTTTTAAATATCAACCAAGTATTACAAAGGGCTTTAGCTCAGGAAAGCCGACACAAAGATCTTAAAGAGGTGCATAGGTATAAAACAGATCATCCTAAGATGAATATCGTTGAGTATGATAGTGAGCACTCGGACAATGAGGGTGATATTTATGCTACTGAATTTGTTTGGCCATCTAAGGACAAAACGTTTACTTGCAATGATTTAAAGCCAATTCATAAAAATCATGATGAAGAGATGAAATTTACTTTCAACATTGCTAAGTGCAATAGAATATTTGATGTTTTGTTGCAAGCCAGGATTATTAGAAGATCTCATACTTTACAGATGTTGGAAGAGATGAAACGGCGTGCTTATTGCAAGTATCATAATTCTTTTTCTCATGCCACTAACGATTGTAATGTATTTCGACGACTGATACAATCGGCCATTAATGATGGACGACTGAATTTTTCTGAGATGCAAGTTGATAAGCAGCCCTTCCCAATGAACACTATGGATTTGGAGGGGAAGAAGATGTTAATTCGGTCCAACATAGCCGAATCAGCTAATAAGAATAACATTGTCATTGGTGAGCCCAGGAAAAGAAAGGAAGGCGACAAAATCTTGGGGAGACAAGTTGTGCTCGACAAACAACCCAGTGGCAAGGAGATAATTAAGATCACCGTCAAGAATCCTACACTCGCGGGGGGAAACCACAAGTGCAAGAGAACACTCATGTAAAATTTGTTAATCCCAAGAGTCTAGAGGTTGGAAAGTGGAAAACAAATGAAGCTAAAGTGCAGCGCAAGAGAATCAAACCAACTTTTGATATGTTGTTGTCCAAATATGCCATTCAAGCGGCCGGTTCTAGCTCTAACCGGTCACCAAATTTGAAGCGCTCAAGGTCACCTCTGAGGGAAGAAGTTCAACATCACGCAAGGCCATATGGGTCATGGGCAGCAGGACCATGAATGGAGCCATCCGCCCCCCCTATGCACCATACTATACATGGTAGGCTTCAATGGAGGATGGGGGCAGCCCCCAATGTCCCCTTATGCTTTTCATCCGGGGTGGGAAGAACCAAGGAGGCCCGTTCGTGAGAGGCTTTCTTATCCCACACAAGGCTGTTTGAAAAATGGTGTCAACCGGCCAGTGCAAGATAATCAAAAAGGGGCAGCAAGCAAATGTGGCGTGCTAAAACACCAAGTGCTGAAATTTTAGAACCTAGCAAGCAAAAGGAGAAGAGTATTAGTTTTGAAATTATTATGATAGGCACTAAAGGATTAATAATCAAAAAGCTAATTATTGTTGATAATCTGGCTAATTCTAATAAGGATGCGATTGTTGTCCAGCAAGGTCCCATGGATAATGATCATGAAGCTAGCACAACCAAGGCCAAGATGAGGGATCCCAAATATTCTCAGCCTAGGTGGTGTCCTCCTGGTCTAACCAAGGCACAAAAAAGGAGGTTGCAACACTTGAGGAGCCACAAGAAGGAGGAACAAGAAGCGGAGAGGCAAAGGGATAAACTGTTCAATGAAACCCGTCCCATGATGCCTGCAAAACAAGTGTGGAGGACTAAGCAAAAGGAAAGCATAATAGCTTCTGCATTTGTCATGCAGCACCTACACCACCAACGGAGGACGATGCAGCCGCTATTACATCGTCCACTTCACATATTACTTCGTCTTCACTTGGAGATATTTCGGAGTCGGTGGACATGCTTGAGGATGGAGATGATATTCTAGATTATGAGTCTACACCGGTTCATGAAGGTATGGATATTAATATGGTGTATTACTTACCCGCTGAATTTCATGCTATAGATGAAGAAGAGGAAGTAGCTCAGTTTGATTTTGGTCCTAAAATTGCTATATTCGAGAAGCCAAAAGAACCGGTGACACACTTGAAGCCATTGTTCCTTAAAGGGCATATTAATGGATCACCGGTTACTAGAATGCTTGTTGATGGTGGTGCTGTGGTGAATCTTATGCCATATTCGCTCTTCAAAAAATTGGGGCTGCGTGATGAAGAGTTGATAAAGACCAACATGGTGCTCAATGGATTTGAAGGCAAAGAGAAAACTGAAGCCAAAGGTGTGATGCATGTGGAGCTTACGGTGGGAGGCAAAACTTTGGCTACCGCGTTCTTTGTCGCCGAGGTGTAAGGTAATTACAATGTGATATTAGGCCATGATTGGGTTCATCCAAACCAATGCATTCCATCTACTATGCACCAATTTTTAATTCAATGGGTTAACGATGAAGTGGAAGTAATTCACGCGGATAATTTGGCTTGTGTTGTTTTGGCTGATGCATCGGTGGATTGCCAACATCCCAATGCTACTTGCTTGACCGGGCGCGACGTATCAGAAGTTGATTTTATTAGCGCTACAAAAAGTGGTTTCGTGCCCGTTTCTTTAAAGCCGGTTGGCGATAATCGGCTCCAAGGTATGATGTATTTAAATGGATCCTAACTCAGAGTGGTTACAAAAGCGTCTTGTAAAATATTGGTCTAATGAGAAAGATATGTATGAGTCTATAGAGGAGTTAGATGACATGGATAAATTAGGACAATGTTTCACATTGGCTAAACCATTAGAGGAGATAAATATAGGAGATAGTTCAATTCCTAGGCCGACATGTAAATGAAAATTTAAGAGACGTTCATAAAGCTAAGTTGATCGAGCTATTGAAAGAATATGTTTGTTGCTTTGCATGGGAATATCATGAGATGCCAGTTTAAGTCGAGAGCTAGTGGAACATCAGTTAAAATAAGAAGAAAGTCCAATAAAAGTATATCAGAATCAATCCCTCTTATTAGATTTCTATAGAAGAGATAAATGCTTTATCGAAGGAAATAAGAAAAAAGGGTATGTTGCTACTCTTTTGAAAGAAAAAAATAGGAATTCCCGAAGTAATGTCTAAACCCAAGGATTTCACAAAGCAAAGATAAAGGATTCCAGCAGACTCTTTAATATCGATGGCAGCAACTATCCATTTTCTCAATCAGATTACTGCGTGTGCGCTTGTGTGCTCCAATCTTTAGTAAATAAAGCAAAGATTTCTGAGCTAGGATTACCTATAAAGGCTGGTTTTAGACCATATAAGCAACCAACCAGAAAGTTTAATTCAAAAACATATGACCAAATCAAGGAAGAGATCGATCGTTTGCTTAAAGCTAATTTTATTAGACCTTGCAGGTATGCCGAGTGGATCTCTAACATTGTACCAGTGGAGAAGAAAGGGTCCGGCAAGTTGAGGGTGTGTATTGATTTTAGAGACTTGAATGGAGCTACACCCAAAGATGAGTAACCCATGCCCATAGATGATATGCTTATTAATGATGCTTCTAGACATAAGGCTATTAGCTTTCTTGATGGTAATGCGGGGTATAACCAGATTTCAATGGCCGAAGAGGCCATGTCTAAAACGGCTTTTCGATGTCTCGGCTTCCTTGATTTATTTGAGTGGACGGTGATGGCTTTTGGATTAAAAAATGCAGGATCCACGTATCAAAGGGCTATGAATTTAATTTTTCATGATTTACTTGGTGTTATACTTGAGGTTTATATTGATGATATTGTTGTCAAATCGGATGCTTTTGAATCTCATCTAGCCGATTTGCATTTAGCTTTTGAGATAATGAAAAAATATGGACTAAAGATGAATCCTTTAAAGTCTGTTTTTGGTGTATCGGCTGGGAAGTTTTCGGGTTTTATTATTCATCAAGGTGGCATAGAAATTGATCCCAAGATAGAGGCTATACAAAAGGTGGAGGCTCCAGCATGCAAGAGAGATATGCAAAAATTCCTTGGTAAAGTCAATTATTTGTGGACATTCATAGGCAACTTGTGAGGGAAGGTTGATGCATTCACTCCGATCCTTTGATTAAAGAATGATGCCAATTTTACTTGGGGGGGGGGCGCAAAAAAGCAGGAAGCATTTTATATGGTAAAAAATTATTTGTGCACTCCTCCAGTGTTGAAAGCTCCCAAACACAGAGAGCCCTTTAGGCTCTATAGTGCGGCGGAGGAAGGTGTTATTGGTGTTGTTTGGACACAAGAGACCGAAGGAAAGGAGCATGCTATTACTTATTTGATCCGACACTTATTGGACGCTGAGACAAGGTATACATTTATTGAGAAATTATGCTTATGCTTATATTATGCTTGTACAAAATTGAGACATTATGTAGTACCTAGTGTTGGGTAACGTAGTAATTTCAAAAAATTTCCTATGGACACGCAAGATCATGGTGATTCATAGCAACGAGAGGGGAGAGTGTTGTCCACGTACCCTCATAGACCGAAAGCGGAAGCGTTAGCACAACGCGGTTGATGTAGTCGTACATCTTCATGGCCCGACCAATCAAGCACCGAAAACACGACACCTCCGAGTTCTTGCACATGTTCAGCTCGATGAAGTCCCTCGAACTCCGATCCAGCCGAGTGTCGAGGGAGAGTTCTGTGAGCACGACAGCGTGGTGACGATGATGATGTTCTACCGGCGCAGGGCTTCGCCTAAGCACCGCTACAATATTATCGAGGAGGACTATGGTGGAGGGGGGCACCGCACACGGCTAAGAGATCAATGATCAATTGTTGTGTCTATGGGGTGCCCCCCTCCCCCGTATATAAAGGAGTGGAGGAGGGGGCTGGCCAAGGGGAGGAGGCGCACCCAAGGGGGGGAGTCCTCCTCCCACCGGGAGTAGGACTCCTCCCTTTCCTATTTGGAGAGGAAGAGGAAAGGAAGAGGAAGGAGGGAGGAAGGAAAGGGGGGGTCGCCCCCCTCCCAATTCGGATTGGGCTTGGAGGGGGCGCCCCCTCCCTTGCTCCTTTCCCCTCCTTTCCACTAAGTCCCATTAAGGCCCATATACCTCCTAGGGGGTTTCGATAACCTCCTGGAGCTCCGGTACTGTCCCAATCTCACCCGGAACCTTTCCGGTGTCCAAATATAGTCGTCCTATATATCGATCTTTATGTCTCGACCATTTAGAGACTCCTTTTCATGTTTGTGACCACATCCGGGACTCCGAACAACGTTCGGGACATCAAAACACATAAACTCATAATATAACTGTCATCTAACTTTAAGTGTGCGGACCCTACGGGTTCGAGAACTATGTAGACATGACCAAGACACGTTTCCGGTCAATAACCAATAGCGGAACCTAGATGCTCATATTGGCTCCTACATATTCTACGAAGATCTTTATCGGTCAAATCGCATAACAACATACGTTGTTCCCTTTGTCATCGGTATGTTACTTGCCCGAGATTTGATCGTCGGTATCTCAATTCCTAGTTCAATCTCATTACCGGCAAGTCTCTTTACTCGTTACGTAATGTGTCATCCCGTAACTAACTCATTAGCTACATTACTTGCAAGGCTTATAGTGATGTGCATTACCGAGAGGGCCCAGAGATACCTCTCCGACAATCGGAGTGACAAATCCTAATCTCGAAATACGTCAACTCAACAAGTACCTTTGGAGACACCTGTAGAGCACCTTTATAATCACCCAGTTACGTTGGGACGTTTGGTATCACACAAAGTGTTCCTCTGGTAAGCGGGAGATACATAATCTCATAGTCATAGGAACATGTATAAGTCATGAAGAAAGCAATAGCAACATACTAAACAATCAAGTGCTAAGCTAACGGAATGGGTCAAGTCAATCACATCATTCTCCTAATGATGTGATCCCGTTAATCAAATGACAACTCATGTCTATGGTTAGGAAACTTAATCATCTTTTGATTTACGAGCTACTCAAGTAGAGGCATACTAGTGACACTATGTTTGTCTATGTATTCACACATGTATTATGTTTCCGGGTAATACAATTCTAGCATGAATAATAAACATTTATCATGATATGAGGAAATAAATAATGACTTTATTATTACCTCTAGGGCATATTTCCTTCAGTATCCCACTTGCACTAGAGTCAATAATGTAGATTACGCAATAATGATTCTAACACCCATGGAGCCTTGGTGCTGATCATGTTTTGCTCGTGGAAGAGGCTTAGTCAACGGGTCTGCAACATTCAGATCCGTATGTATCTTGCAAATCTCTATGTCTCCCACCTGGACTTGGTCCCGGATGGAATTGAAGCGTCTCTTGATATGCTTGGTTCTCTTGTGAAATCTGGATTCCTTTGCCAAGGAAATTGCACCAGTATTGTCACAAAAGATTTTTCATTGGACCCGATGCACAAGGTATGACACCTAGATCGGATATGAACTCCTTCATCCAGACTCCTTCATTTGTTGCTTCCGAAGCAACTATGTACTCCGCTTCACATGTAGATCTCGCCACGACGCTTTTTTTAGAACTGCACCAACTGACAGCTCCACCGTTCAATATAAACACGTATCCGGTTTGCGATTTAGAACCGTCCGGATCAGTGTCAAAGCTTGCATCGATGTAACCATTTACGAGTAGCTCTTTGTCACCTCCATAAACGAGAAACATATCCTTAGTCCTTTTCAGGTATTTCAGGATGTTCTTGACCGCTGTCCAGTGATCCACTCCTGCATTACTTTGGTACCTCCCTGCTAAACTAATAGCAAGGCACACATCGGGTCTGGTACATAGCATTGCATTCATGATAGAGCCTATGGCTGAAGCATAGGGAACTTCTTTCATTTTCTCTCTATCTTCTGCAGTGGTCGGGCATTGAGTCTGACTCAATTTCACACCTTGTATTACAGGCAAGAACCCTTTCTTTGCTTGATCCATTTTGAAATTTTTCAAAACTTTATCAAGTATGTACTTTGTGAAAGTCCAATTAAGCGTCTTGATCTATCTCTATAGATCTTGATGCCCAATATGTAAGCAGCTTCACCGAGGTCTTTCATTGAAAAACTTTTATTCAAGTATCCTTTTATGCTATCTAGAATTCTATATCATTTCCAATTAATAATATGTCGTCCACATATAATATTAGAAATGCTACAGAGCTCCCACTCACTTTCTTGTAAATACAGGCTACTCCAAAAGTCTGTATAAAATCATATGCTTTGATCACACTATCAAAGCGTTTATTCCAACTCCGAGAGGCTTGCACCAGTCCATAAATGGATCGCTGGAGCTTGCACACTTTGTTAGCATCCTTTGGATCGACAAAACCTTCTGGTTGCATCATATACAACTCTTCTTCCAGAAATCCATTCAGGAATGCAGTTTTGACACCCATTTGCCAAATTTCATAATCGTAAAATGCGGCAATTGCTAACATGATCCGGACAGACTTAAGCATCACTACGGGTGAGAAAGTATCATCATAGTCAACCCCTTGAACTTGTCAAAAACCTTTCGCAACAAGTCGAGCTTTGTAGACAGTAACATTACCATCAGCGTCAGTCTTCTTCTTGAAGATCCATTTATTCTCGGTGGCTTGCCGATCATCGGGCAAGTCAACCAAAGTCCACACTTTGTTCTCATACATGGATCCCATCTCAGATTTCATGGCCTCAAGCCATTTTGCCGAATCTGGGCTCATCATTGCTTCCTCATAGTTTGTAGGTTCGCCATGGTCAAGTAACATGACCTCCGGAATAGGATTACCATACCACTCTGGTGTGGATCTTACTCTGGTTGACCTATGAGGTTCTGTAGTAACTTGATCTGAAGTTTCATGATCAACATCATTAGCTTCCTCACATATTGGTGTAGTCGTCACAGGAACCAGTTTCTGTGATGAACTATTTTCCAATAAAGGAGCAGGTACAGTTACCTCATCAAGTTCTACTTTCCTCCCACTCACTTCTTTCGAGAGAAACTACTTCTCTAGAAAGGATCCATTCTTGGCAACAAAAGTCTTGCCTTCGGATCTGTGATAGAAGGTGTACCCAACAATTTCCTTTGGGTATCCTATGAAGACACATTTCTCCGATTTGGGTTCGAGTTTATCGGGTTGAAGCTTTTTCACATAAGCATCGCAGCCCCAAACTTTAAGAAACGACAACTTTGGTTTCTTGCCAAACCACAGTTCATAAGGCGTCGTCTCAATGGATTTTGATGGTGCCCTATTTAATGTTAATGTGGCCGTCTCTAAAGCATAACCCCAAAATGATAGCGGTAAATCAGTAAGAGACATCATAGATCGCACCATATCTAGTAAAGTACGATTACGACGTTCGGACACACCATTACGTTGTGGTGTTCCAGGTGGCGTGAGTTGCGAAACTATTCCGCATTGCTTCAAATGTAAACCAAACTCGTAACTCAAATATTCTCCTCCACGATCAGATCGTAGAAACTTTATTTTCTTGTTACGATGATTTTCAACTTCACTCTGAAATTCTTTGAACTTTTCAAATGTTTCAGACTTATGTTTCATTAAGTAGATATACCCATATCTGCTCAAATCATCTGTGAAGGTGAGAAAATAACGATACTCGCCGCGAGCCTCAACATTCATCGGACCACAAACATCAGTATCTATGATTTCCAACAAATCAGTTGCTCGCTTCATAGTTCCGGAGAACGGCGTTTTAGTCATCTTGCACATGAGGCATGGTTCGCAAGTACCAAGTGATTCATAATCAAGTGATTCCAAAAGTCCATCAGTATGGAGTTTCTTCATCCGCTTTACACCAATACGACCTAAACGGCAGTGCCACAAATAAGTTGCACTATCATTATCAACTCTGCATCTTTTGGCTTCAACATTATGAATATGTGTATCACTACTATCGAGATTCATCAAAAATAGACCACTCTTTAAGGGTGCATGACCATAAAAGATATTACTCATATAAATAGAACAACCATTATTCTCATATTTAAATGAATAACCATCTCGCATCAAACAAGATCCAGATATAATGTTCATGCTCAACGCTAGCACTAAATAACAATTATTTAGGTCTAACACTAACCCCGAAGGTAGATGTAGAGGTAGCGTACCGACGGCGATCACATCGACTTTGGAACCATTTCCCACGCGCATCGTCACCTCATCCTTAGCCAGTGTTCGCTTAATCTATAGTCCCTGTTTCGAGTTGCAAATATTAGCAACAGAACCAATATCAAATACCCAGGTGCTACTGCGAGCTCTGGTAAGGTACACATCAATAACATGTATATCACATATACCTTTGTTCACCTTGCCATCCTTCTTATCCGCCAAATACTTGGGGCAGTTCCGCTTCCAGTGACCAGTCTGCTTGCAGTAGAAGCACTCAGTCTCAGGCTTAGGTCCAGACTTGGGTTTCTTCTCTTGAGCAGCAACTTGTTTACTGTTCTTCTTGAAGTTCCCCTTGTTTTTCCCTTTGCCCTTTTTCTTGAAACTGGTGGTCTTATTGACCATCAACACTTGATGCTCCTTCTTGATTTCTACCTCCGCAGCCTTTAGCATTGCGAAGAGCTCGGGAATTGTCTTATCCGTCCCTTGCATATTATAGTTCATCACAAAGCTCTTGTAGCTTGGTGGCAGTGATTGAAGGATTCTATCAATGACGCTATCATCCAAAAGATTAACTCCCAGTTGAATCAAGTGATTGTTATACCCAGACATTATGAGTATATGCTCACTGACAGAACTATTCTCCTCCATCTTGCAGCTATAGAACTTATTGGAGACTTCATATCTCTCAATCCGGGCATTTGCCTGAAATATTAACTTCAACTCCTGGAACATCTCATATGCTCCATGACGTTCAAAACGTCGTTGAAGTCCCGGCTCTAAGCCGTAAAGCATGGCACATTGAACTATCGAGTAGTCATCAGCTTTGCTCTGCCAGACGTTCATAACATCTGGTGTTGCTCCTGCAGCAGGTTTGGCACCTAGCGGTGCTTCCAGGACGTAATTCTTCTGTGCAGCAATGAGGATAATCCTCCAGTTACAGACCCAGTCCGTGTAATTGCTACCATCATCTTTCAACTTTGCTTTTTCAAGGAATCCATTAAAATTCAATGAAACAACAACACGGGTCATCTATCTACAACAAACATAGACAAGCAAAATACTATCAGGTACTAAGTTCATGATAAATGTAAGTTCAATTAATCATATTACTTAAGAACTCCCACTTTGATAGACATCCCTCTAATCATCTAAGTGATCACGTGATCCAAATCAACTAAACCATAACCGATCATCACGTGAAATGGAGTAGTTTTCAATGGTGAACATCACTATGTTGATCATATCTACTATATGATCCACGCTCGACCTTTCGGTCTCAGTGTTCTGAGGCCATATCGGCATATGCTAGGCTCGTCAAGTTTAACTTGAGTATTCTGCGTGTGCAAAACTGGCTTGCACCCGTTGTAGATGGACGTAGAGCTTATCACACCCGATCATCACGTGGTGTCTGGGCACGACGAACTTTGGCAACGGTGCATACTCAGGGAGAACACTTTTATCTTGAAATTTAGTGAGAGATCATCTTATAATGCTACCGTCAATCAAAGCAAGATAAGATGCATAAAAGATAAACATCACATGCAATCAATATAAGTGATATGATATGGCCATCATCATCTTGTGCTTGTGATCTCCATCTCCGAAGCACCGTCATGATCACCATCGTCACCGGCGCGACACCTTGATCTCCATCATAGCATCGTTGTCGTCTCGCCAACTATTGCTTCTACGACTATCGCTACCGCTTAGTGATAAAGAAAAGCAATTACAGGGCGATTGCATTGCATACAATAAAGCTACAACCATATGGCTCCTGCCAGTTGCCGATAACTCGGTTACAAAACATGATCATTTCATACAATAAAATATAGCATCACGTCTTGACCATATCACATCACAACATGCCCTGCAAAAACAAGTTAGACGTCCTCTACTTTGTTGTTGCAAGTTTTACGTGGCTGCTACGGGCTGAGCAAGAACCATTCTTACCTACGCATCAAAACCACAACGATAGTTCGTCAAGTTAGTGTTGTTTTAACCTTCTCAAGGACCGGGAGTAGCCACACTCGGTTCAACTAAAGTTGGAGAAACTGACACCCGCCAGCCACCTGTGTGCAAAGCACGTCGGTAGAACCAGTCTCGCGTAAGCGTACGCGTAATGTCGGTCCGGGCCGCTTCATCCAAAAATACCGCCGAACCAAAATATGACATGCTGGTAAGCAGTATAACTTGTATTGCCCACAACTCACTTGTGTTCTACTCGTGCATATAACATCAACGCATAAAACCTGGCTCGGATGCCACTGTTGGGTAACGTAGTAATTTCAAAAAAAAAATCCTACGCACACGCAAGATCATGCTGATGCATAGCAACACGAGGGGAGAGTGTTGTCCATGTACCCTTGTAGACCGAAAGCGGAAGCATTAGCACAACGTGGTTGATGTAGTCGTACGTCTTCACGGCCCGACCGATCAAGCACCGAAAACACGCCACCTCCGAGTTCTTGCACACGTTCAGCTCGATGACGTCCCTCAAACTTCAATCCAGCCGAGTGTCGAGGGAGAGTTCTATCAGCACGACAGCGTGGTGACGATGATGATGTTCTACCGACGCAGGGTTTGCCTAAGCACCGCTACGATATTATCGAGGAGGACTATGATGGAGGGGGGCACCGCACACGGCTAAGAGATCAATGATAAATTGTTGTGTCTATGGGGTGTCCCCCTCCCCCGTATATAAAGGAGTGGAGGAGGGGGCCGGCCAAGGGGAGGAGGCGCGCCCAAGGGGGGGAGTCCTACTCCCACCGGGAGTAGGACTCCTCCCTTTCCTATTTGGAGAGGGAGAGGGAAGGAAGAGGAAGGAGGGAGGAAGGAAAGGGGGCCGGCCCCCCTCCCAATTCAGATTGGGCTTGGGGGGGGCTCCCTTGCTCCTTTCCCCTCCTTTCCACTAAGGCCCATTAAGGCCCATATACCTCCCGGGGGGTTCCGATAACCTCCCGGAGCTTCGGTATTGTCCCAATCTCACCCGGAACCTTTCCAGTGTCCAAATATAGTCGTCTAATGTATCGATGTTTACGTCTCGACCATTTTGAGACGCCTCGTCATGTCCGTGATCACATCCGGAACTCCGAACAACCTTCGGTACATCAAAACACATAAACTCATAATATAACTGCCATCACATTTAAGCGTGCGGACCCTACGGGTTCGAGAACTATGTAGACATGACTGAGACACGTTTCCGGTCAATAACCAATAGCGGAATCTGGATGCTCATATTGGCTCCTACATATTCTACGAAGATCTTTATCGGTCAAACCACATAACAACGTACATTGTTCCCTTTGTCAATGGTGTTTTACTTGCCCGAGATTCGATAGTCGGTATCTCAATACCTAGTTCAATCTCGTTACCGGCAAGTCTATTTACTCGTTACGTAATGCATCATCACGTAACTAACTCATTAGCTACATTGCTTGCAAGGCTTATAGTGATGTGCATTACCGAGAGGGCCCAGAGATACCTCTCCGACAATCAGAGTGACAAATCCTAATCTCGAAATACGTCAACCGAACAAGTCCCTTTGGAGACACCTGTAGAGCACCTTTATAATCACCCAGTTATGTTGTGACGTTTGGTAGCACACAAAGTGTTCCTCTGGTAAGCGGGAGTTACATAATCTCATAGTCATAGGAACATGTATAAGTCATGAAGAAAGCAATAGCAACATACTAAACGATCAAGTGCTAAGCTAATGGAATGGGTCAAGTCAATCACATCATTCTCCTAATGATGTGATCCTGTTAATCAAATGACAACTCATGTCTATGGTTAGGAAACTTAACCATCTTTTGATTTACGAGCTAGTCAAGTAGAGACATACTAGTCACACTATGTTTGTCTATGTATTCACACATGTATTGTGTTTTCGGGTAATACAATTCTATCATGAATAATAAACATTTATCATGCTATGAGGAAATAAATAATAACTTTATTATTGCCTCTAGGGCATATTTCCTTCACCTAGTACTTGCATTATAGCTTGTCAAACCGATGTCATGAAATACATGTTGCATATGCCACTTCTTAGTGGTAGAATTGGCAAGTGGGCTTATGCTTTAATTGAACTAGACAATACCCCGCGCGTTGCTGCGAGAATTTGTAGCACCATATAGGAGAAGGATTGTGGAGTAAAAATAGTAAACTATGAAAATAAATACAAACGTTTGATCACTAAAGATGAAAATTAGTATATTGTTTATTTAAACAGAAGATGGAAATTAGTATATTTTAGACTATTTCCAGATTTGCATAATTAGTATGTGTTACTTTTTTCATCTAAAAAAAGTATGTCTCAATTTTTATGAGGATAAATTTATAGACATTACTAACATTAAAAAATGAACATATACTTTGATTTTTTTCACAAAACTTACCCAAGCCTGGTCCAAACCCAATGTTATATTTCACTGAAATCAAAGCCCAAGCAAGTCTCAACACAAAAGCTGGGTAGTCTGAATCCAAGCTCGAGGCATTTAAATCCACAAAGGCGAATTCTTGTTGATTTATCCGTCCTCCAAAAGTGAAAACACAAAAGCATATACAAATATCTCAGTAATGCACCCATACATCCTAGAATTTCTACATGACCACGAGCCTCATACCTATGGCCAAAAAGGAGAAAAAAGAACGTGCGTATTGTAACACATAAAAGCCCAGATGCATCTCTTCAACTGAAGAAGATCGCATGTATCTCCAGGGGAACAACACAGAAGTGGAAAGTTTTTTGCAGGTGTGGAGATCTGAACAGATAAATAAATGACATAAACGACGGGGGGCACCTAATCTTCCTGCTCCTACCTGCCAGCAGAGGCGCTCATTCGATTGAGATCGCTCATGCTCCACATCGGCATGGCTCCGTCAGCGCCGCCAAACTACGCCTGAGGGCTGGTGCCTTCGCTCTTCCCAGCTACTCCGGCTCGGATAGAAGAAGGAGAGCTCCCACCCTGGCGCATGTGAGGTCGAAGGAGGAGGCGAAGTGGCACACTCAGTTCGCCGCGAGGCCAGGTCGAGCCGTGGGCATATAGCTTGGGTCAGCAAAGCCCCTGCTGGAGGCAATCACTGGGCTCTTGGCCAACGGCAGCGCACAGGTCTATAGTGGCGACAGCCGTTGACGGCTTGTTCGGCGGTGGCGCAGTATGGAGCATGTTGTGTGTTAAGTAAATGAGGCCCTGTGAGCATGTCCAGTGGAAGGAGGAAAACTGAAGAGGTAGGGAACTGAATCGACTTCCTCACTTACATCGTTCCGTTGAAAGCCATAAAGAAGCGATACTGAAGAAGAGGAAGAAATGAGTCGTCCGTTGACTGCTGCAAACAGAATGTTTAGAATTGTGTGGGTGGAGAAATGATGACGTGGATTGATGCTGACTTGGATAGGCTGCATGTCTAGATAAATAGGTTGGTGGGGATGAATCTCTTAGGTATATAGGATATGATTTGGCTTACGTATCTCTCGAATCCATGAAAGGCCAAATCATTGCTAATTTTATTGTTGAGCATCAGATTGATTACAAGCATGATATTGATTTAAACCTTATCTCGTTAGTACCATGGAGATTATATTTTGATGGTTCAGTTTGTAGCAATGGCCAAGGTGTTAGTATTGTTTATATATCTCCTCATGGTCCTATTTTTGAAGCCTCATGCCGCTTAGAGTATTTTTGCATGAATAATCAGGCCAAATATGAAGCATTGTTGATGTTGCTTGCCGTAGGTGCTACACATATTGAGGCTTTTGGTGATTCGTTATTAGTGGTGCAACAAATATCCAAAGTTTTTGAATGTTTTGATAGATCACTTAATGTTTATCTTGATAAAAGTCTAGATATAATTTCTACTTTGGATTATTTTAGCATTATTCATATACATAGACATGACAATTGGAGAGCAAATGAGTTGGCGCAACAAGCATCTAGCTATCATATTGATCATGGCATGTTTCATATTTCCCAAAGGCCGATATCTAGTCTTGCCATCGTAGGGGAGGCTGAACCGGAGCCCACCGTTTCGGCCACTAATTAAAATTTTAATGTAGGAGAAAATCAGGACTAGAGGAAACCATTATTGATTATTTGTGTGATTCTAGTAAAAGGGTGGACATGACCATTTGGCATATGGCTTTCAACTATACAATGAGAGATGATGATCTTTACGGCCGAATGGTTGATGATGTTCTTTTAAAATGCTTGGACGAGGACCAAGCAAGAGTTGCTATGGGAGAGGTTCGTGAAGGAATTTGTGGCACTCATCAGCCGGCTCCCAAGATGAAATGGTTATTGCGACGGGATGGGTTTTATTGGCCGACGATGCTTAATGATTGATTCAGGTATTATAAAGGATGTGAAGCTTGTCAAAAGTTTGGTACTATTCAGCTGGCTCCTACTAGTATGTTACATCCTATTATCAAGCCATAGCCTTTTAGAGGTTGGGGATTAGACTTTATTGGAGAGATTAATCCTTTATCTTCGAAGGGGCATTGGTCCGTGTTGGTGGCGACTGATTATTTCACTAAATGGTCTGAAGCAATACCACTCAAAAATATGACGCATACAGAGGTAATTCAATTCATAACTGAGCGGGCTATTCATAGATTCGGCATTCCTCAAACATTAACTACAGACCAAGGTTCATCATTTATGTCACATCAAGTTAGAGAATTTGTCGAATCATATAAGATAAAGTTGCTCAATTCCTCTCCATATTATGCCCAAGCCAATGGACAAGATGAGTCTAGCGATAAAATATTAATCAAGCTCATCAAGAAGAAGATTGTGGATAATCAAAGAAGATGGCATGAGCTATTGTCCGAAGCCTTGTGGGCACATAGAATCTCAAGGCGTGGTGCTACAAAGGTAACTCCATATGAGCTCGTATATGGTCGAGAGGCCTTTTACTAGTGGAAGTGAATTTGAATGCTTTGAGAATAGCCAAACAAAATGATTTATCGGCAGTGGACTTCCATAACTTGATGATGGACAATATTAATGAAGTCACTAATAAACGTTTGGTTGCTTTCAAGGCCATAGAAAGAGATAAGTTGGGGGTGGCAAGATCTTACAATTAGAAGGTCAAGTTGAAGAGTTTTCAAGTTGGCGTTCTTGTGTTGAAGGTGATTCTACCAATTGGTTCGAAAGACAGAAAATTCGGGAAGTGGTCTCCAAGTTGGGAAGTGATAACTGATACGTCTCCAACGTATCTATAATTTTTTATTGTTACATGCTATTATATTATCCATCTAGGATGTTTTATATGCATTTATATACTATTTTATATGATTTTTGGGACTAACCTATTAACCTAGAGCCTAGTGCCAGTTTCTGTTTTTTTCCTTGTTTTTGAGTTTTACAGAAAAGGAATACCAAACGGAGTCCAATTGACGTGCCAAATTTTGATGGTTTTTATGGACAAAAAGAAGTCCCCGAAGTAAAAGAGTTGGGCCACAAGAGTCTAGGGCTATCCACGAGGGTGGAGGGCACGCCCCCTACCCCCCTGGGTGCGCCCCCGTATCTCATGGACGACTCGGAGACCCCTCTGATGTGAGACCGACGCTAAAAATTCCTATAAATACAGAAACCCCCATAATTAAACCTAGATCAGGAGTTCCGCCGCCGCAAGCCTCTGTAGCCACCAAAAACCAATCGGGACCCTATTTCGGCACCCTGCCGGAGGGGGGATCCCTCGCCTGTGGCCATCTTCATCATCCCGGCACTCTCCATGACGAGGAGGGAGTAGTTCACCCTCGGGGCTGAGGGTATGTACCAGTAGCTATGTGTTTGATCTCTCTCTCTCTCTCTCTCTTGTGTTCTTGATATGGCACGATCTTGATGTATCGCAAGCTTTGCTATTATAGTTGGATATTATGATGTTTCTCCCCCTCTACTCTCTTGTAATGGATTGAGTTTTCCCTTTGAAGTTATCTTATCGGATTGAGTATTTAAGGATTTGAGAACACTTGATGTATGTCTTGCGTGGGATACCCATGGTGACAATGGGGTATTCTATTGATCCACTTGATGTATGTTTTGGTGATCAACTTGCGGGTTCTGTGACCTTGGAAATCTATGCATAGGGGTTGGCACATGTTTTCATCTTGACTCTCCGGTAGAAACTTTGGGGCACTCTTTGAAGTACTTTCTGTTGGTTTGAATAGATGAATCTGAGATTGTGTGATGCATATCGTATAATCATGCCCACGGATACTTGAGGTGACATTGGAGTATCTAGGTGACATTAGGGTTTTGGTTGATTTGTGTCTTAAGGTGTTATTCTAGTACGAACTCTATGATAGATTGAATGGAAAGAATATCTTCGTGTTATTTTACTACGGACTCTTGAATAGATCAATCAGAAAGGATAACTTTGAGGTGGTTTCGTACCCTACAATAATCTATTCGTTTCTTCTCCGCTATTAGTGACTTTGGAGTGACTTTTTGTTGCATGTTGAGGGATAATTATATGATCCAGTTATGTTATTATTGTTGAGAGAACTTGCACTAGTGAAAGTATGAACCTTAGGCCTTGTTTCATAGCATTGCAATATCGTTTACGCTCACTTTTACCACTTGCTAACTTTCTGTTTTTATATTTTTCAGATTACAAAATCCTATATCTACCATCCATATCGCACTTGTATCACCATCTCTTCGTTGAACTAGTGCACCTATACAATTTACCATTATATTGGGTGTGTTGGGGACACAAGAGAATCTTTGTTATTTGGTTGCAGGGTTGTTTGAGAGAGACCATCTTCATCCTACGCCTCCCACGGATTGATAAACCTTAGGTCATCCACTTGAGGGAAATTTGCTACTATCCTACAAACCTCTGCACTTGGAGGCCCAACAACATCTACAAGAAGAAGGTTGCATAGTAGACATCAATAACCCACAAGTATAAGGGATCGCAACAGTTTTCGAGGGTAGAGTATTCAACCCAAATTTATTGATTCAACACAAGGGGAGCCAAAGAATATTTGCAAGTATTAGCAGCTGAGTTGTCAATTCAACCGCACCTGGAGATTAATTATCTGCAACAAAGTGATCAGTAGCAAAGTAGTATGATAGTTTTGATAGTAGCAGCAGCAACATTAACGGTAACAGTGATAGTAATAGTTTTGTAGCAGTAACAATGGCAGCATGAGCAGTAGTAACTTAGCAAGATCAATATGTAGGAAAATTGTAGGCATTGGATCGGCGATTTGTTGGATGATATTCATCATGTAACAATCATAACCTAGGGCGATGCGGCACTAGCTCCAGTTCATAAATATAATGTAGGCATGTATTCTGTAAATAGTCATACATGCTTATGGTAAGAACTTGCATGACATCTTTTGTCCTACCCTCCCGTGGCAGCGGGGTCCTATTGGAAACTAAGGGATAGATATTAAGGCCTCCTTTTAATAGAGATCCAGAACAAAGCATAACACACGATGAATACATAAACTCCTCAAACTACGATCATCACCGGGAAGTGTCCCGACTATTGTCACTCCGGGGTTGCCGGATCATAACACGTAGTAGGTGACTATAACTTGCAAGATCGGATCTAGAACATAGATATAATGATGATAACATAAACGGTTCAGATCTGAAATCATGGCACCTGGGCCCAAAGTGACAAACATTAAGCATGACAAAGTCATAGCAACATCAATCTCAGAACATAATGCATACTAGCATTCAAGCCCTAACAAAACTAACTTGATTACATGATGAATATCATCCAACTCCTCACCGACCAGCGAGCCTACAAAGGAATTACTTACTCCCGATGGGGAGCATCATGGAATTGGCGATGGAGAAGGGTTGGTGATGACGAAGATCAAAGATCCCCCTCTTACGAGCCCCAAATGGACTCCAGATCTGGCCTCCCGATGAAGAACATGAGGTGGCGGCGGCTCCGTCCCGTGGAACGCGATAATTCTTTCTCCCTAATTTTTTTCTGGAAAAAATGTGATTTATAGCATCGGTTTCAGTGTCTGCAGGGCCACCAGGTGGGTACATGCAGATCTGAATGTTACAGACCCATTGACTAAAACCTCTCTCACAAGCATAACATGATCAAACCCCAGAACTCATTGAATGTTAATCACATGGTGATGTGAACTAGATTATTGACTCTAGTAAACTCTGTGGGTGTTAGTCACATGCGATGTGAACTATGAGTGTTAATCACATGCCGATGTGAACTAGATTATTGAATCTAGTGCAAGTGGGAGACTATTGGAAATATGCCCTAGAGGAAATAGTAAATTGGTTATTATCATATTTCCTTGTTCATGATAATCATTTATTATCCATGCTAGAATTGTATTGATCGGAAACTCAGATATATGTGTGGATTCATAGACAACAATGTGTCCCTAGTGAGCCTCTATTATACTAGCTTGCTACGTCTTGAGCTAGCGCTGGTTTTCCTCGAAGAGGAGAGGGTGATGCAGCAAGTGTAGCGTAAGTATTTCCCTCAGTTTTGAGAACCAAGGTAACAATCCAGTAGGAGGCTCCTCAAAAGTCCCATGCACCTACACAAACAAACTGAGAACTCGCAACCAACGCAATAAAGGGGTTGTCAATCCCTTCACGGCCACTTATGAAAGTGAGATCTGATAGAGAGATAATAATATATTTTTGGTATTTTGTAATATAGATGCAAAAAGTAAAGATGCAAATAAAGATAGATTGAAAGCAAATATGATAAGAGATAGACCCGGGGGCCATAGGTTTCACTAGAGGCTTCTCTCGAGATAGCATAAGTATTACGGTGGGTGAACATATTACTGTCGAGCAATTGATAGAAAAGCGCATAGTTATGAGATTATCTAGGCATGATCATGTATATAGGCATCACGTCCATAACAAGTAGACCGACTCCTGCCTGCATCTACTACTATTACTCCACACATCGACCGCTATCCAGCATGCATCTAGAGTATTAAGTTCATAAGAACAGAGTAACGCTTTAAGCAAGATGACATGATGTAGAGGGATAAACACATGCAATATGATATAAACCCCATCTTGTTATCCTCGATGGCAACAATACAATACGTGTCTTGCAACCCTTTCTGTCACTTGGTAAGAACACTACAAGATTGAACCCAAAGCTAAGCACTTCTCCCATGGCAAGAAAGATCAATCTAGTAGGCCAAACCAAATTGATAATTCGAAGAGACTTGCAAAAATAACTCAATCATACATAAAAGAATTCAGAGAAGATTCAAATATTATTCATAGATAAACTTGATCATAAACCCACAATTCATCGGATCTCGACGAACAAACCGCAAAAAGAGATAACATCGAATAGGTCTCCACAAGAGAGGGGGAGAACATTGTATTGAGATCCAAAAAGAGAGAAGAAGCCATCTAGCTAATAACTATGGACCCGTAGGTCTATGGTAAACTACTCACAACTCATCGGAGGGGCTATGGTGTTGATGTAGAAGCCCTCCATGGTCGATTGCCCCTCCGGCAGAGTGCCGGCGAAGGCTCCAAGATGGGATCTCGCGGATACAGAAGGTTACGGCGGTGGAAATTGTGTTTCGTGGTGCTCCTAGATGTTTTCGGGGTCCGTAGGTATATATAGGAGGAAGAAGTATGTCCGTGGACGCCCGAGGGGCCCACGAGACAGGGGGCGCGCCCTACAGGGGGGGGGGCTATCTCGTGGGGCCCTCGGGAGCTTCTTGACTTGCACTCCAAGCTCTCCGGATCAGATTTATTCCAAAAATCACGCTCCCGAAGGTTTCATTCCGTTTGGACTCCGTTTGATATTCCTTTTCTTCGAAATACTGAAATAGGCAAAAAAAACAGCAATATGGGTTGGGCCTCCAATTAGTAGGTTAGTCCCAAAAATGATATAAATATGTCAAATAAAGCCCATAAACATCCAAAAGGGGTAATATAATAGCATGGAACAATCAAAATTTATAGATACATTGGAGACGTATCATAGCTCGTTGATCAAAGATGGTTAAGGTTTCCTTACCATAGACATGAGTTGTCATTTGATAATAGGATCACATCATTAGGAGAATGATGTACTATGAACGTAGCATATGATCGTATCAAGTTTATTGCTATCGTTTTTCTACATGTCAAGTATATGTTCCTATGACCATGAGATCATGCAACTCACTGACATCGGAGGAGTGCCTTGTGTGTACCAAATGTCGCAACGTAACTGGGTGACTATAAAGGTTCTCTACAGGTATCCCCAAGGAGGTCCGTTGAGTTGGCATGGACCAAGACTAAGATTTGTCACTCCGTATGGCGAAGAGGTATCTCAGGACCACTCGGTAATACAACATCACAGTAAGCTTGCAAGCAATGTGACTAATGAGCTTTCCACGGGATCTTGTATTACGGAACGAGTAAAGAGACACTACAAGAAATATGCTATCTTGTGACCTCCACTATTGGTCACTGAAAGGTCATAGTTTTTCATTTGCGACCTTTTTGTGACCAAAAACAGAAGGTCAAAAGCTGAGGGTCGTAAACTGACTATAGCGACCTTCTCTGTGAGAAGGTCGTGGACGTTTATGACCAAAATATTCCTACTGTGTCGTTTTGGTCACTAGCAGCCTCCCAGTCCACGTAGGCATCTAGCATGGCAAGCTGATGTGGCACAAGATTCAGCCCGGTCCAATTCGGTTTTCTACATGGGCCTAGCCCAACAATTTGGTCTTTTTACTGTATATTTTTTCTATTAATTTTCGCTAGCTACATGGGCCTGGCCCAACAATTTGGCCTTTTATATTCTAGAATGCAGCCTTTTATAGTCTACTGATTTTCTATTTTCAGCCATTTTAGTTTGCAGCGGGTCCCACTTGTCATGCTTAGCTCAAAATTTGTCCCACACATTAGAAATTTCGAAATTTGTCACACAACCATTATAACTTGGACCCAACTTGTCAGGTTTCCATTTCACAGGTATTCAAATCACATACACAATCATTGTTTCGAACAGACAAGAGAGCAAATGAAATTGGTCCAAAACAATACTACATTAATCTATTACAATAGTTACAGAATATTACAACCCAGATATGCCTACTACTGCCTACAACTACAACACATAATATGCTACTCTTTGATGATATGCTTCACAGCTTCGGACATGGATTCGCACTTCACCTGTGCAAAAAATAAGAATGAACATATAAGAATAGAATAGGTACAGAACATCAAACAGTAGCCAATGAGGGATCCAATAACTTGTAATCACGAATTGATAGCAAATGCCATGTACATAAATAGTATGACTAACACTAACCAGTATGCGTTCATGGAGTGACTAAAATGTTCTCACTAGCTAGGAATGTTTTTGGTATATAATATACTGACATGTGCAACTCTCTAAATTGATCGTAGAAATGAAAACTGTAAGAACGAGTTTTAGAATCCAGGCATGTCAAATTTTAAGCACCAGCAGAATAGATCTAACAAACCAGACCATGATCATCATGCATCAGGATTTGTGGTTCTAGCAAAACAGTAAAGAGATGGACATACACGCATCAAGCATACCAGCTACTACAACACCATTCTCGTGACCACAGACATCACCATTCACTAATAATTCCCATTGGGAGACCAAACTATGCATCCAACAAGCTACAGCAACAGGGAATGCAGAAAAATTATGACCTGAGATGACGAATCAACTGGGTGCATCTCAATTTGAACAACCACGACGAGACAACAACCGCATACTAATGCAGCGAATCAAATCTGCACGCAGGAGCAGCGCCGTTCGTGGCATCCACATGAGGACGCACAACATCAAGAACATGGCGCATGACAGCAATAGACCTAGAGATCGACGGAGGGAGGGGGGCTTACACTTGCATATGCAGGCGGCCGGGTAACCGCACAAGGAGCAGGTGCTCTTCTGGAGGTGGAAGTTGCGGCGGCCGCAACGGATGCAGAATTGAAGAGGGCCCTCATGTAGCAGTAGCAGCAGCAGCAGCATGAAGAATTAAAGACCGACCAACAGAGACTGCAATGCAAACAGAGAGCCGTGAGGAAACTGAATCCAATCACATCAAATCAAATCGAGCTGCTGCACCTTGACCTTGAGGAAAATAAACCTCATCTCATCTCATCTCAGGGAAGAATAAGAAGAAAAATATATGGATGCTGCTCCATGACCATGACCTTGAATTGTTGCTGCTGCACCAGATCGAGGAGGAATAAGACCTGCAAAGAAAGCAATAACTAGCAATGTACAAGCATGAATTCATGGAAGGACGGATGCAAGGCCAAACATCCAGCATACTGTTTCTTAATGCCCCAAATACTTAAAACCCCATGGTAGTTCTAACCATATTAAATTAAAGGACAAAGTGAAGTCATGATGAATTGATAGTTCCATCTTATAAAGCTTTCTATTTAGCATATCCTAAATCACAGTCTATCTATCAATATATGAACTCTTTAGTTTTCAGAACCAAGGCTCACATATTTGGGCTGATTTGTACACAACCAAGAAAACTTCTTACAAATCAATTCATGGAAGCATATCATCCTTTCAGTCCCTCACCCATATATCATCCTTTTAGTATTTTTTACTTGAGACAAACTAAATGCTAACATCAATGAAAACAAGACTTGAACAGAAATAGCTATTGAAGAAACACGTTTATAAGATAGAATGAAAATGATTTACACCACAACATATAGTTCACATGTACTGGAGCTATCACAGAGACTACAGACCACACATAATCACACATATGCGAACAAGGTACTACTCCATGGTTCAGGTTACACTAATAAACAAAATTATACAAGCGACTAGACTAGTATCACAGATCTACAGAGTAGTACTAAGCAGCTAAAAATAAGTAGTAGAAGTAACTAGTACAAGGAGCAAGTACTCTTGAAATCTGAATCTTACAGACTTATACAACACCGAGAAATTCAGAGAAGAAAGGGAGAAAGAGAGATTGCAGGAGGAGGTCGAGGATTATGCAAATTAACTGCCATGTTCCTAATGGACCCCTGCCTGTCCCCAAATTCGGGACTCGCTCACTTTCATATATACAAAACTGGGAGGTAGCTGTCTGTCCTGTTCCCAAATTTGGGACTCGTTGTTCAGGCATCCTATAATACTGTAATATATGCCCAGACAAGCAGTTGAAAAAAATACTTAGAAAGAACTTTCACTTAAAAAGACACCCTACCTATAATACTAGCTATACAAGCCCAGACATTGTGTTAAAAATTCCGACAATGTGTCCAATGATACTAGCTATATACGCCAGCCCTTGATTTCTGAACAAGGGTCCAATGATGCCTGACTTGCACAGGTAAACTACTAGCAGCCTGATGCTTGGAGATGCATGCAGTAGGCTGGTGCTGTAACTTCAAAACGAATCAAAACGAAAAGAGGAAGAGACCACGTCCTGCACCTGCTTGGTCTGTGGCAATATGGCAGTGTGGCAAGTGACAGGCGTGATTGTGATTCTGTCCTCATAAATGTTTCCAGACAATCAGGATGAAATGAGTTAGGTTGGGTTGGTGACAAAGTTCAGCGTGGCAAGTGACATGCAGGATGTGCAACCTTCCTACATGGAATGAATCTCGTTTGGATTTATACATTGGATTTATGTTTACAGGTGAACGGGTGAGGCCTGGAAGGACGAGCGGAGGCCATACATCACTTCCGGCGCACCCTTTGCCCCAAATCCAACATCTGCTTCACCGTTGGCCTCCTCCTTCGCCACCTGCAAACACAGCCCCAAATATGATCAATCTCCTTCCCCACTTTCTGTAAGTAGCTAATTCTACAAAAAAAAATTAGGCACGAATGGGATAATAACAAACTGTCCGTACTAGACTAGCTACCAGTGTGTGGCTTGGTTCGATCCAATCCCCTCTGTTCATGCTAATTTGGTTCTGCAGTGTCACTGTCTATAGGGATTGGGGACTTTTGTGGCTATGTACATGTGCTGCATTAGTACTACACAGGCAATTTGCAATCAACAACGCCGCGGTAGTAGAATGAAGTTGTGGCTATGAAGTAGAGGGATTACTGACCTTCTGGAGCTCGAACTTCTCGTTCTCGAACTCGTCGTCGGGGGAGGCCTGGCTCTACAGCTTCTCGGCAGTGTGCTATGCGCCATCTCCGCCTTCCTCTCCCTCCGCGCCCCCTCCTCTGACGGACCCTTCCACCCATCGCCCAGGCGGCGAACCTGGCCGGCACGTGGTCGCGGGAGAGACGGTGTGCATGGTGGGGCCCCGGGTCCCAGCTGCAGAAGTGCAGCGCCGACCGCCTCGAAAGCCAGGCGGAGGTCGAGCACGGCGAAGAGCGCCGGCCGGGAGCGCACGGCCGCCCGCCAGGAGCGGCAGCACGCCATGGCGCCGCGCCACAGGTCCTCCAGGCCCAGCCGCAAGAACGCCTCCTCCAGGCACACCGGCGTCAGATCTGCCCACTCCCTCTGCTCCTCCTCCTCCCCCGGCGCCGCCTCGCCGGCCTCGCGTCCGGTTGCCATCTCGCCTCCGCTCACTTTTCTCTTCGGGTTGGTGGGCTGGTTGGTTCGGTTGGGTGGTGAGGGAAGGGGAGGGGCGAGAGGAGGGGGCGTGGGGGAGGCCATGAACGACGGCGAGCTCCGCCGGAGGGAGGTGGCGGTGGCGGCGATGGATCTGGAAGGGAGGAGGCGAGCTCTCTCCATCGGGCGAGACAGCGAGGAGACAGGGGATCTGGAATGGGATCGATGGATCTGAAACTGGAAAGA
>NC_041391.1:697063909-697124749 GCF_002162155.2 Triticum dicoccoides | reverse complement strand
TCTAGGGTTTCGGGGTTGGTGTGGAAGGGTTGAGGACGGCCGTTGGATCCGCGAGCATCCAACGGTGTTTGATGCACGATCCGCGTGATACGTGCAGGGACCAATCAGAATGCAGTACGACATTATGACCATCTAAATTGGTCGTAGTTGACTAAAAATAATTTTTGAGTGTCCAAAATGAGTTTTTTTCGTGAAGGATCTACCATATATTTGCTGTAAAATTGGACCAAATCAATTTTCTAAAATACTAGGCCATATTTAATGCATAATAGACCACATGGTTGGGTGTCAAAAACTTTTATCCACCTCTCATAAAAAAGACAAATTTCTGCCGATTCAGCAGGAAGCGGGTCAAATTTGAACTGCGGCTGCCTCATAGTTTGCTATTTATTTTTCACAAAAATCATTTCTAGGTACAAAAGTATCTATTTAATCAGAGAAACACCAAAAGTTTTTTCAAGAGTCAACTACTAGCTAGGAACAGTCATGCCCGCCGTTTTGTCCGCATTTTCAAATGGGCATGAAAAATTCAAAAAAATCAAAAAAATGGAAAACCTTCGCATTGTGTCATTATATGTGGCCAAGTTTTCAGGAAAAATATTAAACTTGTAATACGATAATTCTTTTAAAAAAATGTTCTCATAAACTAGCTATCATGTGTAGAGATCAATGGCGTTCAAGCCAAATGATCTATCTTATAGCCACATTCATGACATAGTTTATTAAAATGATCTCATATAGTGCACAAGGGTGCATATTGGAATGGCAAACAATGTTCCCTAAGGAAGTTTTCATTTTCTTTGAACGGAAAATTCATTTTTCATTTTTCGAGAGCCCAAAATGAGGTTTTTTTGTGAAGGACCTACCATATATTTGTTGCAAAATTGGACCTAATAAATTTTATAAAATACTAGGCCATATATAATGCACAATTGACAAAATGGTTGGGTGTCAAAAGTTTTGATCCACCCCTGGTGAAAAAGACAAATTGCCATCGATTTAGTTGGAAGCGGGTCAAATTTGAACTGCAGGTGCCTCATAGTTTGCTCTTTATTTTTTTTCCAAAAATCATTTCTAGGTAAATAAGTATCTATTTAATCAGAGAAACACCAAAAAATTTCCAAGATTCAACCACTAGCTAGGAACGGCCAAGCCCGCCGTTTTGACCGCATTATGAAACGGGCATAAAAAATTCAAAAAAAATTGAAAAATTGGGAAACCTTCGCATTGTGTCATTATATGTGACCAAGTTTCCAGGAAAAATAATAAACTTGTAATACGGTAATTATTTTAAAAAAGTGTTCTAAAAAATGAGCTATCAAGTGTGTAGATTCATGGCTTTCAAGCCAAATGATCAATCTTATGGCCACATTCATGGCATGGTTTGTTCAAATGATCTCATATCGTGCACAAGGGTGCATATTGGAATGGAAAACAATGTTGTCTAAGGAAGTTTTCATTTTATTTGGACGAAAAAACCATTTTCCATTTTTCGAGTGCCTGAAATGAGTTTTTTTGTGAAGGACCTACCATATATTTGTTGCAAAATTCGACCTAATAAATTTTATAAAATACTAGGCCATTTTTAATGCACAATTGACCAAATGGTTGGGTGTAAAAAGTTTTGATCCACCTCTGGTGAAAAAGACAAATTCCCGCCGATTCAGCTGGAAGCGGGTCAAATTTGAACTGAAGCTGCCTCATAGTTTGCTATTTATTTTTTCCAAAAATCATTTCTAGGTACATAAGTATCTATTTAATCATAGAAACACCAAAAAAATTCCAAGATTCAACCACTAGCTAGGAACGGTCAAGCCCGCCGTTTTGACCGCATTTTGAAACGGGCATAAACAATTCAAAAAAAATCAAAAAATTGGGAAACCTTCGCATTGTGTCATTATATGTGACCAAGTTTCCAGGGAAATTAATAAACTTGTAATACGGTAATTATTTTAAAAAAAGTGTTCTCAAGAGTGAGCTATCAAGTGTGAAGATTCATGGCTTTCAAGTCAAATGATCAATCTTATGGCCACATTGATGGCATAGTTTGTTCAAATGATCTCATATCATGCACAAGGGTGCATATTGGAATGGCAAACAATGTTGCCAGGAAGTTTTCATTTTCTTTGCACGAAAAAACCATTTTCCATTTTTCAAGTGCCTGAAATGAGTTTTTTTGTGAAGGACCTACCATATATTTGTTGCAAAATTGGACCTAATCAATTTTATAAAATACTAGGCCATATTTAATGCACAACTGACCAAATGGTTGGGTGTAAAAAGTTTTGATCCACCTATGGTGAAAAAGACAAATTCCCGCCGATTCAGTTGGAAGCGGGTCATATTTGAACTGAAGCTGCCTCATAGTTTGCTATTTATTTTTTCCAAAAATCATTTGTAGGTACATAAGTATCTATTTAATCATAGAAACACCAAAAAAATTCCAAGATTCAACCACTAGCTAGGAACGGTCAAGCCCGCCGTTTTGACCGCATTTTGAAACGGGCATAAAAAATTCAAAAAAATCGAAAAATTGGGAAACCTTCGCATTGTGTCATTATATGTGACCAAGTTTCCAGGAAAATTAATAAACTTGTAATACGGTAATTATTTTAAAAAAGTGTTCTCAAGAGTGAGCTATCAAGTGTGAAGATTCATGGCTTTCAAGTCAAATGATCAATCTTATGGCCACATTCATGGCATAGTTTGTTCAAATGATCTCATATCGTGCACAAGGGTGCATATTGGAATGGCAAACAATGTTGCCTAAGGAAGTTTTCATTTTCTTTGCACGAAAAAACCATTTTCCATTTTTCGAGTGCCTGAAATGAGTTTTTTTGTGAAGGACCTACCATATATTTGTTGCAAAATTGGACCTAATCAATTTTATAAAATACTAGGCCATATTTAATGCACAATTTACAAAATGGTTGGGTGTCAAAATTTTTGATCCACCTCTGGTGAAAAAGACAAATTCCCATCGATTCAGATGGAAGCGGGTCAAATTTGAACTGCAGCTGCCTCATAGTTTGCTCTTTATTTTTTCCAACAATAATTTCTAGGTAAATATGTATCTATTTAATCAGAAATACATGGTTTGATGGCGAGACATCGAGGTTTGGACGGTGGCCGAGGGCCCCAACTCTAGAGCGCGTAAGCTCGCATGCCCGCCGCGTGGTCACCTCATGACCGTGGCGTTGCCATGCGTTCTGGGTGGCCTAGGCATGTCTAGTGGGTTGGGCACTCCCCAGGTAGGTTCTAGGAAGAAAATCACAACATAACATTCTCACGAGGAGACCGATCGATGCTCAAACATGAATTAGCAGCCAAGTGTTTGATTAGCGGTACGGGAAGTGTACATGGCTAATGGGCGTGAGTTTTGGCTGAGGATGATCAGTTACTAAGAAGACTGTCTTCACAAATTTTCAGCTCAAAAGGAGGAGCCTAGGTGGTACTTGCTTTGCAAACTACCACACTGGACATAACTACAAATGTTGAAGCTCGGCTCAATATAATGAATGGATTGAGCTAGAATTTGGTGGAGGATGGTTATTTGGGCATAGGAAAGCACTGTAGAAAATGGATACTATTTGGACATGCCAAAGTGGTACTTCCTTCACAAACTGCTGCTCTGAACAGAATAGCAAAATGAATATTGTTGAGTTATTTTTGAACTAGGAAAGGAAGGTTTTTGACATATTTGATGAAGATATGATCCAAACAATTTATGAGATTTTTTTGGGAATTTTTGGAATGGCAGAAATATAGGTTGCTTCACAACCTAGGGCAAAAACTGCCACATGGACATGACACATAGGCAAAACTGATGAGGTGGCGCCTAGTCATCACAACCAACCACAATCTACAAGGCTATGACCATCTATTTTGGTCATTAACAACTAGAAATAAGGCAGCGGCCAGCCCTGTTTGCTTTGTGACCATTTGGTGTAAGGAAATTACGACCTTTCTGACCAAAATGGTCGCAATGGTTTAGGGTTTGGAGCCCCCCGAACAGCTTTTGACCAATTGGTCTCAAATGGTCATAGATCTATGACCAATTCTTCCAGGGTCACTGACAAAAGGTCACTAGTTGACATATTTCTTGTAGTGAGACTTGTCGGTAACGAGATTGAACTAGGTATGGAGATACCGACGATCGAATCTCAGGCAAGTAACATACCGATAGACAAAGGGAACTACATACGGGATTAGCTGAATCTCTGACATCGGGGTTCGACCGATAAGATATTCGTAGAATATGTAGGAACCATTATGGGCATCTGAGGGAGTCCTGGATTAAGGGGTCCTCGGACAGTCGGACTATATACATATGTCGGACTGTTGGGTTATGAAGATACAAGATAGAAGACTTCGTCCCGTGTCTGGATGGGACTCTCCTTTGCGTGGAAGGCAAGCTTGGCGGTTAGGATATGAAGATTCCTTTCTCTATAACTAACTCTGTGTAATCCTAGCCCCCTCCGGTGTCTATATAAACCGGAGGGTTTAGTCTGTAGGACAATCGTAATCATAGGCTAGCTTCTAGGGTTTAGCCTCTACGATCTTGTGGTAGATCAACTCCTGTAATACTCATATCATCAAGATCAATCAAGCAAGAAGTAGGGCATTACCTCCATTGAGAGGGCCCGAACATGGGAAAACATTGTGTCCCCCGCCTCCTGTTACCATTAGCCTTAGACGCATAGTTCGGGACCCCCTACCCGAGATCCGCCGGTTTTGACACCGACAACATCTAGGTCCCGCTATTGGTTATTGACCGTAGAGGTGTCTCGGTCATTTCTACATAGTTCTCGAACCCGCAGGGTTTACACACTTAACGTTTGGTAACGATATAAGTATACACTAGTAGAAAAGGGGGCAATGGTCTAGGCCAGGTCAGCCCATTAGTCCCGGTTCAATCCAGAACCAGGACCAATGGGGGCATTGGACCCGGTTCGTGAGCCCCGGGGGCCGGCCGGGCCACGTGGGCCATTGGTCCCGGTTTGTCTGGACCTTTTGGTCCCGGTTGGTGGGACGAACCAGGACCAATGTGCCTCGCTCCTGGACCACCACCATTGGTCCCGGTTGGTGGGACGAACCGGGACCAAACGCTGCCCTTTAGTCCTGGTTCTTGCCATGAACCAGGACCAATTAATTGCCTATATATACCCCTCGCCCGCGAGCAGAGCACTCCCACTACTCTGTTTTCCGTGGCCGGCGAGGGGAGAGCTTTGTGGTGCTCTAGCTCACCTCCTATGCACACGAGGTGTTCAATGAAATGCCCGAGCCACACTACTTAAGCTTTCTCCTCTCCAAGCTCGACCTCCAAGCTCCATTTTCCTCAATATTTGTCTAGGTTTAGCGGTCTGTCACATCCCGTCCCCGTCTTCACCGTCGTCGATCGCCCGCTCCGATCTCGTCGCCGGCACCACCGTAGTGAGCCTCTTATTCTTATCTTCTTTCTGAAAGGAAAAAAATTCTTACTTGTATGTTTATATAGATACTGTTGGAAATATGCCCTAGAGGCAATAATAAAAGTATTATTATTATATTTCCTTGTTCATGATAATTGTCTTTTATTCATGCTATAACTGTATTATCCGGAAATCGTAATACACGTGTGAATATATAGACCACAATATGTCCCTAGTGAGCCTCTAGTTGACTAGCTCGTTGTGATCAACAGATAGTCATGGTTTCCTGGCTATGGACATTGGATGTCGTTGATAACGGGATCACATCATTAGGAGAATGATGTGATGGACAAGACCCAATCCTAAGCATAGCACAAAGATCGTGTAGTTCGTTTGCTAGAGCTTTGCCAATGTCAAGTATCTCTTCCTTTGACCATGAGATCGTGTAACTCCTGGATACCGTAGGAGTGCCTTGGGTGTATCAAACGTCACAACGTAACTGGGTGACTATAAAGGTCCACTACAGGTATCTCCGAAAGTATCTATTGTTTTATGCGGATCGAGACTGGGATTTGTCACTCCGTGTAAACGGAGAGGTATCTCTGGGCCCACTCGGTAGGACATCATCATATGCGCAATGTGACCAAGGAGTTGATCACGGGATGATGTGTTACGGAACGAGTAAAGTGACTTGCCGGTAACGAGATTGAACAAGGTATCGGTATACCGACGATCGAATCTCGGGCAAGTAACATACCGATAGACAAAGGGAATTGTATACGGGATCGATTGAGTCCTTGACATCGTGGTTCATCTGATGAGATCATCGTGGAACATGTGGGAGCCAACATGGGTATCCAGATCCCGCTGTTGGTTATTGACCGGAGAACGTCTCGGTCATGTCTGCATGTCTCCCGAACCCGTAGGGTCTACACACTTAAGGTTCGATGACGCTAGGGTTATAAAGGAAGCTTGTATGTGGTTACCGAATGTTGTTCGGAGTCCCGGATGAGATCCCGGACGTCACGAGGAGTTCCGGAATGGTCCGGAGGTAAAGATTTATATATAGGAAGTCCTGTTTCGGCCATCGGGACAAGTTTCGGGGTCATCGGTATTGTACCGGGACCACCGGAAGGGTCCCGGGGGCCCACCGGGTGGGGCCACCTGCCCCGGGGGGCCACATGGGCTGTAGGGGGTGCGCCTTGGCCTACATGGGCCAAGGGCACCAGCCCCTAGAGGCCCATGCGCCAAGATAAAGGAAAAAGGGGAGAGTCCTAAAGGGGGAAGGCACCTCCGAGGTGCCTTGGGGAGGATGGACTCCTCCCCCCTCCTTAGCCGCACCCCTTTCTTGGAGTAGGGGGCAAGGCTGCGCCTCCCCCTTCTCCCCTGCCCCTATATATAGTGAGGCCTAGGGGCTGCCCATAACACATGATTTGATCTCTCGTTGGTGCAGCCCTGCCCCTCTCCCTCCTCCTCTTCTCCCATGGTGCTTGGCGAAGCCCTGCGGGATTGCCACGCTCCTCCACCACCACCACGCCGTTGTGCTGCTGTTGGATGGAGTCTTCCTCAACCTCTCCCTCCCTCCTTGCTGGATCAAGGCGTGGGAGACGTCACCGGGCTGTACGTGTGTTGAACGCGGAGGTGCCGTCCGTTCGGCACTTGATCATCGGTGATCTGAATCACGACGAGTACGACTCCATCAACCCCGTTCACTTGAACGCTTCCGCGTAGCGATCTACAAGGGTATGTAGATGCACTCCCCTTTCTACTCGTTGCTGGTCTCTCCATAGATAGATCTTGGTGTTACGTAGGAAAATTTTTGAATTTCTGCTACGTTCCCCAACAGATACTTGTATAATTTTCTTACTTTTATTATTGCATTTTATATAGTGCGATGGTTTTGGTATCCGCCCCCGTCGGCCCTCGTCCTGTCTATGATTCGGATGTGGTATAGATTATCTTTTCATAACTATTGGTTCATCTATTGTTTATGACAATTATGCCGACCAACGTGACAGATTTTATTTATCTAGGAGGTTGTTGAACCAGAAATTCCAACCGACCCTATTGTCGAGAGGTTAAATTTAGTTGAAGAAAAAAACAATTTGTTGAAGGAAAAAATTAGAAAAATTGAGGAGGAGAAGATGATATTGGAGTTGCATGTTGCGGATGTCGTCGATGATCACAAGATCAAGATGGATGCAATGCGCTTGTAGATTAGAAAGATTAGAAAATATGCCATACATACCGAGGCTTGGTATCATTATGCCGTTGGATCAGTTGTTACATTGGTTGCGATTATGATCGCATTTGTTTTCGCATTAAAATGTTTTACATGGTTTCAATGTATGGTTTAATTAATTTAGATGCTCTGCAGAGCTTTATGTTGTTAGATGAGAACTATGTATGTACTTTGGTTTTAATGTGATGATGAACTTCTATTAATTTGCTGACGTCAATTTCAGTAGTGGGCAAGGCCCCTGCTGAGCTGCGTTGGCCAAAATCTGCATAGGAACATTGTTTTTTCAAGACCATAAATATCGCATGTACACCAGTACCTCCGATTGATGATGAGGTGTTGAACATGTTGAGGAGTTAATTCAACAACGATTCATCAATATATACACCTGTGCTACCCCCTTGAGTTAATAATAATAATCTGGCTTTCTCGCAAAAAAAAAAAATCTGGCCATGTTGATGAGCACCTTCACTTGGATCCACCAGACATCAAATCCATGTCCAATGTTCATGGGCATCTCGGCTCGGATCGCTGCACATGTACACCTTGTCTGTACTGTGCACTGCTCGCCCCATGTGTGCATCCTGAATCCCTGACCCGGCCCTGCACCTTCTTCTATACCTTTGCATGTTATTCAGACTATCAAACAAACAGGTGAAATCCACCCAGTAAAAAACAACAACATTCATTTCTCCTTCTCCTTAAAGAAAAAAAAAACATGAGCACTCAAAGACCTTAAAAACTCCTGCATGCAACAGCAATAGCAACAGTACGTTCTCTTCTGAAACATGCTACATCAATGTCGACGATTTGCTGCACAGTCTACTACATTAAACATTTGCGCTGTCTGTCTTTAATCTGCCCATAAAACATGAACATTCATCTCTCCTTATAAAGGAGAAACAGACACGAGCATTCAAAGACCGTAAAAACTCGGCGTTCTTTCTGAATGCTGACCGAGTTCTTCTATACTATCTCCGCCACGAATTAAACCCGCCTGATTAATCAACATGTTCTGCATCTCATTGAATTGTTTCCGGGGATTGAACTATCACGGCGACAATAGATTCTCCTTCAATAGTGGAGATATTTGCGTAAGCTAGAGCCTAGCTGGCTGAAATGTGTTGCAACCCAACAAACATATTCAGGCCCACAAGGTTGTTGTTGAACACTCCTCCAGCTCCATGGTAGGCTCCTAATAATAAGTAGTAAAAAGTAAGGAATTAGAATATGTAAGGAAAATTTAGCACTGGTAATAAAGAGAAAGAAACTAAAACACTGGCCGGGGAGAGCAGGCAGGATCGGAGGATGCTTTAGTAGCTACCTGGCACCTGGTAACAAACTCGTGATAGTGGAGGTCGGCGAAACGGTCAAGGGATAGGCGATACGAGGAGAAGGAGACGAAGGCGGCGTTGTTGTGCCTGTGGACACGTTCGAGGTTGATCTTGAAGCGAATGAAGCGGCGCGCAAACTCGATATCGGAGTCGTAGGTCTTGCCGTGAATGGCCATCCACTCCTTGAACATGTTCAGAGTCTCCTCTTTGCTCCTCGTCGGAATCTCCTGCATCCATACATGTTCGACAATTTTATACTATATGCATGCAAAAAAAGAGAGTGGAATTTAAGTGAAATTATTCATCTTGTAACGTACCATGGGGCCTTGTCGTAATTTAAGATAGTATACGGACAGAAGGTTAGTTTGTCTGCGTCACGGATCTAATCCTTGAAGGCCGCGTACCGGCGCTCCTGCTCGGCCATGTCGTATGTCTTGCCGAACTTGGTCATAAACTCGGCGAACATCTCTCTGTACGCCTCCTCGTTCCTCGGTCCTCCTCTGTACTTGCTCCTCTGAACTCCTCCGCTGTGGGAGGACGACAGCCAAGCCGTCAGCAGCAGCGCTCCCGCGGCCATGAGGGCCGCCGTGTAGTAGGTGGAGCTCCTCATTGATCAAGACGTCCGTCCGTCCTGGATGCGGTGGGAGAGAAGCAGATAATTGGGGGCGAGTTATCAGATCTACTCCCTCCGTCCCATAATGTAAGACGTTTTTTTGACACTAGAGGAAGTACTATATAAGACTAGTAGAGTGCCCGTGCGTTGCCACGGGCTCTTGAAATAGTTTGCAAGAGTTAAATGTTAACTTTTTAAGGCCTTGCCCCGCCGTAGATCCAGACCCCCGCCACTGATTTCAACCCGCCTAGGCTGCCGCCTGCCGCCGCGCTGCCCCATCGCGTTCGCCTCCGCTCCGGCCGCCTTCGCCCCGCTCCGACCCGCCCGCCTCCTCTCCGGCCGCCTCCGCCTCTGGTCCATCCTCCGCCCGGGCCCGCTCCGTCCGCCTCCTCTCTGGTCCGTCCGCCGCCCCGCTCCGTCCGCCTCCGCCCCGCGCCGCATGCTGCCGCCCTATCCGACCGCCTCTGCCCAACGTCGCATGTCGCCGCCTCGCTCTCAGCTCAGCCGTCGCTCGCTCCCCGATGGCGCCGAAGAAGACGCCGAAGGGCAAGTCCGGTTTCTTCGGCATGAGGGCGAAGCCCTCCGGGAACTTCGGACTGGAGTTCTCCGACGCCGGGCAGCGTTGGTGGCTCGGCACGTATCCCACCGCCAATGAGGCCGCGCGTGCCTACGACGTGGCGGTGTGGCGTGCCGGACGGCCGAAGACGGACCTTAACTTCCCGGAGGTCGAGTCCTAGGCGGTGGCGGAGTGGCTCGTGCCGCAGGGCATCCGGATGGAGGAGATGCCGGCTAAGAAGGCCAAGAAGAGACCGGCGGTTGTTGTCGCTCCCGGCAGTAGAACGCCTGTGCGTTACTACGGGCTACAATCCATACAAATAAATCACACAAATGGTCATATCCAAGGTCAAATCTTATTTCTCTCTCATACGTCCCAACATGTTAGGACATTAAGTGAGCTCCCCAAAATTTAACGGTCTGAATACCACGGATGCCCCCAAATCCAACCCATATGTTATCCCAACATGCGGTCCCAACACGAAAACCCCACCCCACGACGCACACTTCCCTTTCCTGCCTTACCGCTAGTTCCCGTCTTAGCAGGACATTTCTCGCTGGGGCCTTCTCCTTATCGAAAAAGGCTTTCGCCCCGCTTTATATATAAAGCAAACCGCCACAGAGCATACAAACAGAAGCAAGTCCACACACACCCACCCAAGTCTCACGGCAAAGTACAAAGGTTCTGCTGAGGGCACAACTCAACAAGCCCAGAAAATAAAAAAGAAAACAGAACACGCCGGACGAAGGAAGCCTCTAGTCTGGATCCGGCGGTTAAATTCTCCTTTAAAACCGGATAACGCTCACCTCATTTTCGCCATGGCGCCCTCTCTCTTTCACGCGATACTAATGGACCGCTCGCTCACGCAGTTTGCTGCAAGGAATCTCACAAGAAATGTTATACATATGTCACATTGGTTCACTATCCTATCTGTTTAGAAACTCTCCTAGCACTCGAAATACCGGCAAAAAAATCTCCAAATATATAGCAGCCGCAGGTACCATAAAATAGGACACTAAACAACATTTGCCACAAGCAATCAATTTATGCACCAAGCACACTGAGCAGAAGCAACAAGCTATCAAGATTTCTTCTACTCACAGAACTAACAAATGTGACTAACTCTGTAAGAAGCTCTGCCTTCAGAACCTAAAAATGGTAGAGTCCCATCACTACTTCAGCTGCTCTCTGATCTCAATAGAAAACATGGAGATCGTCTAAAAAACAGAGTACACTTCGGCTGCACTTAAACAAGCTTGCTAAAAAGAAACTTCTCAGGTGACGGAAGAAAATATAAGTAACTTCCACTTGACAGTCGCATCATTTGACATATAGATTTTCAGTTAGCATGGCAACTGAAGTGAGTCTATTGATTAAATTACATAGTTTATTGTTAAATGGTAAACACAGATTTAGAAGAGTTGCCAATGCCCATCTGTCAAATATGTTACTGTATACTTATGTGAGCTGCCAATGATCATCATCATCTGTCAAATATACTACTATATACTGTTGTATACTTATGTGAGCTGCCAATGCTCATCTCAAGATAGGATTATATACCCAAAAGACCAGACCTTATATGAGCATTATTCTACAAAACAATTTCAAAAGGCTCACCATGTATCCACTGTATAAAAGAGCTCTTTTTCCCTACATCGGCGAGTTAATACTTTGATCTCTACCAACTGGAAGCACAGATAACTATATTTAAAAACAGGGACATCTGCTATCTTCATGAGTAAATAAACAGTAAAAAAGTTGAGGACCAAACCCAAATATTTTCATGAATGTTACAGATCATTTTTGTTAATGTGTAAGTACATCAAGCATGTTCTAACAAGCAGAAAAATTGTAGAAACATACAGATGATGGGCACTTCCTAATTCCTAGCTATCATGGAATCACTGCATGATGCATTGCACTGAGCACCTTCTGTGTGATATGGAGATGGGCAGAGACAAAGATCAAGGAATTAAAATTCGAAAAGAATAAATAAGCTGTCAGTAAGCCAATAAAAATCGACAGAGAAAAAATAAATAAGTTTACTTCAGTAAGCCGATAGGGATCGACACATTTGGAGACATAACTACCACAACAAAGATTCCATCGTTGTAATAATAGCCTTAGTGCTGAATTATACTCCTTAAAATATGTCTCGGGCATTTTTTTCAAGTACCTTGTAGGCAACAACAATGACAATGATTCTAGGGAATGAAATTCTCTCGCAACACAACCTAACTTGTATATACTGATTGTAAATTCACCTAGCTGTATGAAAATCAAAACCAATCGTTACATAGGTTATCCAAAGAATTGATAAACAGACTTTAAGAGCAAAAGTGTTTTAACCTGAACTTCCAAGAAATCATCAAAGCAGAAGTGGCTTCCCTCCCATCAATAAACTTCCAGGTGAACAGGACAAGCACGACCATGGAGAATCATACCTGAATACCTGAATGGAGAGTCATAACTGTCCTAGCAATAGCACATCTCTTTGTCCCTCCTATATTCTTCAATCACATCAGAATACTAAAATTGACCATACATCGTTTTCAAGAGAACAAAAATGATCGATCAAACAATTGGTCTAATTCAAAAGTTTGTGTCCTTCATTCTCCAATGGTGGAGGCAGATGGTGTTGACGGCGAGATCAGCTGGGGAAGTCGCGGTGGCACCGCGTGCTCTTTGATGGCTGGAACAACAGCAGCACGAGCTGTTGGTGGTGGTGGCGGCGGTACTTCCTCTTTGATGACTGGAACTGTAGGGTAAGTTGTAGGAGTAGGAGACGGAGACTTGGAAGTCCACCCTTGGTTTGATGATCCAGGAGAACGAGGCGACTCTTGTTGTCGAGCCGGCTTGCAGGGCTGAACCTTTGCACATACTGCATTATTCTGCTGATGATCTGAAACAGTAGGATATGATTAAGTAGCAGTTCGAAAAAGGAACAAATTATAGTTGCTCATGATTCATACCTGGCATTGGCAGAGGCTTTGACTAGTCGAATGGGAACTCGGAGCCCTTGAGAACGTACTCTGTTCCTTGCGTGAGCAGCAGCAGATCATCCACAGACAGATCGTGCCACACGAATCCAGTCTTGTAGCTCCTGCATTGCATCGTTGCCTTATGAATAAACACAATATTTGTCGGATAACAGACAGGTCTCGAGATTGATGGGTATATGTATGTACGTACCTCTTGCAGGACCAGGAATACTTGGCCACCATGCCCTTCCCTCTCAGGGCGTCCAGCCGGCCAATCACATCTGAAAAAATTGCAATCATTCATGGTAAGTCATCATCCTACAATAAACTACTGATCAGGCACCAGTTGCAGCTTACTAACTAACCTCGCAGGTAGAGGCCTTGTGGGGAGGCGAGGGTCACCTCCATGAAGTGTGGGTGCTCTAGGTGGTGGTTGCGGCAGAGGTAGTACACCACCGCCGCCCTCATCCCTGGCCCATGCCTCTTGGTCGCCAGTGGCGGCTCCGGCTCCACCCTGACTGCCTTGGTGCGCATCCCGGACGGGCTGGCGCGCCGCCTCGCCCTCCCCTCCATCGCTCTCCGTGGATCCTCCGACTATAAGGGTGTATGTGTGTGTATGTACAGTCTGATCAACCTACACTGCAGACATTATCAGAAATAGCAGTCAGTGACCAATCAGTCTGATCTTCCTCTGTCTCTCTTATCTATAGTAGAGTGCCCGTGCGTTGCCATGAACAATACATGTATATATATCAAGTTCACAGAGGCAATAGAACAAATTATCTATAGTTTCCTTGTGCTCTAGATTGTAGGTTCATCACAGGTGCAACATAAGAGATTAAATTGCTTTGGAAAATATAAAGATAGCAAATGAAAAAATCAGCCGCTGCCTACCGGACTCAGGTTGGCAGCATACAAACATATATACAGACCATGAATGTACTATGACTTCAGAAGAATATACATTAATCTGCCATATTGTAGGGAAACAAATCTGGAGCACAAAGTAGAGAGATACACATGTAACACACGTGCATAATATAACATTACCTGAATGTAACAAAATATAATTGTATTTTCTAATGGAACAAAATAGAGCTGTGGGCATTAACACTGTATCTGGGCATGGTACTCAAGATGCTTCTTTATTTTTTGTTCTTATTACATCATGTACACTTCAAAGAGAGGCGCCGACTCTACAACTTTTCAAGCATCAAACTATATAAGAGTAATTACCCGTGCATTTTGCCACTGTTTGTTAGAAATACATCACATCAGAGATGCAGAACCCATTTTCTCTTAGGTCAATAACAAACATTAAACCTTCAAGACGGGATTAGCAATTCCGTGGAACATTAACTTCTCCCACTGGTACAATACACTCTTCAATTTTGATGCTTATTTTAGCAGCATGGTAAATGCCATTTGCTGCTTCAATACACTATATATGCATGGTTATGCAAATCAAAATTGAAAGATGGACTGCTGCAGAAGTGTAGAAAACATGCATGGTGGTGCTGTAAGAGTGAATACTTATTTATGAGATAAATCATCATATGAGCTGATACTGTATAAATTAGGAAGACAAAATTGAACTATGCACCATTGAAAGACAAATTATGAAGTCCACATTTTTGCTGAGACATATAGCAGATTTATATTAGCATTCAACATCTATTCACAGAAGACAAAAAAGGTCAGTCGATTTGCAAAGCACACATCTGCATGAATGATGATCAATTCTCAGGGTAAAACTAACTGTAACATGCCTCTCATTATTATTTTTGTTAGAGAAGAAGTTACATTTGCTACGTACTAAACTTGTTGGGGTTCCAGACCTTGGGTTATCTGAAGTGTGGGTAACTTGTAGAGGTTAACAGCATGGACATCATTCCTATTTGAGGCACGGGCAAAAACATGTCAGAATGCAAGTATTTAGGTCATGTATCCTGTTGTTTCTGCTTCTGCAATGAATATGTTGAAAGGTGAGTTACCTGCTAGGGAGAGACTCAACTCAGTGTCCGCAGCTGAAATCAGTGTATCCTCTTTCTGTCAACCTTCTGTATCTTTGAATTCTTCAAGCTCATGTCATGGTATTTGCTTCAAGGACAACAAACAAATCAGGTATGTGATCCAACAAGAGAAAGGCAATTTAACAAATCCATTCAGAAATTGAGAGGTTGATAGCATTTTACTTATGTGATGACTGTCTCGACCAAAATCCATATATCTTGGAATATGCAGGGCACCAATCAGAACCATATTAAAGCAGTAGGCAGAGAGGTGCGCGAAGAAGAAATAAATGCAAGAGCAGAAAAAGGGAAAAGGAAAAGGAAAGTGATGTGTATTGATGACACGACGAACATACGACCTCGACACCTTATCACCTACAGTGCAACACGGAGGAATGAAGAAACAATTTGTAGTCCCAAGACTGGTGCTGGATTCTACATTGTTGAATCTTTAGATGCATTGGTAAGTGGATATATAATGAAACTGCAACAATACAAAGCTAAATAGATTCTTATAAAAGGATTAAATAATCAACTAAAGGCATGTCCAAAGATGAAAATTATTTGCATCAGACCCATCGGAATTAGCTTTTGCCATGTAGTTTATGAGCTAGAACTGAGCATTTAGTAATCGATAAAAGCATCAAGCATCATCAGCTATAAAACAAACTACATTTTCTAATAAGATGGTACAGGCATGAAATGCCGAAGAAGCAGTCATGAGAAATCTGGACCTTCCTTGAGTTGCCTTTGTGTAAATAGGAGGCATTTTTGTCTATGTAACCCTGAGAGCACAGAACCAAGCATGAGAAATCTGAACCTTCCTTGAGTTTCCTTTGTGTAAACAGGAAAATTGAAATCCTTTGCCACACATCTGAACCTTTCAAGAAGCTGCTATCAGGGTTACACAAAGGCAACAAAAACTACTCTGAAAATTTCATTGATAGCTAGAGATCTTGGTCCTGACAAGCAAAATAGACAGTCATGTTTTTATTTGACAAAAGAATCTAGCATATTTACTTCAGTTTGATTAAACCTCCAACGGAGACTAACAAATGATGGAGGATGCAGCCATCATTGCAAAAGCTTCGCCTGCATCAAAAGTTGGAGCACCCCGCTGAACGGATACATACCAGAAGAAATACTGGATATGAAGATGAAGCAATACCTATCCTCCATGGGCACCATAGTTGCCAGGATCGGGGAACGAGGCAGCGACCCTCGAACCAGGTTCGTCATCCCGAATCGAGGGTCGGGGTCGACGAGTGGAATGTCGGGGACGCGATCCTGGTCGCTAGGATACGAACCACTTCAGCGACACCAAACTGAGTCTCGATTCCAATTTACCATTGCAAACAGAAACAAGAGGTACTGCTGATTCTTCGAGACGCTGAGATTTACCAGGAGTCAAACGCGTTCAGGAATTGTGGTTCTTCCTCACCGCGCCGCTGATCCTAAGCAAGTACGAGCTGCTACGGCGCGCTTGGAGCCTTGGGCCCTCGGCGGCGAGGCGGTGCGCTCGGGCAGGGTGAGGGCGGCGCGTCCCAGAGGTTGCTCCACTCCGTGGCATGCCTTGGGCGTACAGGTCCTGCAGCCAACGGGAGGGAGATGCTGCAGATGTCGCCGGCGTCGAGGTCCACCGCGGTAGCAAGCACCCCCATATGCCTTGCCCCGGCACCGAGAGCAGGGGTTGGATCCCGATGCTGACGGTTAGGCTAGGGTTCGTCGCCGGCCTCCATCCGGATGCCGCGGGTGCGGATCCGACGCCGTCGTCGCCGTAACAGATCCGTGGCAGCGGTGGCCGCGTCTGCCCGGATCGGCGTCGGCGGACGCGGCTGCGTATCCTCGGGAGAGGAGGAGCGGATGGAGCAAGGGCGGCGGCGGTGAAGGGACGAAGGGCGGCGGCGGTGAAGGAACGAAGGGAGGCGGCGGGTGAAGGAGGGCACAGAGTCGAGCGACTGTTTCTCGCTCGAGGGAACGAAACCTCGCACAAGGGCGCAGAGTGGGGCGATTTTTTTCGCTGGTTAATTTCCGCCGGCTTTCTTTCGCTGGTTTATTTTCGTTCGGGTCAGTTGGATGCGACGGGAGATTGGGCGCGTGGGGGCGTGTGGGGTACTCGGCTGGAGGTTTTTTTGGTTAATTGCGGATGAGCGGGAGGTGGGAGCAAGTACCAAAGAAGTACTAAAAAAGACCATAATAGGTGGGACGAAAATAAAATCCGAAACGCGACCTACCAACTAGGACATTAGGAATAGAGATGAGAGAGAGTTAGGCACGTACGATCGGCCACAAGGAAAGGAATGGACTGCTACAAGGGCGTTGCACCTTCCTCTCACGTCCGATTTCCTTGCTATCCAATGTTCAAAAAACGAAAAAAAAGTTCCCTTCCTATCCGTAGTGCTAGCGATGACCTTATTTAATGCTACACGTACAATAACTTACAGGGTTTACAGGGAAGGATTTAACTTGTGTGTTTGTGATTGGTCAACAGTTGATGGAGCCGGCCCACCCCTCTGAAAATGGGGGGGAGGGGGGGGGGAGGGGGGGAGGCAAGTTTATGATTGGTCAGTAAATGAAAACCTGTATTAGTTTGTAAGTTTAGCATTTCTGTAATTCAACCGACCGATCTCTCTCCTTCCGTAAACCGTGCCCTCTGATCGCCGCGTGCCCTTGATACCGCTTCCCCTCCAGACTTATCCCTTCCCACAAGGAACGCCTCTCCTCCACATGTTCTGCACTTCTTCTCCTGATCGTCTTTCCCCCTCTGCATCTCCCACGTTCGCTCCAGATGAGACGACCCCATGGCGATGCCGAGCACCCCCAACCACTCTTGCGAACGAGAAGGAACGACGGCGATGTCCACCTGCCTCATCCCCGCCGCCATAGTTGTTGTTGCAAACCTTTCCGTGGCTTCATCTTTCCTGCTTCATCTCCTTGATTCATCCCGCGACGCGATGCATTCTCGACATGGCTGCACCACCGTTGCTTCAAACAAGAAGGGGCCACGCTAGCCACCCGCATCGCTGCATTGCGAAGCTCCTACGCGCCACCGCCGCTGCAAACCTGTAGATGCAGCGGCACCAATGCATGCTACAAGCAGGGGCACTGTACGCAGCTTGCTGCCGGTGCATCCAAGGAGGAGGCCGGAGGTGGCGCCATTCGCCATACGGGGAGTTGGGTGTCGCTCGCCACGGGTGCTGCAACGCAGCACGAAGGAGGAGCGCCATACACATACTTCTGCAACACAACACGTAAGGGGGGTCACAGGAGTCAAGCCGCTCACCGCCGGTGCTACAACGCAGCAGGAAGGGGGAGGCCATAGGCCGGTGTTGCTCGCCGTACTGCTGCAATGCAGCGTTGGACGCAAAGGGCGGCGCGGCCGGCGTCTATTGCATAGATGGCAGCAACTGCTGGGAATGGTTTTGCGTGGGACGGCACCTTCGTCGGTGTCTGCTGCAAACCGGTGTGGGGCACGGCGTCGAAGCTGCAAGAGGAGAGCGCGGCAAGGAGGACGGGGTGGGTGGGTGCTGTTTCTGCGGTTGCCGTGCGGGAGCGTTGCCGGTTGCGGCAAGGCAGTGGCGAATCAGGAGCCTCCAGTCTTTGGCGGGCACGTGGTGTCGTGCATGGTGTGTGTTGGTGCGTCTGGTTCATGGTTGCGGCTGGGAATCACGGTGGTTCTCGGCCTTGGCGGTGCTCCATTGTTCCTTTTCGACATAATGCTCGGCAAGGTAAGGCGGGAAGCACTGCGTCCGGTGGCTCTATATTTGGTCGGTGGTGGATGGATTTGTAGAGGGTGTTGGTCGGTGGTCTTCGCGTGGTACAGTTGACTGCGGCGCCGGTGACTCTATGCTTCTTCGGCGGCAGGCTGGTTAGTTGGTGGGGTTGCCAACACCGGTGCGGGATAAGGTGCGATCAAGGTGGTGTGGAAGTTGGGGTCAAGACTGGCGACGGTTGTGGCCGTCGTAGGCCTTCTTGGAGGTATCGCTGCTTTGCTGCCACACCCGTTCCACAAGGATCTGGCCATCACGAACTCTCTAGGGGACCCTTGATTTTGTGATCGGACGATGAAATTGCTTTGGTGCCGTTTACCTTCTTGGGGGCTTCATCGGAGCTTGGCATCGGTAAGCGAGACCGGTGGTTGGCAGCAGTTGTGCCGTCTAGACTTCTGTGACAACGATGATGGTGGGAACAATGTCCGCGACGCGATAATGGTTGAGGTAGTCGGCATGTCCACGAGATTACCTTAGTTTGTTTGTTGTTTAAAGTCGAAGTTGTGGCGGAGGGGCCCTGTGTGTGTGCACGATGACTGTCTGCAGGTGGCCCGTTCGGCGATTTTCAGTGGCACCAGCCATGCCCGATTTTGTCCTTCGTAGTTCTTCCTCAGAGTAGGAGCTGCGCTGCCTGGTCACAGGTGGCTGAGCTTTGGCGTAGATCTTCATACACCTCCACACGACCTCTTCAGTGTGAGTTGAGTCGACGATCGCCTACGGCGAAGTCGGAGTTATTTGCTCAGGGTTTAGTGATGGCGATGACACCCCTAGGGAGGAGTGATGACGATGACACCTACGTGTTGTCTGGGTGATGCCTGTGGAAGATTATGGAAGCGTCTCAATCTCCATACACGGAAACCCGCAGGGTATATATTGATCGAGGGAGTTAGGTACAGGAGGAGGCAGCGTCGAGGCTAACCTCAGAGATATTACAGGAGGGTTTTAGGAGATAAGAGATGGAGATAAGCATGACAACTTAAACCTCCTAACTAACTATGCCGTGGACCACAAGGTCGCACCATTTAACCTGTACAGAATATGTTTAACACTCCCCCATAATCACAACTAAGACAAGTTGAGATTACGTTTAAACTCTTCAAAGCTTCTCACTGGCAACGCTTTAGTGAATCCATCTGCAAGCTGATTTTTGGATGGTATGAATCTGATCTCAAGTTGTTTGTTGGCAACACGTTCTCTCACAAAATGAAAATCTATTTCAATGTGCTTTGTTCTGGCATGGAAAACTGGGTTTGCAGACAAGTAAGTGGCACCAACGTTATCACACCATAAGCACGGTGGCTGAGTCTGAATTATACCAAGCTCTCTGAGCAAGGATTGAACCCAAATGACTTCTGCTGTTGCATTTGCTAGTGCTTTATATTCTTCTTCTGTACTTGATCTAGAAACAGTGGCTTGCTTTCTTGCACACCATGATATTAAGTTGGATCCATAGAAAATGGCAAAACCACCTGTTGACCTTCTATCATCCAAACAACCAGCCCAGTCTGCATCTGAGAATGCACTGACAAGTGTGGAAGATGACTTGCTGAGTGTGAGACCCAAGTGTATAGTGTTGCTGATGTACCTGAGAATTCGTTTTGCAGCTGTCCAGTGTGCTGTGGTAGGTGCATGAAGATACTGACACACCTTATTAACTGCAAAAGAAATGTCAGGTCGAGTCAAAGTCAAGTACTGAAGTCCACCAACTAGACTTCTGTAACCAGTGATGTCCTCTTGGTGCAATGGTTCTCCTTCTGTCAAGGACAAGGGTTCTGAACTAGACAAGGGTGTTGGTGAAGATTTACAATTCTGCATACCAATTCTACTTAGCAGTTCAGTGGCATATTTTGCTTGAGATAGATGAATACCATTGCTATGTTTCTTGACTTCAATACCCAAGAAGAAATGCAAATCTCCCAAATCCTTCAAAGCAAACTCAGAGCCTAAATCCTTAAGCAGTGCTGTCACCGCTCCATCAGAAGAACTAGTGACAATGATATCATCAACGTATATCAAAACAAATATGGATGTTCTATGCTTATTATAAATGAACAAGGAGGTGTCAGATTTTGATGGGACGAAACCAAGCGACTGAAGTTTCATACTTAACCGTGAGTACCATGCTCTGGGTGCCTGTTTCAGACCATACAAGGCTTTATCAAGCTTGCAGACATATGATGGTGCATTTTTATCCTCAAACCCAGGAGGTTGCTTCATGTACACTTCCTCTTCCAGAACACCATGAAGGAACGCGTTCTGGACATCCAGCTGTCTCAAACTCCATCCCCTGGACACAGCTATTGACAATACAAGGCGGATTGTTGCAGCTTTAACTACGGGACTAAACGTATCCTCATAATCTATGCCATACCTTTGCTTGAATCCCTTTGCTACAAGTCTTGCCTTGTATCTGTCTATGGTGCCGTCAGATTTTTTCTTGATTCTGTAGACCCACTTACAATCAATCAAATTTCTGCCTGGTCATGGGGGCACTAGGTGCCATGTTTTATTTTTCTGCAACGCCATGATTTCATCTTCCATGGCTGCCTTCCATCTTGGATCATCAAGTGCTGATATTAAACTGTTAGGCTCACCAGTTGTGCAAGACATACCAATCTTAGAGAAATTTTTGTAATTTAAACGAGTAGTTACTCCCTTCTGTAGCCTTGTGCGTGGCGCCACAAGAGAGGCCACAGGAGGCGAAGCCGCGGGGGATCAATCTGCATCAGGCGCTGGCGAACTGGATCCGAGGGGGATTCTGTCGCGCCTGCTGGCGACAGCGATCGAGGCGAGGAGACGGCCCCGGGCAAGTCTGCAGTGGGCCCGGATGACTCTGGCGCATGCGGTTGGTCGGAGGTGGCGGGCCCCGACGAATCCGGCGCGGGCCAATCAGACGAGCGAGGCCCGGCCGCGCGAGTGTCCTCCCGCCACGTGTCACCAGCCGATTGGTGCGGAGCAGCGATGTCGCTTTCGCGACCGTGCGTGCGTTCGAGGCCCGAGGCGCATCCAGGTGCTGGCCGCCCTGTCCGCCCGGATCCCGGAGGGGATGATGCTTCCTGCCGCAAGGATCCCGAGGGAGATCCTCCTCGGTGTGCGTCCATGTCTCCAGCTGGGGGGCACATAAAATATTGCCCGTTTTGCCTTGGATTTTCACCATGTGATGAGCTAGTTTCTGCAGCAGTAATCTCAGGAAAAATATGATGATTAGAGGCAAGTTGATTAGTACTATTATTCTCTCCCCCATGATCAACGCCGGATAAGGAAGAGGGCAAGAGAAGGATCTCTTTGCGGAGCAATGCACCGGCATTTGGGTGGAGTTGTGCAAAGGGAAAAACCGTTTCATCAAAGACTACATCTCTAGAGATATACACACGGCCCGTGGCTACGTCAAGACACTTGACGCCTTTGTGTTGTGCACTGTAGCCTATGAACACGCATTGTGTGGAACGAAACATAAGCTTTTTGTTGTGATAGGGACGGAGGTTTGGCCAGCATGCGCAGCCAAACACTCGAAGGTGTGAATAGTCGGGTTTGGTGTGGAGAAGACGTTCGGTGGGTGTTTCGTGATTGATGACACGGCTAGGCAAAATGTTTATGAGGTGTACTGCTGTGAGAAAAGCCTCATCCCAAAACTTTAGTGGCATAGACGCGGCAGCAAGAAGAGAGAGGCCAACATCAACAATGTGCCTGTGCTTGCGTTCTGCTGAACCGTTTTGTTGATGAGCATGAGGGCAAGAGACATGATGTGAAATTCCTATACGTTGGAAGAAGGAGTTGAGTTTCTCGTACTCACCTCCCCAGTCCGGCTGCATAGCAAGTATTTTGCAGTCAAACTGTCGCTCTACCAATGCTTGAAAGTTAAGGAAAACTTGAAAAACATCGGAGCATTTTTTAAGAAGATATATCCAAGTATACTTGCTGAAATCGTCAATGAAGCTTACGTAATAGGTATGGCGACCAACAGAGGAGGGAGCCGGTCCCCAAACATCGGAAAACACAAGTTGCAAGGGTTTTGTGGACACACTTGTGGATATAGGGTATGGTAACTGATGACTCTTTGCTCTCTGGCAAGAGTCACAAATAGTTTCACGATCATGCTCATCAACAAAAGAGAGCTTATTTTTGCTAAGAATCTGATAAACAATTGAAAAAGATGCGTGGCCTAAACGATTATGCCATCGTTCTGAAGACACTTTGAAGGCTCCATAGGCTTGCTTATTGGACTTGGAATTTTTGGGAATCAGTGGGTAGAGACCTTGCACACATCTACCGCGATAAAGCACCCTCCTCGTGACCTGGTCCTTGATCAAAAAGAAGAAGGGATGAAACTCGATGAAAACACCGTTGTCAAGAGTAATGCGATGTACGGACAAAAGATTTTTGGATGCATTAGGAATGTGAAGTACATCATCTACAAGAATATCACGGTGTGGGGTTTGAATAATAGACTCTCCAACATGACTAATCATCATACCTGGGCCGTTTTCAGCGGTGTGAACTTGATCTTGGCCATGATACTTCTCGTGCATGGTCATCTTCTCTAGTTCAGAGGTGATGTTCTCATTTGAACTAGAGTCAAGATACCAATTCGAGTCAACTCCGTATGAGGCATCTGCTGCAGCTGCAACACGCCTTTTCCTGGAGTTATCCTCTGCATAGCGCCACTTACATTCTTTGGCAATGTGGTTAGTTTTCTTGCAGATCTAACATTTGTTTTCATATTCCTCATACCCGACGAAACGGCCCCCTTGGTTGTTGTTGTAGTAGTGGCGCGGAGGGCCATTGTTGTTGTAGTAGCCCCCGCCACCGCCGCCACGGTGACCGCCGCTGTTGCCATGGTTGCTGTAGCCGCCGCCGCCGTGGTTGTTGTAGCCGCCGCCGCCTTGGTTGTAGCCGCTGCTACCCGTGCCAGGATGGCCGCTGCTAGGGTTTTGGCCGCCGCCACCAGAGTAGCCGCCACCGCGACCACCTTGCTTCTGGTTGCGGTAGCCGCCTCGGCCGCCACTCGATCGCCCCCTGGAAGCGGCGTTCGCGGATGACTTGAAGCCACCAGCGCTGCTGAACATCTCAGCACGTTGATCGAAGTTGGCCACCATCGAGAAGAGAGCATCGACGGTGATGGGTTCGGTGCGGACGTCGAGTGCAGAGATGATGGGCTGATACTCCATATCAAGCCCGGCGACGATGAAGGAGATGAGCTCGTCCTCCCCGATCGACTTTCCTGCCGCCGCAAGCTCGTCGGAGAGGGCACGCATCTGCCCGAAGAAGGTGGAGGCCGACTGTGACCCCTTCTGGGCATTTGTGAGAGCCGATCTGATATTATTGACACGAGATAGAGAAACCTCAGAAAACATGTTTGCTAGCGCGGTCCAAATCGCATGTGATGATTCAAGCGAGGCTACTTGAACAAGCACTTCTTTGGATAGGTTGCGGAGAAGATATGCTACGATTTGCTGATCTTGAACAAGCCAAGGGTTGTGAGCAGGGTTGGAAACTACCTGATCTTTGCCATCTTTATCTTTGCTGATGATTGTTTTTGGAGGCTCCTCGATAGTCCGATCTATGTAGCCAAACAAGCCGGCGCCCAGTATCTGGGATCGTGCTTGGGCTCGCCAGAGGACATAATTCGTCCGGCTGAGGGGTTCTGAGGTGTTGTAGTTGAGGCCAGAGGAGGGAACAGCGGAGGAGGTTGACATGGGTGCGGCGTGGTGGTTCTGGGGAAGAAACAGATGGAAGGGGATGAGCTAGATGTCGTGGAAGAGGCCTGCTCTGTATACCATGTGGAAGATTATGGAAGCGTCTCAATCTCCATACACGGAGACCCGCAGGGTATATATTGATCGAGGGAGTTCGGTACAGGAGGAGGCAGCGTCGAGGCTAACCTCAGAGATATTACAGGAGGGTTTTAGGAGATAAGAGATGGAGATAAGCATGACAACTTAAACCTCCTAACTAACTATGCCGTGAACCACAAGGTCGCACCATTTAACCTGTACAGAATATGTTTAACAATGCCCTCTTTCGAGTGGTGTGTGTGGGTCTCTTGTGTGTGCCGCTCAGCGGCTGTGATGGTTTTCGCCTTGTTGTTCATAATCAACTGAGCAATCTGTTTTTCTCTCGGTTTTCCCTAATTAACTGAGCAAACATTTTCTTCTTAATGAATGCAAAAACTCAGCCATTTCAAAAATAAAGATTAGTGATGTACTCAAATGATTAAAAAAATTCCTCAACCTTTAAAGCATGAATGACATACACGTAGGTTGTTGAAACATGAGTGTACGATATTAAAATTGACTTCTAAGTATGGCACCACACACATTAGATATTCAAACAAGTTTTATGGACGAAAATACCCAAACAAGTATTTGAAATGATGGGTGTATGAACATGAGGCAGAAATTGTTAAAGTGAGGATTTTTTTAACTAAGTTTGTTAGTTTGGTGTTGCATCTAGTCCCGAAGTCTCGGTTAAGTAAGCAAAGTACACATGGCAAGATAAGTTATATGCACCTGTAGATCTTTAATAACTTTTTGAGTACTAGCAGCTTATATGATGCTTAGAGTATCATGGTTTATATTTATATTTGATTTTTTTTAAATACCATCCTCTTGGAGTTTGTAGTGCTTTTTTGTGTATATTATTCTTGAATTCCTTATACATGACATTGGTATCTTTATGTTTTGTATTTGAACTCTTTTCCATAGTGGTTAACAATATGTACTTATATCCATTAGGTATCTCATTGTTATTGATGATATATGGTCCATATCTACATGGGATGCTATTAAGCATGCTTTCCCAGAGAATGATTTTTGTAGTAGAATTATTGCTACTAGATGCAATGTTGATGTGGCAAGATCATGTTGTCAAGGTGGTAATGGCCGCATGTATGAAATGGAAGCCCTAAGTGATCTCCACTCCAAAAGACTAATTTTCAAAAGAATATTTGATTCCGAGGACTATTGCCCTCATGTGCTAAAAGGAATTGCAAATAAAATACTCAAGAAATGTGGTGGCCTCCCATTTGCAATTATCAGCATATCAAGTTTATTGGCAAACATACTGATGGTCAAAGATGAGTGGGAGAGAGTGAAGGCCTCCCGCCCTGGACAGTCTGCCCAACGACATGACTCGACGAGCTGCAGCAGCTGCGTGCCGCCGAGGCCGAACCGCTCCAGGTGCGGTGCCACCGCCGGCCCCAGCTTCAGGTACGTGTCCACCAGGCACAGCAAAATAGCCTGCAATATATGCAGCACATGTTTATTCAAGATTGATATGATTCAGCAAGAACCTGCTGCAGGATTTTTTTTTATGGTCGACTTTCAGTGCTCTTGTTTTTGGTTTTCTGACTAATAAGAAGACGGGCATCTGTTTGACAATCTATGTGCTGAGAAGACGGGCATGGAAGATGCATAGTCGTGCAGTACAGTCTGCACAGACAAGTGTTGCTAAACTTTCCATGAACAAATTCGGAGTTTCGGACAAGTTTAAATTCTTGCAGACCAGCACAATGTATACACGTTGTGATTCTTGCAAGCAATGCGTGGACGGTTGCAAGATTACATGGGTTATCGTGTTAAGTTTTCATCTTCGGATGGTTCCATGAAATTTTGCTTTCATGGGCTTTGTCCATTGTTGAGCTTTCAATGAACCAAATTCTGAGCTTGAGACAGGTTTAAATTCTAGAAAAAATGTTTAGATGTGGTTCATGCGTGCGAGGACCGGACGGTTGCAAGACAACCGAGGACCTCGCTTATCATGTGAAGCTTTAATCTTCTACAATTATTTGGTTCCCTGAACCCTTGCTTTCAGGATTCAGACCTCCGGGAAGATGAAAGAAAAGGGAACGGTGTTGACAGAGAAATTGAAGATGATTTAAAACACAACCTACTTATAAAAGTAAGTGGGAATGAATGAACCTTGCGAACATATGGACTCTGGGTAGGAACACATTGACAGATGAGTCATGAGGTCGTCACGTGACAGCTGCATCACAAGCTGCGAAAAGCAGAGCAAGGAAGAAGTATGCAGTAAGAAAAATGGAAGTTTAACTGCATGACTCACTTAACTAATAGAGGGTTATTTACCCAAAACCACCACATTTGTAGCTAGGGTAACAACTTAGTACCACTTTTTGGACAGGGCACAAAAAACCACCGATTTTGTGCCTAATGACTAACGGGGAGCACTGATTGTCTGATAAGCACGCGAAAACAATGGAACTGACAAGTTGGGCCCACCTGTCAGGCTGACGTGGCATGCTTGTGTGGACAATTTGCTGAGTTGGACAAGGGTCCTACCTGTAAGGGCCTCATATGTTTGTCTCTTTTCCGTTTCTTTCTTTTTCTCATGGGCATTTCGACAAACAGGTAAAGGGCGCTTATCAACGCAGCCCGCCGCCGGCGCGGCTCGCTGCCCTTGCTGGTCGACGGTCATCCGAGACCTGCCGCCGTTGTCAAGCCGCTGGAGCTCCCCTCGCCGCCCCTTTCATTTTCTTCTCCTCCTTCCTCCCTGATTTCCCTCTCTCTCTCTCTCTCAAACAGGAGCCAACTGCCATGTCCGCCGCCATGGATGAACTCGAGCTTGCCGCACTGCCCCGACATCGCCGAGCTGCCCCAGCCCTCTGCTGCGCCTGGATCCGATTAGTTTCGGTCGGGAACCCGTGCTCGCGGTGAGGCCCTGGTCGTGAACATACAGAGGGAGGGGCGTGGTGGAGTGTCGTGGTCGCACCCGTGTGCACGGCGCCCGCCGGGAGGTCCTGGCTGCGCGCGTCGCCGTAGAGTGCTCTGGCCACACCCGTGCTCGCGGCTCACGCGGGGAGGCCTTGGCCGCGCGCCCGTCGTGGAGCGCCGTGGCCATGCCCCGTGCTCGCCGCGCCCAAGGAGCCCCATGGCCGCGCCCTCCGCGCCCGATGGGAGGCCCTGGTCGCACCCGTCGTGGAGCCCCATGGCCGTGCCCTCCAAGCCCGATGGGAGGCCCTGGCCACACCCGTCGTGGAGCCCCAGGGCCTGTGGCTTGTGGCAGCGGGTGGTAGATGGTTGGGACGGCGGGGAGACTTGCCGGGGTGGGGTGGCTCGCCGGAATAAGGCTCTGGCGGCGGCGCTGGATATGGCCGGCTGTGTCGGGGTGGGTGGGGAAGAAAGTGGCTTGGGGAGAGAGAGGGGGTGAATAAGAGAGGCTGACAGGTGGGGTCTTTGGCCACCTCAGCAAATTTCCATGTAGGCATGCCACATCGGTCGGACAGGTGGGCCCAACCGGTCAGATTCGCTATCTTCGCTAAAGTCGAGCGTCAGTGCTCCGCGTTACAGATTAGGCGCAATTTTGGTGGTTTTTTGTGCCCTGTCCAAAAAGTGGTATCAAGTTGTTACCCTAGCCTCAAATGTGGTGGTTTTGGGTAAATAACTCACTAATAGAGATATCAAAAACAAAAGTAGCGAGTAAAAAAAAAGTGTTGCTAGTGAAATTGGCTAGATTAAGCACGAGCTTATCCACAACATAACGAGTAACTAAATTGATGCTGATGCTTTTTTATGCTAACACTTGGTTGTGTGCATCCTAATATTCAGACTTTCAGAGTTACAACTTTTACAACTATACCAACTAAGTCTAGCATTGGATACTCCCTTGCTCAATGATCGTTCAGATCTTGGCCTCCAGTGGTAAATCACTGGCAGTAGGACAGCACGCTCATTTACTACACTGCGTTTCTCTGCTTTCTCATAAAGTTGTGATATGACAAGAGGTGAGATAATGTGTGTGAGAAGCATACTTATCTTTGAGATGTACCCTCATTTTCTTCAAGCGTCACTTGCATATGGGCCATTGTGCTTAATTGTGTGCACCCATCTGCTGCCATAGGTTAAACTGCAGTAGGAGACTGCCAGTCAATGCGGGCTCCGCATGCTGCACTGTACGCCATGTTCGTCCGACAAGGCTTACAGAGCCGTGAAGCAGACATGAGTGACGCTGCGCACTGTCCATAGCTACAGCCGTGGGCAAATTTGACAAATTTGACTTATAGGGGAAATCAAATCATAGAATGAACTATCTGTGAAACTATTTCACGTGGCTGACCTTTTTGTGTGACGCCCGACACGACGGCGCCACACTACAGTGTGCAACGCCTTGGAGATAGGCGCTACACGGCCAGCATCGCACCCGTGTGTTCAGAAAATTACTAAGTCAGTGTGCAGCGCCTGAGAGCTAGGCGCCACACTATACAGTGTAGCGCCTAGCTCCTGGGCGTTGCACTAGTGCAGCGCCTAGCTCCCGGGCGTTGCACTAGTGCAGCGCCTGAGAGCTAGGCGTCACGGGTTAGCCGCGTGAAATAGTTTCACGGACAGTTCATTCTGTGATTTGATTTCGTCTATAGGTCAAATCTGTTAAATTTGCCATAGCCATGGTTAGGCCGATCTAAATCAAATCTCAAGGAATCTTGCAGCTAGTACGAACCCCATTATTGAGTCCTCTTTCTGCACTTCTCTCCACTAGGTCTGAGCACACCAAGCACAAACCGAGAGATGGGTTCGAGGGAGGAATAGAGAGATCCCTTCAAAATAAAACAAAGAGATCAATGGAGGTGGTGGGTGCTTCACATGGCGTGTTGGCTCCCCTGCTGGGGAAGCTCACCAATTTGCTTGCTGGCGAGTGTGCCCGATTGAAAGGCGTCCGCCGCGAGATTCGCTCGCTCAAATCCGAGCTGACCGGCATGCATGGCGCGGTCCAAAAGTACATGATGCTGCAAGATCCTGACGTCCAGGTGAAGGCATGGATATCGCTGCTGAGGGAGCTGTCCTATGACATCGAGGATGTCATCGACAAGTTCGTCCACCAGCTCGGTAATGGCGGCCAACACCAGGGTGGCTTCAAGGAGTTCTTTCGCAAGATTGCTCGCCGTCTCAAGACTCTGGGCTCTCGCCGTGGAATTGCCAAGCAAATCGACGATCTGAAGATTCGTCTTAAGGAGGTAAAAGAGTTCAGGAATAATTACAAGCTGGATGATATTGCCTCTAGTGCCTTTGAACATTTAGCCGTGGATCCCCGCTTGTGCACCTTTGAACATTCAGTTGTGGATCCCCGCTTATCTGCTCTTTTTGTTGAGGAAGCACACCTTGTGGGCATTGATAGTCCAAGAGATGATCTTGTCAATTGGATGTTGGAAGATGGAAATAGCTCGACCAAGCATCGCAAGGTGCTGTCCATTGTTGGCTTTGGTGGCTTGGGGAAAACGACACTAGCGAGGGAGGTTTACCGCAAGATCCAGGGGCATTTTCATTGTCAAGCTTTTGTCTCGGTCTCTCAAAAGCCTAATGTAAAGAAAATTATGAAGGATTTGATCTCCCAGATGCCTTGCGAGAAAGAATTTATAGAAGGTATCGACACTTGGGATGAAAAGAAATGTATTGAGAAACTGAAGGAATTCTTACAAGATAAGAGGTAATTTCACCCCCCCCCCTCCGAACCTTTTAAAGCAAATATATTAAGAATAATGTCTTTATACTGCCTTGTCTATATTCTGCAGTGACAAAGAATGTCTACTGCTTAAATCAAATTGTAAAAATAATATGTATATGGGTTAAATAGTACTCCCTCCGTCCCGTAATATAAGACGTTTTTTTACACTAGTGTAGTGTCGAAAAACGTCTTACATTATGGGACGGAGGGAGTATTAGTGATGCACTCAAATGATTCAAAATGTTTCTCGTGAACCTTTAAAGCATGAATGACATAGTGATACATTCTAAGGGCCCGTTTGGTCCCAAGAACCTTCTTGGAGACCGACGGAGTTGAGGAATAAGGCAAGGGCACGGAGCTCACGTTCCACCCGATCAGACATGATATGTCGAGTATGAATTATCAATTTCCCTCCCTTTCTGCAGTCAGCCACAGAAATGTTAAGCCTGAGTGTATGAGAGTTCGATGGCAGGGAATTGGATATAAAAAGGGCCGTCAGTAGTTCATTTATCCTTCCAGAAGTCATCTCCCCATCTCCAATTTGTACACAGGTCACCTCTTTGTAGCCTTTCAAGAGGGTATTAACTTGAGACCAAGCTCTAGTCCAGAGTGTAAAGCGCTCACCAACATCCCCTTTTTTATGAAACAAGGCAAAAGACTTGCCATTTTCATTGATTAAGCACAAAGAAAATTGCCCGGTTAATTGACGGAAAACCGGGCTAAAACCTACACAATCCAGCCCACAAAATGGGCACCACCAGCCAACCTGGCCACCGTCATGGAACACAGAGCTGCAGAACAGCCGCACAAGCCACAATGGCACTTGCCAAACAGATGGCCACACGCACAAACACCTGACAGCTCTGACTTTGACGACGAGCATCGCGAGGGAAATATGCAGGACTTGCGCCAACCGTGCCCACCGCAAACGACCACCGAGTGCTTGTCATCGTCGCCACCTGGACTCGCTCCACCGCAGCTCCGACTTCAAAACAACCAGGCAACCAACAGCAGAGCACCTCGGACACGCCGGGAAGATCCGACTACCAAAGCCCAAGCCGCGACCCAAGCTCCTCTCGACGCCATCATCGTTGCCAAATAGAAATCAGCGCCCCTGAAACAGCCTCCTCAGCAAACCACGCGGCGAAGATGCCGCCAACCACCGCGGCAAAGATGCCGTCAACCACTGGTCTCCAGCTGTAGCCGGCTCCGAGACGATGCCCCCAAGGAGGAAGAAGACGTGAAGGCGCCTTCATCGCGTGATCCTGCGGATCTGAGATTTTCCTCCGGAGCCAAGGCTGCGGGGAGAGGGGAGAGGCAGCACACTGCCGCGACATGTCCAAGAAAGATTGCGGCGCCCGCGGGCGTCGCCGCCGTCGCATCCGGCAAAGGCCGGAGATAGGATTTCTCCTGGTGAAGCTCAACCACCAACTTCCCGAATCGGCCGGCCACAAACCGCCGCCCACCAATCCTTGTAGAGCACCGAGGCCCGCCGTCTTACTCCAACTGGTCGCGGGATCCCTCGATCCGCCGCGTCCAGACACGCACCGCCCCCTGGTCGAAGCCGCCACCACCAAATCCGAGGCTGCCGCCCCGGCAACCGCAAACCACCACCGCGCGGCCGCCGCACGCAGCACGGCCAAAAAGGATCCCCGAGCAAGAAGGGGGGGCGCCACCCCACCCCAACTTGTCGGATGAGCTGCCAGATCAGCCCGCCAGCCGAAGCACCAGCCGGCACCACCATGGAGCCAAGCCGGAGGAACGCAGCAAACGGGCGCCCCCGGGACGCGCAGTAGGGGGCCGAGCCTCCCTCCACCCCAGGACCACCATGCGTGCCGGCCGCAGCTCGCAAGGGATGCCTCCAGGACGCGCAGCAGGGACCAGATCTGGCCCGCACAGGCGCCCACGACCGCGACCACTCGCCCACAACAACACGCCGAGCGTCGCGACCAGCCAACGCGCCGCGCGTCAGAGGCCACCTCCGCCACGAGTGAGGACACCGGCCCGGAGCCGAGCACCGGCCAGCCGCCATCCGCACACCATGTCCCCAAATCATGTGCGAAGAGCAGCCGAAGAGCGCCCCACCGCCGCCGGCTCCGCACAGGCTTTGCTTGCCGGAGGCCACCGGTGACGGCGAGGAGGAGAAGGAGGCGGGAAGGGGGAGGCTGCAGGGGGCTGGGAGCGGCCGCCCGTGTCGCCCCGGGGAGGGAGCGACGCGGGGCCTGGGAGGATCCACCAACATCCTTGTTGTAGAAGTGAGGAGGCCGCGTGCAAACTTCATCAGCAGACAATCATTTAGCATATTTACATTTTGTACTCCTACCCACCCTCCCTTCTTCGATGGATGGACATACATGGTCCTAAGAGACCAAGCAATCTCCTCCATTAGCTTTATCTTTCCTTTCCGAAGAAACGATATCCTGAGTCCGTCGGTCTCATCAACTACCTTTTTTTCGCGAATACGCAAAGGTTGTGTATCTTTTCATTGATAGAAGAAGAGTGACAGCATGTGCTATGGTAATTTAATGCAAGACATAAGATAAGCAGGGATAGTCACCTTGCTCTTGGTGACTACCCTTCGTTGGGAAACTCAAAGGAAACCCGATAAAACATTTAGCATCAGAAGAGATTACTGGCAGAAAAGCCTCTCTTGGCAACTTTAGTGTCAGACAAAGGCAGCCCCAGGTAGTTTCGAGGAAAAGATTCGATTAGGCAGCCCAACACTCTAGAAATATCCGCAGTTTCCGCATCGTCAAGGTTGTTGGGGATCAAAGTGGATTTAGAGAAGTTGATCTTCACTCCAGTCGCATTGGCAAAGGGCCAAGGCATCAAGAATATCCTTAAGAAGTTTAGCATGCAAGTAATTTTAAAATGCTCCCTCTTACTCCCTCTTTTCACATGAGAGATAAGAAGGTAAGAGTTAATCAGATCACTAGTTGATCAAATCAATGGCTCAAATCTATTATGTACTCTTACCTCTCATGTGAAATGGGAGGTAAGAGAGAACATGCTAAAATTTTCCCCTGCGAGTAATGAACATCACCCTTACAAAACAATCAGACTGTCGTCTGCATATTGTAGCATTGGACAAGGCAATGTGCTAATAACTGGGTGTCGAAGAGCTCCATGGGATGCAAATTTTTTAATGACTTTTCTGTGACACATCAACCACAGTAATGATCAAAAAGGGTGAGAGAGGGTTCCCTTGACGTAGCCCACGCCTGATATTTATCCACTTGCCCAGGATTCCATTCAACGGAATAGCATTTTTAGCGGTTGTAAGAAGGGAGTCAATCCACATAATCCATTTACCATCGAAACCTCTAGCTTTCATAATAGCAAAGAGAGCATTCCAAGAAACTGTATCAAAGGCCTTGGGCCTTTCTTTTCCAGTTTTCCTTTTAAAGCCTGTCTGAACAAGATCCATTTTTGCATATAAGAAGTTATAAGCGATGCACCTGTTTTTATATTGATCATTATCAACTAGTATAGTAATAAGAGCGAAGCCGAGCCGCCAAAACTTTCAAGATCCATTTCATTGGGCAGTTAAGAAGCGAAATATGCCTGAAGTTACTGGGGAGCAGCTATTTTCTTTTTCAGAAGCATAATCATGTAGGATCGGTTGATTCTTTCTAACCATATTAGTTGGTTAGTTTTGAGTTCCAGCTATGGCTAAAGTCTCAATTGAGTAAGCAAACTGAAAATGGTAACACAAGGCATAAGCACACGGAAGACCCTAAATAACTTGTTGATTACTTGCAGATTGTATGATTCTTAGGCAATCATGGTTTATTTATTGTTTTCCATCTGAATATTTTTATTATCATCTTCTTGGAGATCGTAGTTTTTTTGCGGGGTATAAAGGTTGAAGTCCTTATAAATGACATTGGTATATTTATGTTCTGTACTTGAACTACTTTTCATAGTTGGTTAACAATATCTATATGCATCAGGTATCTCATTATTATTGATGACATATGGTCCACATCAGCATGGGACGCTGTTAAGTATGCTTTCCCGGAGAATGAATTTTCTAGCAGGATTATAGCTACCACACGAGTTGTTGATGTAGCAAGATCATGTTCTCATGGTGGTAATGGCCGCATGTATGAAATGGAAGTCCTAAATGATCTCCACTCCAAACGATTGTTCTTCAAAAGAATATTTGGTTCTGAGGACTGTTGCCCTGATATGCTAAAACAAGTTTCGAATAAAATATTAAAGAAATGTGGAGGCCTCCCATTGGCAATTATCAGTATAGCAAGTTCATTGGCAAACAGACCAGTGGTCAAAGATGAGTGGGAGAGGGTCCGAAGGTCTATTGGTTCTGCATTGGACAAAAACCGAAGCTTAGATGGAATGAATAACATATTATCCCTTAGTTACAATGATCTTTCACCCAATCTCAAGACCTGCTTGTTATATTTATGTATATATCCTGAGGATTATGTGATTGAGAGAGATATTTTAGTGAGGCGATGGATAGCAGAAGGCTTCATCTCTGAAGAGCGCGGACAAAGCAAGCAAGAGGTTGCCGAGAACCACTTCTATGAGCTAATAAACAAAAGTATGATCCAGCCGGTTGAAATTGGTTATGATGGAAAGGCTCGTGCTTGTCAAGTCCATGACATGATGCTCGAGCTCATTATTTCAAAATCGGTTGAAGATAATTTCATCTCTTTGGCAGGCCATGGTCAAACTGATTTGGCAAAGCATGATGGTCTTATTCGGCGACTCTCAGTCCAGCATATTGACCAAGAGCTTGCATCCATATTGGCAAATGAAGATCTAAGCCATTTAAGATCTCTGACAGTGATAGCATCAACTTGCATTAAACACTTGCCTAGGCTTGTTGTCTTTGAAGCTTTGCGTGTACTAGAATTTCAAGATTGTTGGAGTCTGTGCAAGTATGATGATATGGATGGTATAGATAAACTAGTTCAACTAAAGTACCTGAGCTTTAGGGGCACTTGGATGTCGAAGCTACCATCAGGGATTGTGAGGCTATATGGTCTAGAGACGCTAGATCTTAGAAATACAGATATAGAAGAATTGCCCACTGGGATTATTCAGCTTGTTAAGCTACAACATCTACTGATTGGAAGATATCTCGGTAAAAATCCTTATGGCAAAATGAAGATACCCAATGGTATTGACAATATGAGGAGTTTACAGGTGATCTTGGGCTTTAATATTATGAAGAGTGCATTATGTGCAGTCGAGGAACTGGGGAATCTGACCGGTTTGAAAGAACTCCATATACAGTTGGACGGTGGAGGATCTCAGGAATACAAGAGGCATGGAGACATGTTACTCTCCTCACTATGCAAGCTTGGCACTCGCAACCTTCAGTCTTTATGGATATTCTCTCCTGATTCAACACCGGTCCAGTTCTTAGATTCATTGTCCCCTCTGCCATATGACCTCCAAATGTTTCGGGTGACCAGTGGCTACTATTTGCCAAAGATGCCAAAGTGGATTGTACCAGCACTCACCAGTCTTGCATACCTAGACATTAATTTTATTGAAGCAACAAAGGAGGATTTGCGGTTACTTGGAGAGATGCCAGCTTTACTTCGCCTGAGTATAACATTCAAGACTGTCCAAAAAGAAAGGCTTACCGTACAAGGCGCTGCATTCCCGTGTTTGAAGGAATTCAACCTTATCCGTACCTTCCGTTGTCCAAGTGCAGTTTACTTGACATTTGAAGAAGGGGCGCTGCCAAAGATGGAGAAGCTTGAACTGCCATTCTTTGTTTCAGTGGCAGAAGCATATGGGTTCTACTTGGGTCTTGGCCACCTCCCATGTCTAAGAGATGCCAGAGTTACTCTTTGCAATGATGATGACACATTTCATGAAAGCAACTCTGCTGCAGCTGCCGCCATAAGGAATGAGGCAAACACTCATCCCAATCATCCCAGGCTATCTATCCGGGGTGAAATGGAAGAGAGCTCCACCGTCAACTAAGAGCGTTGTGTTATATCATGACACACAAGAGGTATTAATCATAATCATAATTTCGTACAACCCTTTCTGTATGCAACCTTTTGCACGCTTATATGTCTCATACTCTCCCTTCATCTATTCAGGGGATCTTCTGTTAAACGCAAGTGGCTTGATTGGAATCTCGTGGTGATGCCTGAACCCTGAAGGCGTCCCAGAAGAAGTGGTGTTAGTTGCTCTGCTACATGGTACTACATGGTTTTCACGGAATCTTGTATCAGAATTTGTTGCATTGATTTATTGTTAGGAATTATTAAGTTCACCTCCAGGTGAAGTTTCCCTATTGTTTGTGTACTTGTGTGTAACTTGGTTTAATGGACCATTCATTAATTTAAGATCAAACAGCTGGACACAAGTTTGATCTCAGGTTTCAGAGTTGAAACGTTATTTTGTCACTCCAATACTCTGAACTCTTCTACTGTAGCTTGAACTGCTGTCCTGTAAATTGCTTCATCTGGTTTCAATCTCAGAGATGTAAGCGGGGTGTGAGATTTGGGTAATGATTCAGCAGAAAGTATCCAGTACTGAACTTCTGGCCAGCTGCATCAACTCGGCACTTGGCAACAGCCAGTCATTCGCGTGCTCTACTGTTGCTGGTTGCTCTGTTTCCTTCCTCTGCTGCCTAGTGAAAACAATCGACGACCTCCATGGATATCATCACTCGAATAAGTACCTAGTTGGTGGGAGGGTTATGTTGAATAAGCATCATCGCAAGGCGTGACACAATCGACTACTCCCTCCGTTCCTAAATATAAGTCTTTTTTTTCGAAACGGATGAATATAAGTCTTTTTAGAGATTCCAATGCAAATTACACACAAAGCAAAATGAGTGAATGTACACTCTAAAATATGTCTATATACATCCATATGCAGTTCTTATTAAAATCTCTAAAAGGACTTACATTTAGGAACGGAGGGAGTAGAAAACTGAGAATTTATAACCAAGTTCGTTGCAGTTTGATTATAGCTAGTACAAAGTTGAGGGTGCACGGGTAGCACAAGAAGAAGATGCAGGAGGGTGTTGAGGGTGCTAGATGCCACTATTTGGTTTTCAGGGGATCTTGTATGATCAGAATTTGTTTCATCGATTGCTATTTTTAAGAACTACTGTATTATATGTTCACCTCTAGGTGCAGTTTAGCTGTGGTGTATGTACTCAAGTACTTGTGTGTGTAACTTAGTTCAATCATGCATTCAGTTAAGTTGAAACAACTGGGTTGAGAGTTATGCTGTCAGGTTTCAGAGTTGAACTCTTGACTGTTGCGTGAACAACTATACTCTGAACCAGGGGAAAAGGATCCGCGATGGGAAATTCTTCGTGACCCACGAAATTTCGGACATCACGGGAAATATTTCGTAATTTCACACCGGAACAGGTCCACAAATTCAAACGAAATATTACTGCAATTTCACCAAAATTTCGCTGGCAGCAAAGGATAGTGAACTCAAGTAATTTACTGAACATATCTCGTAATTCATTGCATAAATCAGAGGACAGTTGTTACCTGATGCTTCGGCTACTGCAGAGGTTCAGACTAGCAATGTCAATCGTCACCTCATGAACAACTTGCTCACCTTCTCCACAAGGAACAGCTGTAGCCGCTGTCGCTCCTTCTCCAGGCAAGCAGCGTCGCCGCCGGCACCAGCTGCCGCGCCGAGAGGTGAGTTTGTGCTCGTCACCGGATTCGAATGTTCGAGGCTGCCCCACCGCCGCCGCAGGATTTTCTTGCAACGGAGACTACTACAAGTTACTGGAATTGGGACCGACGACATCCGGCGCGGCTATGTATCGCTTTTGCGAGACCATTAGGCCAACCCAATTAGGTTCCTGCAGGTTTGTTCGATTTCCCTTGCCTTTTCATTCGTTTCTTTTGTTTTTATCATATTTTTGAAACATTTATATATACATATATCCCAAACATATATAAAATTAAAAATAAATAAAAACCGAAAAATTTAAAAATTTAACATGATGCAATTTTTTTGTTAGCATAATTTAAAATATTATTGACAGAGTTCGAAAAACTATTCATGAAATTTCAAAAATATTCAACGTTTCAAAAGATATATTTGAAAATTTCATAAAAACGTTGTACACTGTAACAAAATGTTCAAGTAATTTAAAAAATGCTTCAAACCATTAAAAATGTATATTACGTTTTTAAAATGCTTCAGTGTTTGGTTAGCGCCCCGGACTGCCTTGCCAATTGAGGGCGTGCCAATTTTTTGGCCAAGGATTATGCTGCCGCTGCCAAGCCAATGTATGGGCGCAAAACGTGAAAAGGATGTACTGGTGACCAAAAAATGGCGGGGTAAGCAAAAGCTGGCACCAATCCAAACGACCTCCCAGACTGGTTGTCAACGCCAAATTATTGGCATGGCAGCTCTCGGCTGCCATCCAAATAGCCTCAGGCTATGCCACTGCAGCCTCAGGATTTCCTTGCAAACGGAGACTACTAGAAGTTACCGGAACTGGGACCAACGGCGGAAAACCCTATACTGACGCTTATTGCGTCAAGTTGTCGTGCAAACGCACAGACCTGGCGACGGGAGCAACTAACTAAATGGGCCGGCCCGTTGCGCGCTGCACTGATCCCGGTTTAGGGAACCTTCTAGAACGTTCCAAACCGGTCCAGGTCTCTTTTTTTCCTGCTGTTTTTATTGTTTTCTTCGGTTTTCATAAGTTTTTTCTTATTTTCCGTTTTTCTTTTTTCTGGCTTTTGTTATCTGTTCCTTTTTTGGTTACCTTATCTTCTTTTTCCTTTTCCATTACTTTTTTAACTTTTAGAAATAAAATTTTCTAAAAACTGTTCAACTCTTAAAACATATTCATAATTTCAAATTATGTTCCCTTCTATTCGAAAAATGTTCAGGAATTTCAAATTTTGTTCATGTTTGAAAAAAATTCAGAATTTCAAATTTTGTTCTTTTCTGTTCAAAAAATGTTCAGCACTTTCAAATTTTGTTCACGTTTTTAAAACATTGCTCAGAATTTTCGAAAAAATAATTGACCAAAAATGTTCAGAAGTTTCAAATTTTCTTCGTGTTCTAAAAAATGTTCGGAATTATGAATATCATTCATTTTTCCAAAAGTGTTTCAGAATTTTCGACTTTTGTTCAGGTTTCAAAAAATTATCGCCATATTGAAAATTATTCACTTTTTCAAAAAAAAATCAGGATTTTCAAATTTTGTTTGTGTTTAGGAAAAGGTTTGGAATTTTGAAAATTGCCTGGTTTTACAAAATATGTGCAAGCATTCAAAAATTGTTTGAACATTTCAAAAATTGTTCGGTCCACATATTTGTTCACTCTTTCAACAACATTCTGTATTTCGAAATTTGTTCACTTTTTCAGAAAATTTTCGAAACATTTATAAAAATGTCCGTCATTCAAAAAATCATGTTTACAAATTTGTTATTGTTTCTGAAAAATGTTCTGAAATTTTCAAAAAATGCTTCTAATTCTAGTTCCTTTTGTATAATTCAAATACCATTTCGAAATGCTAAATTTTCCAAACAAAAAATAGTGTTTCCTAAAATGTGTGCAATAATTGAAAAATCTGTACACTACAGTAAATATAATGCTGCTGGTGACTTGTCAATGGCACAGAATTGGTGTGGTAGCTAGTATCGCGCGTAGAGAGCTGGATGGCGTGAGTTCGATCCCTATACACTTCTACCTCTTTTATAGATTTTTCTGCGCTATACATGGGCCGGCCCAGTCGGGGCACTCGTGTGCGGGCGGCCGACTGTTTGCCGTAACGAGCGGCGCATAGGAACTCCCATACCCACCAAGCCACGGGGGACGCCCCAATGTCTCGCTTACAGTGAGACAGAGGGAACCCTCGTGTCAGGGCAGCTCCAGATGGGCCAACCCAGGTACGCTTGATGGCACATCCTCATTTTTTCTTCTTTTCTTTACTTTTATGTTTTTGTTTTGTGTGTTTTTTTACTCTCTTTTACACTTCTGAAAATTATAAACCCATACTCCCTCGGTTCCTAAATATAAGTCTTTGTAGAGATTTCACTATAAACCGCATACGGATGTATATAGATACATTTTAAGTTTAGATTCATTCATTTTGCTCCGTATGTAGTCCATCTAGTGGAATCTCTACAAAGACTTATATTTAGGAACAGAGGGAGTATATTACAAAAATATAATTTACATAATATTTTTAAAATATTAATCATGCATTCAGAAAAATGCTGATGATGTATAGGAAAAATATATAAAATGTGTGAAAAAGTTGACCAGGTAACTAAAAAATGTGAATCAAGCTTTTGAAAAAAAGTTAAACAACTACTCCCTCCGTCCGAAAATACTTGTCAACAAAATGGACAAAAAGGGATGTATCTAGAACTAAAATATATCTAGATACATCCCCTTTTATTCATTTTGATGACAAGTTTACCGGACAGAGGGAGTATTTGAAAAATGTTAATCAAGCATTTATAAAATGATAAAATATACATAGAAAAAATGTTGTCCATGTATTAAAAAATATTGAACTACTATTTGAAAAATGCAAAATGTGTATAGAAAAACCGTCGACCATTAATTCAAAAAATATTGAACATGTATTTGAAAAATGCTAAATATGTCTAGACAAAATCTTGATCATGTATTAAAAAATGCTAAACTTGTATTTGAAAATCTTAATAAAGCATTAGAAAAATAAAAAATGAAATATGTTTAGAAACAATGTTGCCATCTATTAAGAAAATGTTAATATGGTATTTGAAAATGTTAATCAAGCATTTAAAAATATTTTGAAAAATGTGTTCTTGACCATCTATTCACAAAATGTTATACTTGTATTTGAAAAATGTTAAACATGTATTAGAAAAATGTGTTAGATATATAAAAAAATTGTATTGGAAAACAGTAAAAAGACAAGAGAAAAACATATGAAGAACAAGAAAGAAAGAGACAAAATCGAAGAAAAAAGAAAAAAAAATGAATGAAAAAAATAAAACCAAAAAAGATCAAATAAAAAATTAAGAAAATAAAATAGAATTAAAGCAGAGAAAGAAACAAAGAAAAACCGATGAAACATGAAAAAACTAAAACAAAAAATAATCAGGAAAGCCAATGGAAAGACGACACTTTCCTTCAAATAGTTTGCTCCCTTCTAAACTAGTGTGAACTCCATCATGTCCTAGTGTCTACCAGCTCTAGAAAGGAACTACGAGATCTATGATATCCAAGGTTTGAATCCATCAAACACTCTTTTTCTCCCTGCTTTATTTGTTTTAAGTGCGATAATGGGCCGGCCTAGTTAGCTTAATGCGCGATATAGCTCATTAGCGCAGTTGGAGCCGCGGCAGCAGCAATTGTTCTACCCGGCGTTATTAACCCGACAGTTCTACAGTTATAGAGATCATTGCTCGCCACGAGGCTTTGACATTTGCAGCTGATCTATCTTTGGATCACCTGGTAATTGCTAGTGACTGCAAACCGATTATGGATGACATCATAAAAAAGGCAGGAGGCCCTCATATCACAGTCGTCAAGGAGATAAATAATAAAAGAGCACATTTTGGTAGTTGTGATGTTATATTCGAGGGTCCTCCTTCGAATCAGGAGGCTCACAATCTTGTAAAATTTTCTGCCTCGCTTCCGCAGGGTCGCCACTTGTGTGGCTTACTTCCCCTCATAACCCCCTTTTGTATCCCTTTGATTATTGTTCCAAATTAATAAAGTATGGGATCCTTAAAAAACTCATAGGTGCAGTAAAAACATGTTAATAAAGCATTTGAAAACAAATGTTAATAAAGAATTTGAAAACCAAAATGTTAAATATGTATAGACAAAACTGAATACATGATTATTAATTTTGCACAGTTTTTCAAAAACGTCTCAAACATTTTTCATAAACATATTGAAATAATTTTTTGAATGATACAGAACATTTTTAAAAAAACTATGAGAACATATTTTTTACATTGTAACATTTTAAAAAAATCTTTAAAGCATATTTTGAAATGGGTGAACATTTAATAAATGCTACAAGTAAGTAACTACTAGTAGTAGTACTGTAAATCTGTAACTATGCTAGTATGTGAATAGATTGTCTGCTGGTGGCTGGGTTGCTCAACTTCTCCAGAAGGAGGAGGCGAAGACTTCTGCACCAGCCGCAGCCGCTGTCACTCCTTTCTAATGGTGCCTACACCATTCAACCTATTGGCTCCAGCTCCATGCAAGCAGTGTCACCGCCGAGGGGCGACTTTGTGCTCCGTCCCTGCCGTCTTGTGCCGTCACCGGACTCGAATGTTCGAGGCTGTGCCACCACTGCCGTAGGATTTTTTCGAAACCAAGACTACGAGAAGTCACCGGAATTAGGGCCGACGGCACCAAAGCATGGCCGCGGCTATGTATCGCCTTGGGCAAGACCGAGCAGCCTATATTTTAGCAGCCACTCGCCTACAACGAGAGTCTAGTTGGGCCGTCTCAATTAGCTTCATGCAGGTTAGTACTATTATAAAACTTGTATTTACTTTTTAAAAATAAAACCACAATTTTCAAAAACTTAACACAGTGTAAAAAATGTGTTAGTATAATGTTAAAAATGTTTGTGAAATTTAAAAATTGTCCAGACATTTCAAAAAAAAATATGTGACATTTTTGAAAAATTTTATACAATATAAAACTGGTTTGTGTAATTCAAAAAATGTTTCGGGCCATTATAAAAAGTTAACATTACATTTTAAAAACATTTCATACATTTAAAATAATATTGATATTTTACATTAAAAAAGTGTTTATACAATGTAAACAAATGTTCGTGTAGTTTATAAAATGCTTTGTCGCATTCAAAATATATTTAAAAAGATTCTTGATATGTATTCGAATAAATATTCAAAAACATGTATTTGTTAAAATGTTAATCATTATTTGAAAAGTTAAGCATGCATAAAATATGCATTATATGTATACCAAAATGTGCAATGTGTATGAAAAAAAAGACATCAAGACATCTATTTGAAAATATGTTAATCATGTATTTAAGAAATGTTAAACATGTATAAAAAATATTACTGGAGTATACATGAGGCTAGGTACAAAAAAATGACATGTGTTAAAAAAGAAAAGGAGAAAAAATAAAATGGAAATAAAAATGAACAAAGAAAAACCAGAATAAAACCGAGGCAAACATAAAAAGAAAAGAAACAGGAAAACCGAAAGAAAACCGTAGGAAACCAGAAGATATACCCAAGAAAACCTTCGGAGCGTGAAGAAAACAAAATTTTTTTTTGAAAGCAGAAGATACTCCCATAGATGTATAAGCGGGGCGTGAGAGAGATTTTGGATGTACTATACTAGGAAATGATGTAGCAGGAAACATGTATCCACCATTGAACTTGTGGCGAACAAACAACCAATACTGCAGTCACTGACGTTGCCTGATGGAACTGACTGATGCCATGAGAAACCTCGGGACATCGCCTTATCAAAAAGGCAGCGAGCCGAACGGTGATGCCATGCGAGACGCAGCGGTTCCAAAAGAAAAACTTCATAATCTGTCGAACAAGACCCGGTTGAGTTAGGAAACTTTATAAGCTTGTGCTTTTTTGGGGGGCAAAAAAGAAAGAACAAAATTTTATTAATCAACATGAATATTTTATATGTCCTCACCATTTTCTTGAAATTTGTCAATAATTTTAGATGCTTCTGTTATTTATAATTTCCGTCATTATCAATCAACATGAACTTTTTTTGCAACCCAACCATTTCTTAAATTTGTGAAAAGTTCACGACTTTTAAAAAAAGGAAAAAAGAAATAAAAAGCAGGTTTTTAAACAAAACCATTATATAACAGAACAAAACCCAATTTAAAAAATGCAAACACAACTGTTCAGAAAATTCACAAACTTACATTCTCCACATAAGCCAAAAAAGAAAGTGTTCAAGTTGTATTAAAAAAATGTTCAACAAGAAAAGTGTTCAAGTTGAACTAACATTTCTCTTTAAATTTTCAAATTGTTCATGCTTTTAGAAAATATTGTTCAAAATTTTAAAAAAATGTTAATGCTTTTTTAGAAAGATGTTTTAAAATGTGTTCAAGTTGTTCACAAAATTGGATTTTCAAACATTATTTGATTTTAAAAAATTTATTCAGAATTTCCAACGAATGTTCAAAAAACTTGAAAATGTGTCCGGATTCTGATGAAGTCATGTACCTAGGGTAGGGTCATGGACCTGTCCAAAGTACCCTCTCTAAGGACATTTTTAGAAGAAGCTGCCTTCGAGTCTACCAAGAGGGATTCCACTCGACGGACTCGAAGACAGTCGACCATGAAGACTGACTCGACCACCAGGAGATCAAGAGCCACTCTGTATCCAAACGGTCTGTAATTAAGTAGTCTTTATGGCCATGATGACACTTTATGTAAGGCGTTATAGGTAACGTCTGGCCTTAATGTACTTTAAACCCTCCGCTGCGTGGGCTGGCTGGGGTCCTGGCGGACACTATATAAGCCACCCCCCTCCACTGGCAGAAGGGTTCGCACCCCTGTAACTCATACACATATAATCCAGTCGACCGCCTCAGAGCTCCGAGACGTAGGACTGTTACTTCTTCCGAGGAGGGCCTGAACTCGTAAATCCCTTGTGTATTCAACTACTCCATAGCTAGGATCTTGCCTCTCCATACCTACCCCCCATTCTACTGTCAGTCTTAGTACCACGACAATTGGCGCCCACCGTGGGGCAGGTGTCTTAGCGACTTTTTGGAGAAGTTGCAATTGTTCCGATCGCCTTCATCATGGTTTCTGGCGGAGTTCTGGTCGAGGGCCGCGAGATCCGTCTCGGCGCGCTCACATTCATCGCCGACGACTCTGCTTGGCTCCAGGAGGCTCCACTCGACATCGACGCGCTCCCCGTCCGTGGTGTGATGCATTTTCGGGCGTGTGTCCGCGGCGTCCTGCTGCGGCAACCGTCGACTCCGTATCGGTCGACTCCTGTGTCGTCCTCCCTCCCTGTCTTCCGCCAGCGCAAGCGCTCTGGCCGGTCGAGGCTCCAGCGGTGGGTGAGACACGCAGTGGCTCGCCAATCGGCCACCACCCAAGTCGCGGCAATCGAGCCCGATGAATCTCTCTACGGCCTGTTCGATCTGTCGACTGGCTCCGTAGAGACTGCATCCGAGTGCGACAACAGTGATCCAGCGGTGGAGGTTCTGATGGTCAATGGGCCTCGTAGTCCTCCCGGCTTCCCCCGCACCGACGGGATAGACGGCGGAGGCGACCCCGCTCAGGCCCACGAGGAATATCAACCCGAGCCACTCACTTCTCTGCAAAGGGAAGATCTTCGCCGTCGGAACATGGATGCCCTGCATACTCCCATCGCAGGAGAAACTCCCGAGGCTCGTGCCTTGGAAGAGGCGCGTTTGGCAAACTTGGCTGAACGCACTCGACTGGAGAACCTCCAGCGAGCACTCGACGAACGTGCGCGGCAACGAGTACCCGACTCCAGTCGACGTCAACTCTTTCCGCAACCGACTCAGGTATATCGAACCCCGATTCAGAATCTAGCAGCTGCAGCCCGTATAGCAGAGTCAATTCAGCCCTCTCAGTCGGAGGCTGGTAGAGGCTTGATGCAGATCAGGGATTTGCTCCGGGCAGCAGGGGATCAGAATTCAGCTGTATCGCAGTCACGCAACAGGATTCACAGTCGATCCGTCGCTGCGAATACAATTCAGTCGGCTCATAGCCCAAGATCGCCTCTGTGGCGCGAGGGACGTGAAGGTCGACGTGACCAGTATGATGACCGATTTGATCGTGTTGATCGGCGTCGAGTGCCCACTCCTCCCCCAAGGGGTGGGTCTTACGCCCATCGGCATCAAGATGATAGGCGCCAGCTCAGTGTTGGGCGAAGAGCTCCGGTCGACCCCAGGGAACCAGGCTTTGACGCGAGATCCATCATCGTGCAAGGTTTGGTCGATCGGAACAGAGATGTGCCCACTAGCAGCCGAGTCCATGTTTCAGGTCCAGAATGTTTTAGCAGAGCCATCAGAGCCGCAGTGATACCCCCCAACTTCAGGTTGGCGACTGGGGTAAGTAAGTTCACTGGTGAGTCCAAGCCCGAAACCTGGCTTGAAGATTACCGAGTGGCGGTACAGATTGGCGGCGGTAATGATGAGGTGGCCATGAAGCACTTACCACTCATGTTGGAGGGTTCGGCCAGGGCCTGGTTGAATCAGTTAGCTCCTAGCAGCATTTACACTTGGGAAGATCTTTCCCGAGTGTTCGTCAGGACATTTGAGGGAACTTGCAAGCGACCAGCAGGATTGACAGAACTGCAAGTCTGCGTGCAAAAGTCGAATGAAACCCTGAGAGATTACATCCAGAGATGGATCACTTTGCATCATACCGTGGAGAATGTGTCTGATCATCAAGCGGTATGTGCCTTCAAGGATGGTGTCAAGAACAGAGAGTTAAGTCTGAAGTTTGGTCGAACTGGGGATATGACCCTGAGTCGAATGATGGAGATTGCCACCAAATACACCAATGGTGAAGAAGAGGATCGACTCCGGAGTGGCAAGTACAAGCCGAGTCAGTCGGAAAAAGGAAACTCCAGTCGGAAGCAGAAGCGGAAAGCCGAGCCAGCTGCTCCTGGAGAGGCTCTGGCCGTGACTCAGGGAAAATTCAAAGGGAAGCCCAAAGGATCCTGGAACCCCAAGAAGGTGAAAGATAAGGAAGGAAATGACGTGATGGATCTGCCGTGTCACATCCACACAAAGAAAGACGAAGAGGGTAACTTCATCTACCCGAAACATACCACTCGCTAGTGCCGGCTCTTAATCCAGCAGTTTCAAGGAAAACAGCCCAAGGACAAGAAAAAGGAGTCGGACAAGGCCGAGGACAAGGAGGACAGTGATGGAGGATATCCTCATGTCAATTCCACCCTGATGATTTTTGCTGATGTAGAGAGCAAAAGTCGATTGAAAGTTATCAACCGAGAGGTAAATATGGTCGCTCCGGCGACACCAAGCTATCTGAGATGGTCTCAAACTGCCATTACGTTCGACCAGTCCGATCATCCGACTCACATAGCCACCCCTGGGAGGCAAGCTTTGGTGGTCGACCCGGTCGTCGAAGGCACTGGACTGACGAAGGTGCTGATGGATGGTGGTAGTGGACTGAATATATTGTATGCGGAGACGCTAAAGGGAATGGGCATTCCGATGTTCAGACTCAGCTCCAGCAACATGAGTTTTTATGGAGTCATTCCTGGAAAGAAGGCTGAGTCACTCGGCCAAATAGCTCTAGATGTGGTGTTCGGCGACTCGAAACATTTCCGCAAAGAGAAGTTGACATTTGAAGTCATGAATTTCCAAAGCGCTTACCACGCTATTTTGGGGAGACCAGCTTATGCACGGTTCATGGCTCGACCATGTTACGTGTACCTCAAATTGAAGATGCCTGGCCCCAAAGGCGTGATCACTATCACTGGCAATCGGAAGAAGGCAGAAGAGTGTTTTCAGAAAGGCTCGAAGATTGCCGATTCCCAGATAACAGTGGTAGAGCTAGAGGAATACAAGAAAAATGCAGACCCGAGTGATTTGTTGCGGGCCAAGAAGCCCGCCACAGAGTCAGCGTTCCAGTCGGCTGGTGAGACGAAGCCCGTTCACATTCACCCGACCGACCCCAGCGCAGTTCCGACCCATATTTCCACAACACTCGACTCTAAATAGGAAGAAGCGCTCATCCAGTTCCTCCGTGAGAACTGGGACATCTTTGCATGGAAGCCTGCTGACATGCCAGGTGTTCCCAGGGGGCTGGCTGAGCATCGTCTAAGAGTCGACTCAAAAGCAAAACCTGTCAAAGAACATCTTCGACGGTCCGCCGTTCAGAAGAGAAAGGCCATTGGCGAGGAGGTGGCTCGACTCCTGGCAGCAGAGTTTATCCGAGAGATATACCACTCCGAGTGGCTCGCCAATGTCGTCATGGTCCCCAAGAAGGACAAGTCACTTCGCATGTGCATCGATTTCAAAGATATCAATCGGGTCTGCCCGAAAGATCCTTTTCCTCTCCCTCGCATCGACCAAATTGTCGACTCGACTACGGGATGCGAGAGATTGTCTTTTTTAGACGCCTATTCCGGGTACCATCAGATCCGTCTATATGGACCCGACGAGATCAAAACAGCTTTCATCACTCCATTCGGGTGCTTCTGCTATGTTACCATGCCATTCGGTCTCAAGAATGCCGGAGCCACGTTCATGAGGATGATTCAAAAGTGTTTACTCACTCAAATCAGTCGGAATGTGGAAGCGTATATGGATGATATTGTGGTCAAGTCGCGAAAGGGTTCCGACCTGTTGACTGACCTCACTGAAACATTTGCCAATCTCAGGAGGTATGATATCAAGCTTAATTCATCAAAGTGCACATTCGGAGTTCCTGGTGGAAAGTTACTCGGTTTTCTCGTTTCAGGACGAGGAATCAACGCTAACCCAGAAAAAGTTGGCACCATACTCCGAATGAAACGCCCTGTGCGTGTGCATGATGTCCAGAAGCTTACTGGATGCTTGGCCGCGTTAAGTCGATTCATCTCTCGCCTCGGTGAAAAGGCATTGCCTCTTTACCGACTGATGAAGAAGGCAGACAAGTTCGAGTGGACTCCAGAAGCTGATGCAGTGTTTGCCGAGCTAAAAGCTCTGCTCTCCACCCAGCCGGTGCTTGTTGCTCCAATCAGCAAAGAGCCTCTGTTGCTTTACATTGCAGCCACAGGACAAGTCGTCAGTACAGTACTTACGGTCGAGCGGGAAGAAGAAGGGAAAGCCTTCAAAGTTCAGCGCCCAGTGTATTATCTTTCCGAAGTTTTGACCCCATCGAAGCAAAGATACCCTCATTATCAGAAGCTTGTGTATGGGATCTGCATGACCACGAAGAAGGTTGCTCACTATTTCTCTGATCATTCCATTACAGTCGTCAGCGACGCCCCACTGTCAGAGATTCTGCACAACAGAGATGTAACTGGTCGAGTGGCAAAATGGGCGATTGAACTCCTTCCCCTTGATATCAAGTTTGAGGCAAAGAAAGCCATTAAGTCCCAAGCAATAGAAAATTTCCTTGCCGAGTGGATTGAACAACAGCAGCCGACTCAAGTTCAATCGGAGCATTGGACCATGTTTTTTGATGGCTCTAAGATGTTAAATGGTTCCGGTGCTGGGGTAGTGTTGGTTTCCCCCTGAGGAGATAAGCTCAGATATGTGCTCCAAATCCACTTTGATTCCTCCAATAATGAAGCAGAATATGAAGCACTTTTGTATGGGTTGCGCATGGCTATTTCACTCGGCGTCCGTCACCTTATGGTTTATGGCGACTCAGATTTGGTGGTCAATCAGGTGATGAAGGAGTGGGAGGTTAGAAGCCCAGCCATGACTGGATACTGCAATGCGGTGAGGAAGCTTGAAAAGAAATTCGAAGGGTTAGAGCTCCACCATATACCCCGACTGAAGAATCAAGCGGCTGATGATTTGGCGAAGATAGGTTCCAAGAGAGAAGCCATTCCCAGTGATGTGTTCTTGGAGCATATCCATACTCCATCAGTCAAAGAAGATCCTTTTACCGAAGAAGCTCCGCAGCCTAAAAGTGTCACAGATCCGACTGTAGTTGAAGTTCCAGCAGTGGTCGACCTGATCATGGAAGTTCTGGTGATCACTCCCGATTGGACAGTGCCGTATATCGCGTATATCTTAAGGAAAGAGCTCCCAGAGGATGAAGAGGAGGCTCGACAGATCGTCCGTCGATATAAAGCCTTTACCGTGATAAGGGGATAGTTGTACAGAGAAAGCATGACTGGAGTTGGTCAGAAATGCATAACGCCTGAAAAAGGTCGAATAATCCTTGACGACATCCACTCGGGGACCTGTGGCCATCATGCGTCCTCTCGGACCATCGTAGCCAAAGCATACCGAGCCGGATTTTACTGGCCAAGAGCGAATGAAATGGCAAAGGAGATAGTCGACAAGTGTGAGGGATGTCAATTTTACTCCAATATGTCACACAAGCCCGCCTCAGCTTTAAAGACCATACCACTCATCTGGCCCTTCGCGGTATGGGGGTTGGATATGGTTGGACCCTTGAGAACAGGCAGAAGCGTTTTCACCCATGTGCTGGTAGCAGTCGACAAGTTCACCAAGTGGATTGAGGCTAAACCCATCAAGAACCTTGATGCCGGCACTGCTGTCAGCTTCATCAGAGAGTTGATATTCAGATATGGAGTACCACACAGCATCATCACTGACAACGGGTCAAACTTCGATTCCGAGGAATTCAGAGCGTTCTGCGCATCTCAGGGCACGCGAGTCGACTACGCTTCAGTCGCTCATCCTCAGTCGAATGGACAAGCAGAACAAGCCAACGGCTTGATTCTCAAAGGGTTGAAACCCCGATTGATGCGTGATCTCAAATATGCAGCTGGTGCATGGGTCGACGAACTTCCGTTAGTACTTTGGGGATTAAGGACCACGCCTAACCAGCCGACTGGGAGAACTCCGTTCTTCTTGGTCTACGGAGCTGAAGCGGTCTTGCCGAGTGACCTGCTTCACAACGCTCCCCGAGTCGAGCTCTACACCGAAGCTGAAGCAGAACAAGCACGGCAGGATGCATTCGACCTTCTAGAGGAAGAAAGGGAGATGACTCTGATCCCATCGACCATTTACCAGCAAGACTTGCGTTGCTTCCACGCCAAAAACGTGAAGAGTCGAGCCTTCCAGGAAGGAGATTTGGTTCTCCGAGTGGATCTGCATGAACCACACAAGCTCGCTCCTTCTTGGGAAGGTCCCTTCATCGTCACCAAGGTTCTCCACAACTGAGCGTACCGTCTTTACAACGTCGAGCACAAGATCGACGAGCCCCGAGCTTGGAACGCGGAGCTGCTCTGCCCCTTTTACACTTAAGTGTGCACTCGGAAATGTAATAAAAGTACTTCTGCAGTTCATTTTTTCAAAGACAATAGTGTTATAATTTTCCCAGTGATTGTTTTTTACTATTGCTTGTTCAATAAAATTCCCCCCCAGTGGGTGGCTTAGCTGCGAATCCGTTTCCCCTAAGTTTGTAAAAATCCTACCGAGTGATGAGTCAGCCTCTCACTCGGAGGCTTAGCCGCGAATCCGTTTCGCCTAAGTTTCAATAAAATCCTACCGAGTGGTGAGCCAGCCTCCCACTCGGAGGCTTAGCTGCAGTCCAAGAACTCGCCTAAGTTTCAATAAAATCCTACCGAGTGGTGAGCCAGCCCCCCACTCGGAGGCTTAGCTGCAGTCCAAGTACTCGCCTAAGTTTCAATAAAATCCTACCGAGTGGTGAGTCAGCCTCTCACTCGGGGGCTTAGCTGCAGCATAGCGCTCGCCTAAGTACAAGTATAACGTGCGCTCTGCAAGGTAGACGAGGTGCAGGTCGACTGCTACCCTCCTCTTCCGAGCTACACCACAAGTATAACGTGCGCTCTGCTAGGTAGTGATGGGGAACGTAGTAATTTCAAAAATTTCCTACGCACACGCAAGATCATGGTGACGTATAGCAACGAGAAGGGGAGTGTATCTTCATACCCTTGAAGATCGCTAAGCGGAAGCGTTTATCTACGCGGTTGATGTAGTCGTACGTCTTCACGATCCGACCGATCCAAGTACCGAACGCACGTCACCTCTGAGTTCTGCACACGTTCAGCTCGATGACGTCCTCGCCTTCTCGATCCAGCAAGACGAGCGAAGTAGTAGATGAGTTCCGGCAGCACGACGGCGTGGTGACGGTGTTGGTGAAGAACAATCTCCGCAGGGCTTCGCCTAAGCACTACAAAAATTATGACGGAGGATAAACTAGAGGGGACGGGGTTGCCGGCACACAGCTTGGTGTTTCTTGATGTGTCTTTGGTGCTAGCCCTGCCCCTCTATTTATATGTTGAGCCTTGGGGTCGAAACTTGGAGTAAAAGCCTCCACAAAGTCGGTTTCACCTGAAAGGCAAGAGTCCTTCTCGGACTCCAGGGCCAGACGCCAGGGTTCCCGGTGTCTGGACCCAGACGCCAGGGACCCTGGCGTCTGGCCCCTGGACTCCGCAAAACTTCCTTTTGCGCTTTCCAAAAACCTTGTGGGCTTTCCCCTTTGGCCCAAATAACGTGTTCTCGTACCCAAACATTTTGGGAAACATCCGGAACCCCTTCTGGTGAATTCCGGAACCCTTCCGGAGATCAAACACTATTATCCCATATATCAAACTTTATCTCCGGACCATTCCGGAGTTCCTCGTCATGTCCATGATCTCATCCGGGACTCCGAACAACATTCGGTTACCAACATGCATAACTCATATAATACTATATCGTCAACGAAACGTTAAGCGTGCAGACCCTACGGGTTCGAGAACTATGTAGACATGACCGAGACACGTTTCCGGTCAATAACCAATAGCGGGACCTGGATGCCCATATTGGCTCCCACATATTCTACGAAGATCTTTATCGGTCAAACCGCATAACAACATACGTTGTTCCCTTTGTCATCGGTATGTTACTTACCCGAGATTCGATCGTCGGTATCCAATACCTAGTTCAATCTCGTTACCGGCAAGTCTCTTTACTCGTTACGTAATGCATCATTCCGTAACTAACTCATTAGCTACATTGCTTGCAAGGCTTATAGTGATGTGCATTACCGAGAGGGCCCAGAGATACCTCTCCGACAATCGGAGTGACAAAACCTAATCTCGAAATACGCCAACCCAACATGTACCTTTGGAGACACTTGTAGTACTCCTTTATAATCACCCAGTTACGTTGTGACATTTGGTAGCACCCAAAGTGCTCCTCCGGTAAACGGGAGTTGCATAATCTCATAGTTACAGGAACATGTATAAGTCATGAAGAAAGCAATAGCAACATACTAAATGATCAAGTGCTAAGCTAACGGAATGGGTCAAGTCAATCACATCATTCTCCTAATGATGTGATCCCGTTAATCAAATGACAACTCATGTCTATGGTTAGGAAACTTAACCATCTTTGATTAACGAGCTAGTCAAGTAGAGGCATACTAGTGACACTCTGTTTGTTTATGTATTCACACATGTATTATGTTTCCGGTTAATATAATTCTAGCATGAATAATAAACATTTATCATGATATAAGGAAATAAATAATAACTTTATTATTGCCTCTAGGGCATATTTCCTTCAGTCTCCCACTTGCACTAGATTCAATAATCTAGTTCACATCGCCATGTGATTTAACACCAATATTCATATCTGTATATGATTAACACCCATAGTTCACATCGTCATGTGACCAACACCTAAAGGGTTTACTAGAGTCAATAATCTAATTCACATCGCTATGTGATTAACACCCAAAAGAGTACTAAGGTGTGATCATGTTTTGCTCGTGAGAGAGGCTTAGTCAACGGGTCCGTCACATTCAGAGCCGTATGTATTTTGCAAAATATTCTATGTCTATAATGCTCTGCACGGAGCTACTCTAGCCAATTGCTCCCACTTTCAATATGTATCCAGATTAAGACTTAGAGTCATCTGGATCAGTGCCAAAACTTGCATCGACGTAACTCTTTACGACGAACCTCTTGTCACCTCCATAATCGAGAAACATATCCTCATTCCACTAAGGATAATTTTGACCAATGTCCAGTGATCTACTCCTAGATCACTATTTTACTCCCTTGCCAAAACAGGGCAGAGTATACAATAGGTCTGGTCCATAGCATAGCATACTTTTATAGAACCTATGACTGATGCATAGGGAATGACTTTCATTCTCTTTCTATTTTCTGCTGTGGTCGGGATTTGAGTCTTACTCAATTTCATACCTTTGCAACACACGCAAGAACTCTTTCTTTGATTGTTCCATTTTGAACTTCTTCAAAATCTTGTCAAGGTATGTACTCATTGAAAATCTTATCAAGCGTCTTGATCTATCTCAATAGATCTTGATGCTCAATATGTAAGTAGCTTTACTGAAGTCTTTCTTTTAAAGAACTTCTTTCAAACACTCCTTTATGCTTTGCAGAATAATTCTACATTATTTCCGATCAACAATATGTCATTCACATATACTTATCAGAAATGCTGTAGTGCTCCCACTCACTTTCTTGTAAATACAGGCTTCACCGTAAGTCTGTACAACACTATATGCTTTGATCAACTTATCAAAGCGTATATTCCAACTCTGAGATGCTTGCACCGGTCCATAGACGGATCGCTGGAGCATGCACACTTTGTTAGCACCTTTAGGATTGACAAAACCTTCTGGTTGCATCATATACAACTCTTCTTTAAGAAAACCATTAAGGAATGCAATTTTGACATCCATTTGCCAGATTTCATAAAATGTGGCAATTGCTAACATGATTCGGACAGACTTAAGCATCCCTACAGTTGAGAAAATCTCATTGTAGTCAACACCTTGAACTTGTCAAAAACCTTTTTGCGACAAGTCAAGCATTGTAGATAGTAACACTACTATCAGCGTCCGTCTTCCTCTTGAAGATCCATTTATTTCTTATGGTTTGCCGATCATCGGGCAAGTCCACCAAAGTCCACACTTTGTTCTCATACATGGATCCTATCTCAGATTTCATGGCCTCCAGCCATTTTGCGGAATCTGGGCTCATCATCGCTTCCTCATAGTTCGTAGGTTAATCATGGTCTAATAACATGACTTTCAGAACATGATTACCATACCACTCTGGTGCGGCCGTACTCTGAAAGACCTACGAGGTTCTGTAGTAACTTGATCTAAAGTTTCATGATCATCATCATTAGCTTCCTCACTAATTGGTGTAGGAATCACTGGAACTGATTTCAGTGATGAACTATTTTCCAATTCGGGAGCAGGTACAATTACCTCATCAAGTTCTACTTTCCTCCCACTCACTTCTTTCGAGAGAAACTTCTTCTCTAGAAAGGATCCATCTTAGCAACGAATAACTTGCCTTCGGATCTGTGATAGAAGGTGTACCCAATAGTTACCTTTGGGTATTCTATGAAGACGCACTTCTCCGATTTGGGTTCGAGCTTATCAGGTTGAAACTTTTTCACATAAGCATCGCAGCCCCAAAATTTAAGAAACGACAATTTTTTTCTTGCCAAACCATAGTTCATATGGTGTCGTCTCAACGGATTTAGATGGTGCCCTTTTAACGTGAATGCAGCTGTCTGTAATGCATAACCCCAAAACGACAATGGTAAATCAATAAGAGACATCATAGATCGCACCATATCCAATAAAGTGCGGTTACGACGTTCGGACACATCATAACATTGTGGTGTTCCAGGTGGCGTGAGCTGTGAAACTATTCCACATTGTTTTAATTGAAGACCAAACTCGTAACTCAAATATTCGTCTCCCTGATCAGATCGCAGAAACTTTATTTCTTGTTACGATGATTTTTCCACTTCACTCTGAAATTCTTTGAACCTTTCAACTATTTCAGACTTATGTTTCATCAAGTAGATATACCCATATCTGCTCAAATCATCTTGTGAAGGTCAAAAAATAACGATACTTGCCACGAGCATCAACACTCATTGGATCGCATACATCGGTATGTATTATTTCTTAGAAGTCAGTAGCTCGTTCCATTGTTCCGAAGAACGGAGTTTCAGTCATCTTGCCCAAAAGGCACGGTTCGCAAGCATCAAATGATTCATAACCAAGTGATTCCAAAAACCCATCAGCATGGAGTTTCTTCATGCGCTTTACATTGATATGACCCAAACGGCAGTGCCACAAATAAGTTGCACTATCATTATTAACTTTGCATCTTTTGGCATCAATATTATGAATATGTGTATCACTACGATCGAGATCCAACAAACTATTTTCATTGGGTGTATGACCATTGAAGGTTTTATTCATTTAAACAGAACAACAATTATTCTCTGATTTTAAATGAATAACCGTATTGCAATAAACATGATCAAATCATATTCATGCTCAACGCAAATGCCAAATAACACTTATTTAGGTTCTACACTAATCCCGAAAGTATAGGGAGTGTGCGATGATGATCATATCAATCTTCGAACTACTTCCAACACACATCGTCACCTCACCCTCAACTAGTTTCTGTTTATTATGCAACTCCCGTTTCGAGTTACTACTCTTAGCAACTGAACCAGTATCAAATACCAAGGGGTTGCTATAAACACTAGTAAAGTACACATCAATAACATGTATATCAAATATACCTATGTTCACTTTGCCATCCTTCTTATCCGCCAAATACTTGGGGTAGTTCCACTTCCAGTGACCAGTCCCTTTGCAGTAGAATCACTTAGTCTTAGGCTTAGGTCCAGACTTGGGCTTCTTCACTTGAGCAGCAACTTGCTTGCTGTTCTTCTTGAAGTTCCCCTTCTTCCCTTTGCCCTTTTCTTGAAACTAGTGGTCTTGTCAATCATCAACACTTGATGCTCTTTCTTGATTTCTACCTTCGTCGATTTCAACATCACGAAGAGCTCGGGAATCGTTTTCGTCATCCCTTGCATACTATAGTTCATCACGAAGTTCTAGTATCTTAGTGATGGTGACTAGAGAATTCTGTCAATCACTATCTTATCTGGAAGATTAACTCCCACTTGATTCAAGTGATTGAAGTACCCAGACAATCTGAGCACATGCTCACTAGTTGAGCGATTCTCCTCCATCTTTTAGCTATAGAACTTGTTGGAGACTTCATATCTCTCAACTCGGGTATTTGCTTGAAATATTAACTTCAACTCCTAGAACATCTCATATGGTCCATGACGTTCAAAACGTCTTTGAAGTCCCGATTCTAAGCCATTAAGCATGGTGCACTAAACTATCAAGTAGTCATCATATTGAGCTAGCCAAACGTTCATAACGTCTGCATCTGCTCCTGCAATAGGTCTGTCACCTAGTGGTGCATTAAGGACATAATTCTTCTGTGCAGCAATGAGGATAAACCTCAGATCACGGATCCAATCCGCATCATTGCTACTAACATTTTTCAACACAATTTTCTCTAGGAACATATCAAAATAAACATATAAAAGCAACAACACGAGCTATTGATCTACAACATAATTTGCAAAACACTACCAGGTACTAAGTTCATGATAAATTTAAGTTCAATTAATCATATTACTTAAGAACTCCCACTTAGACAGACATCTCTCTAGTCATCTAAGTGATCACGTGATCCAAATCAACTAAATCATGTCCGATCACCACGTGAGATGGAGTAGTTTCAATGGTGAACATCACTATGTTGATCATATCTACTATATGATTCACGTTCGACCTTTTGGTCTCCGTGTTCCGACGCCATATCTGTATATGCTAGGCTCGTCAAGTTTAACCTGAGTATTCCGCGTGTGCAACTGTTTTGCACCCGTTGTATTTGAACGTAGAGCCTATCACACCCAATCATCACGTGGTGTCTTAGCACGAAGAACTTTCGCAACGGTGCATACTCAGGGAGAACACTTCTTGATAATTAGTGAGAGATCATCTTAAAATGCTACCGTCAATCAAAGCAAGATAAGATGCATAAAGGATAAACATCACATGCAATCAATATAAGTGATATGATATGGCAATCATCATCTTGTGCTTGTGATCTCTATCTTCAAAGCACCGTCGTGATCACCATCGTCACCGGCGCGACACCTTGATCTCCATCGTAGCATTGTTGTCGTTACGCCATCTATTGCTTCTACGACTATCGCTACCACTTAGTGATAAAGTAAAGCAATTACAGGGCGTTTGCATTTCATACAATAAAGCGACAACCATATGGCTCCTGCCAGTTGCCGATAACTTCGGTTACAAAACATGATCATCTCATACAATAAAATATAGCATCACGTCTTGACCATATCATATCACAACATGCCCTGCAAAAACAAGTTAGACGTCCTCTACTTTATTGTTGCAAATTTTACGTGGCTGCTACGGGCTGAGCAAGAACCGTTCTTACCTACGCATCAAAACCACAACGATAGTTCATCAATTTAGTGTTGTTTTAACCTTTGCAAGGACCGGGCGTAGCCACACTCGGTTCAACTAAAGTTGGAGAAACAGACACCCGCTAGTCACCTGTGTGCAAAGCACGGCGGTAAAACCAGTCTCGTGTAAGCGTACGTGTAATGTCAGTCCGGGCCGCTTCATCCAACAATACCGCTGAACCAAAGTATGACATGCTGGTAAGAAGTATGACTTGTATCGCCCACAACTCACTTGTGTTCTAGTCGTGCATATAACATCAACGCATAAAACCTGGGCTCTGATACCACTGATGAGGAACGTAGTAATTTCAAAAATTTCCTACGCACACGCAAGATCATGGTGACGTATAGCAATGAGAAGGGGAGTGTATCTTCATACCCTTGAAGATCGCTAAGCGGAAGCGTTTATCAACGCGGTTGATGTAGTCATACGTCTTCACGATCTGACCGATCCAAGTACCGAACGCACGGCACCTCCGAGTTCTGCACACATTCAGCTCGATGACGTCCTCGCCTTCTCGATCCAGCAAGACGGGCGAAGTAGTAGATGAGTTCCGGCAGCACGACGGCGTGGTGACGGTGTTGGTGAAGAACAATCTCCGCAGGGCTTCGCCTAAGCACTACGAAAATTATGACGGAGGATAAACTAGAGGGGACGGGGTTGCCGGCACACGGCTTGGTGTTTCTTGATGTGTCTTTGGTGCTAGCCCTGCCCCTCTATTTATATGTTGAGCCTTGGGGTCGAAACTTGGAGTAAAAGCCTCCACAAAGTCGGTTTCACCCGAAAGGCAAGAGTCCTTCTCGGACTCCAGGGCCAGACGCCAGGGTTCCCAGCATCTGGACCCAGACGCTAGGGACCCTGGCGTCTGGCCCTGGACTCCGCAAAACTTCCTTTTGTGCTTTCCAAAAACCTTGTGGGCTTTCCCCTTTGGCCCAAATAACGTGTTCTCGTACCCAAACATTTCGGGAAACATCCGGAACCCCTTCCGGTGAATTCCGGAACCCTCCCGGAGATCAAACACTATTATCCCATATATCAAACTTTATCTCCGGACCATTCCGGAGTTCCTCGTCATGTCCATGATCTCATCCGGGACTCCGAACAACATTCGGTTACCAACATGCATAACTCATATAATACTATATCGTTAATGAAACGTTAAGCGTGCGGACCCTACGGGTTCGAGAACTATGTAGACATGACCGAGACACGTTTCCGGTCAATAACCAATAGCGGGACCTGGATGCCCATATTGGCTCCCACATATTCTACGAAGATCTTTAACGGTCAAACCGCATAACAACATATGTTGTTCCCTTTGTCATCGGTATGTTACTTACCCGAGATTCAATCATCGGCATCCAATACCTAGTTCAATCTCGTTACCGGCAAGTCTCTTTACTCGTTACGTAATGCATCATTCTGTAACTAACTCATTAGCTACATTGCTTGCAAGGCTTATAGTGATGTGCATTACCGAGAGGGCCCAGAGATACCTCTCTGACAATCGGAGTGACAAAACCTAATCTCGAAATACGCCAACCCAACATGTACCTTTGGAGACACCTGTAGTACTCCTTTATAATCACCCAGTTACATTGTGACGTTTGGTAGCACCCAAAGTGTTCCTCCAGTAAACGGGAGTTGCATAATCTCATAGTTACAGGAACATGTATAAGTCATGAAGAAAGCAATAGCAACATACTAAACGATCAAGTGCTAAGCTAACGGAATGGGTCAAGTCAATCACATCATTCTCCTAATGATGTGATCCCGTTAATCAAATGACAACTCATGTCTATGGTTAGGAAACTTAACCATCTTTGATTAACAAGCTTGTCAAGTAGAGGCATACTAGTGACACTCTGTTTATCTATGTATTCACACATGTATTATGTTTCCGGTTAATACAATTCTAGCATGAATAATAAACATTTATCATGATATAAGGAAATAAATAATAACTTTATTATTGCCTCTAGGGCATATTTCCTTCAGGTAGACGAGGTGCAGGTCGACTGCTACCCTCCTCTTCCGAGCTACGCCACAAGTATAATGTGCTCTCCGCAAGGAGGACGAGGTACAGGTCGACTACCACTTCTCCTTTCGAGCTACGCCACAAGTATAATGTGTGCTCCGCAAGGAAGACGAGGTACAAGTCGATTGATGCCTTCTTCTTCAGAGGTACGCCGCAAAAATCCTACCGAGTGGAGAGCTGACCTCTCACTCGGGGACTTAGCTGCAGCCCAGTGCTCACCTAAGTTTTTGAAAATCCTATCGAGTGGAGAGCAGACCTCCCACTCGGGGGCTTAGCTGCAGCCCAGTGCTCGCCTAAGTTTTTGAAAATCCTACCGAGTGGAGAGCAGACCTCCCACTCGGGGGCTTAGCTGCAGCCCACTGCTCGCCTAAGTTTTTGAAAATCCTACCGAGTGGAGAGCAGACCTCCCACTCGGGGGCTTAGCTGCAGCCCAGTTCTCGCCT
>NC_041391.1:696974025-697063634 GCF_002162155.2 Triticum dicoccoides | reverse complement strand
AGAGCAGACCTCCCACTCAGGGGCTTAGCTGCAGCCCAGTGCTCGCCTAAGTTTTTGAAAATCCTACCGAGTGGAGAGCAGACCTCCCACTCGGGGGCTTAGCTGCAGCCCAGTGCTTGCCTAAGTTACAAAAAATCCTGCCGAGTGGAGAGCAGACCTCCCCACTCGGGGGCTTAGCTGCAGCCCAGTGCTCGCCTAAGTTACAAAAAATCCTACCGAGTGGAGAGCAGACCTCCCACTCGGGGGCTTAGCTGCAGCCCAGTGCTCGCCTAAGGATGTTGAGGAACAAGTCGATTGCAATAAGTGCTTCATCCTAGCCTGCAAAAGACACTTCAAACCAGATGCAAACATATTCAATGTCGAATCCAAGTTCAGATAATGTCTTACGGAACCATAAGTGCTCAGGCGCTAAGCCCGTTAAAGTTTATCGGTTACAAAACCACTCGGCATACCGAGGCAAATTTAAAGTATCAAGCATAGAAGTTTTTTACCCCTCCTGCGGAGGGCTGGAAGGCGCCACGAATTCATCCAGGTCGATTCCATCTGCGATCCGAGTGGCAGCGGCAATGAAGGTCTTCATGAAGGCTCGGAAATCATGCTTCTTGGTGTTGGCCACCTTGAGGGCTGCCAGCTTGTCCTCTCGCGCTTCCTTGCAGTGAACACGGGCTAGAGACAGAGCAACATCCGCACCGCACCTGGCAGAAGACTTCTTCCATTCTTGCACTCGACTTGGAACATCGTTCAGTCGAGTCATCAGAGACTCGAGGTCATTCTGAAGCGTCTCTCCTGTCCAGAGTGTTGTGTCGATGCGGGAAGTCGCGACCTTCAGCCTTGCGAGATAGTCGACAACAGCAGCAACGCGAGACTCAAGTCGGAGCACATTCATGGAGACTTCGTCCTTCACAGGAGAGTTGATGGGATCTAGGTTCGTTTCCAGTCGACCAGTCTCCTCTTCAAAGTTCTGGCAGAACTCTGCAAGCACAACCCCAAAGTCAAGACAGCAGTCTGATGGCGAGATCATAATTAAAATGTCTATTCGATACAAAAATTACCTTCAAGCATGAGGAATAGCTTCTTGGCGAGTACTCCCAGATAAGCCTCCAGATCATTCTTCTTTCCCACCAACTCGCTGGCCTTGTCACTCAAGGAAATCTTGTCACTTTTCAGTCGACTGACCTCCTTGTTGGCCGCATCAAGAGCAGCTTTCAGATTGGTATTTTCCTCTTCAAGCTTGGTGATTGAAGCCAGCTTCTCATCTGCGAGCTTGGTCTTCTCTAAAGCCGCTTTCTGCATCTCAGCCAAGTCAAGGTCTTTCTTCTTCAGACCATCCTCAGTTTGTCTGCAAAGTCACGGTGAGGTCAGATTCTGAAACGGACGAGAGGCAAAAGCAGTCATCGAGATTCTCACCGAACATACCTTTTGCCTCCTCCTTTGACTTCGTGAAGTTTTCCTGGACAAGTTTCAGATCAAGCTCGAGCTGGATTTGCTTGTTCTCCAACTCAGTGTAACGAGCCGCAAGCTCGCAAGACTTCTGCGAAGAACCAATCGACAGATGTCAAAGACAGTTCACTTCCGAGTGACTAAGGAAAAATTATAGCATTTCTAAGACTACAGCCGAATATAAACATTCGACCATAGTCTCGGGGACTACACCCAGTGGGTGCACTCAGCGTGCCCCCACTAGTTCTATCAGTTAGAGTCGATCAGTCGACCAACAAATAGCCAAAAAAACGAGAGATGTTCTTCAGACTGCAGTCGACTGCCAGCAGTCAACCACAGTCTCTGGGACTACACCCAGTGGGCGCACTCAGCGTGCCCCCACCGGTCTATGAATCCATTCGACCTGATCGAGTAAAGAAAAAGCTTAAGACATAAAGACTATGGTCGACTGCCAGCAGTCCACCATAGCCTTGGGGACTACACCCAGTGGGTGCACTCAGCGTGCCCCCACTAATCCGGAATTTCAATCGACGCACCCAGTGGGTGTACGACAGACACTAAGATTTTCAGAAAGAAGGATTTTCAGATATCATATCCTAACAGAACAGGCGGTGACCGACTAACCTGAACATTGCTTTGAAGAGCTGAACTGGTGTCATAAGCCGCCTGACTGGCGTCTCGGATCGCCTTCACTTGCTCCATCATGACCCCCGCCTGGCGTATTGCTTCTTTAGCAGCGCTTGCTTGGTCTTCTGGGATGTGGTGGGTCGAGAAAAGTGAAGGCTGAGCAGCACTCGACGACGAAGGGCGAGCACTCGTCAGCGGCACCGCAAAAGATACGGTAGGCCGAGTGACGTTGTCCCCCTCCGCAACCAATGTCTCGGGTGCTGACACGTCCTGAGTCGCCTTGCCAGCCGACTCTTTCCTATTCCTCCTCTGCCTCAGTGGTTCCTCGTCATCGTCATCAGGAAGGTCAATGATGATGTTAGTTGGAGCTGCAGAAAAGATCCAAAGTTAAAAATGAAGATCCTACCGACTGAAAACGAAGCTACAAAGGCCATACCAGTGTTGGAAGTGACAGCATCCTCCATTTCATGATCCTCAGGTCTGGTCGAGGTATCAGAAGTAGCAGCACTGCAGTTCCAGAAGTCAGTCGGTCAGCTCACGAATCGACCAAGTATAAATCCATGAGAAATAAGAAAACTCAAGATACGTCATTACCCTGAGATAGTGGGGATAACCATCTTCATCTTCGGCTTCGACGGTGCCACTCGAGATTGCTTCGGCGCTTTCTTAGTCGGCACCGGAGAAGTCGTCCGAGGACGCTTGGTCGACTGCACGACAGGCGCGACTCCCTTACCGCGTTCAACCGCAGGGTCATGGACAAGCTTCGAGCATCTTTCAGAACGGGGAGGTGCAACTTCCTCCTCTTCTTCCTCTTCCTCCTCATCAGAGTCGTCATCTTCATCGTCGTCATCACCATCCGAATCCCACTCCTCCGGGCTTTCGCCTCCACTTCCTTCCTCCTCCTCAGTCGGTGCCTGCGCCCCATGGGCATCGAGTAAAATTCAGTGGTGGCCTGACAGACAACAAAACAAGACAAAGGTCAATCGACCGATTTGCAATAAAACAGGACCATAACCAGGGATAAGTGGTCATACCTTGTCCGGCTGGTAGGTACGGTCGAGTGGTGGGATCCTCCTAGCCCCACGAGGGTTATCCTTGTTCCCTGTGATGGCGGTCATCCACCTCTCCAGTGTGGCATCGCTGACCGCTTCTGGATGGACCCGAGTGGTATCTTCAGTACCACAGTACAGCCACATCGGGTGGCCTCGGTATTGGAGTGGTTGAATACGCCGTCGAAGGAAAACCTCCAGAAGGTCCATGCCAGTCACTCCATCCCGAATGAGCTGGACTACGCGTTCCATCAGCATTTTAACCTGAGCCTTCTCCTCCGGAAGCACCTTCAGGGAAGATGGCTTGTTCACTCGGTCCATAGAAAATAGAGGGAGACCAGTCGACTGCCCGGCGTCGACTCGTCTTGGCAGTAGAACCAGGTCGACTGCCACCCTCTAACCGACTCGGGAAGGGGGTCATGGCCGGAAAAGCACTCTTACTCCTCATTTGGATCCCAAGACCCCCGCACATCTGGATAACCTTGGTCCTCTCATCATCCGGACTCGCCTTTCTCACCGTCTGAGAGCGACAAGTAAATATGTGCTTAAAGAGACCCCAGTGCGGCCGGCAACCCAGGAAGTTTTCGCACAGAGACACGAAAGCGGCGAGGTAGGCAATGGAATTGGGAGTAAAATGGTGGAGTTGTGCCCCCAAAGAAGTTCAAAAACCCTCGGAAGAAAAGACTCGGTGGCAGAGAAAATCCGCGATCTACATGAGTGGCCAGGAGAACACACTCACCCTCCAGCGGCTACGCTTGCCACTCGGTCCCCGGAAGTCTGGCTGACCCGTGAGAGATCAGTCCTTCATTGGCCAGATCGTCGAGATCCTGCTGGGTGATGGTCGAGCGGATCCAATCTCCTTAGACCCAACCTTGCGGCAGGCGGGACCGCGACGAAGATCCACCCCGACTGGTCGCTCTCCCCTTTCCTTTCGTCGTCGCCGTCGCCTTCTTCGCTCGCTCCAAGGCCGCCGTCTTCTCCTTCACCATTGCCGCCGGCGAGGCGTGCGAGGGGTGGGTGGGCGGAGATAAAAGCGGGCGCAGCAGGCGAGGGTGAGGAAGGTGGAGAGGGGAATGGAGACGCACTGTTCAAAACCCTCGTCCGGCACCTTATATAGGGACACTTCCAAGTGGATGACAGGTAGGCCCGGCCGATCCTGTCAAATCCCGAAACAGTTGCGCGCGCGATACGTGGCGAAAAAGGCGGCGCGGAAATCGAGGCATCTTCGCCTTATCCCATCCGAGTACCGCGGTCCTCCCCGCTTCGCGCGCTTCCCAAAATTCGGATCCCACTAAATCTGCTAGCAGCAGAGCAACCTATCAGACAGTAGATTTCCTACGATCCGTCGCTCGGAAGTCCACCAAGTTCAAAAGTTCACTCGACAGAGGAAAAGAATGGATCAAGGCGACTGAAAGAAAAGTTGATGCCATCTCTAAAAAAGTCATTGATCCAGAATGAGACATACTCAGAGCACAAAAACAGGTCGGAAAGATTATCAACTCCTTCCTCACTCAAACCTCGGTCCATTCGGGGGCTAATGATGAAGTCATGTACCTAGGGTAGGGTCATGGACCTGTCCAAAGTACCCTCCCTAAGGACATTTTTAGAAGAAGCTGCCTTCCAGTCGACCAAGAGGGATTCCACTCGACGGACTCGAAGACAGTCGACCATGAAGACTCACTCGACCACCAGGAGATCAAGAGCCACTCTGTATCCAAACGGTCTGTAATTAAGTAGTCTTTATGGTCATGATGACACTTTATGTAAGGCGTTACAGGTAATGCTTGGCCTTAATGTACTTTAAACCCTCCGCTGCGTGGGCTGGCTGGGGTCCTGGCGGACACTATATAAGCCACCCCCCTCCACTAGCAGAAGGGTTCGCACCCCTGTAACTCATACACATATAATCCAGTCGACCGCCTCAGGGCTCCGAGACGTAGGGCTGTTACTTCTTCCGAGAAGTGCCTGAACTCGTAAATCCCTTGTGTATACAACTACTCCATAGCTAGGATCTTGCCTCTCCATACCTACCCCTATTCTACTGTCAGTCTTAGTACCACGACAGATTCTACGTTGGTGTTACCTATGTCCGGGATTTCTCGGCTAGAGAAAGTCCACTTTTGTAAGGCCGGTTGCTACCCCCTAAGGCCCTGTTTGTTTCATAGGTCATAGGACTTTTTTAAGTTCCAACTTATAAGTCATAAGTCCCTACTTGTTTGTTTACATCGACTTATAAGTCCCGAGTCCCTGCCTGTTTGTTTACAAGGACTTATAAGTTGGTAAAACACTTGTTCACATAACCCTTGTTCATACCGGCGGATGAGCCCAACTCCGGGAAGACGTCGACGTTGCTGTTGAGATCCAAGAAACCCATTCCCCTCCCGAGATTTCCACCGGCGAATGAGCCTTCGGGTGCCTGTTGAGACGAGGGGAATTGAGAGAAGAAGGGGATCTCGTCCTCCTCATCGGCCATGGCGGCGGCGGTTGAGGGTGCCGGCTGCAGCGGCGATTGGGGCGAGGCGGGGAAGGAGCGAGGCGAGGAGGAGGGGAACGAGCGGGGCGGGGTTCGTGCGGGGCGATGCGGGGTAGGTGCGTTCAGATCGATAAGTCCCAATAAGTTCCTCCCTGAGAGTCTTTTTTGACAAGTCCCAAATGACCCCAATAAGTCCCTATAAGTCCCTCCTGTTTGGTTTAGATGGGACTTATAGGGACTTTTTTAAGTCCCTAAACCAATAAGTCCCTGGAAACAAACACCCTCTTAATTTCAAGCAGTTAAGAGAAAGTTGCAGTCTGATTGGGACATGGCCCATGCGCCATGCAGTCAATATATGCGTGTGGTGCAGCAATGCATGCGGGAGCGTTGATGGATGCAAGGAGGTTTAACAATTAATTTACGGTAGTTAAAACCATTCAATCCTGCTCACTAATTGGGCAGATTCAAAACAAAAAAGTGGCCCTGACGTGCCTTTGTTTTGGCGATATTATGGGTAGGCACAATAAATCCTCACATGCAAGAGGTCCATGGTTTGATTCCTAGTAGTATGTGCATGTACTTTGTGAATTTTTACCTTTCCGTGAACAGCCGCACTCTCTACATCGGTCACTAATGGACCGGCCCAGTAGGCGTACGGTGTATACACTTCGGTGGAAGGTAGACGTATTTAAAAAAATATCAATCACTCAAAAAAAAATTAAGAAAAGACTATCCTATCCTTTCTTATGAAGGGGTATGGATAAATCATTAAATCTTTAAATCTCCCTCGTTGATGTGTTTAGGGGGTTGTATCGTAGCGAAAGTGTTGTTTTTATAAGACGTTTCAGACAGCTTGTGTTGTAGTACTGTTTTGAACAGTGTCTGAATGTCTAAAACGTCTTATAAAAATGAAAAAAAATGAACAGAGGTAGTAAAATCAACAGCTCGGCTATGCTAGACAACTGCGTACTCTGTCCCAGGCTTGCTTTCCGGCGAAAAGAAAGAAGACGCTGCCAAGTCTTGTCCAGGAAATGGACGGCTCAGCGGCTCTCGTCGTAGCGCGGAAACACACGGGGATAGAAAACAGATGAAAGGTTGCCGATCAGTTTAACTAGTATCCGGTCGGTTGTCTTACTCTCTGTCGACCGCGTGCCGGTCTTCGACACGGTAGACACGCTCACACACATACCAACTCGATCGGTCCGACGAGGATGGATGTGGACGTTTGAACGGTAGCCAGGAGAACGCACTAGTTTACGTTGGCTCATTTTGTAATCGTTCGAGTATGAAACGCACAAGGCCTTCACGTCTGAACGGGTCCATGCACATTGCTAACCATTTTTTCTACTCGTATATGAGTGCATCTAAAATTCTCAATCTTTCAGTTTTTGTTAGGTATTTCTCCTTGCAAATAGACAACTTTTTAATTAAAATCACATCATTTTTCCATCTAATTTTATCCTCTCCGCCGCAACCTCGTTCTGTTGTGTCACCTTGTCGGCGGTGGGCCTCGTCTCCGCCGAGGTGTAAAAAACCGTCAGATTGCGTGGCGGAGCGCTGCATTGTCATCCTTGGCGGGCGGCAGCAGCTTCAGCGCAGATCTGGACGACCTGCGGCTGTGCCTCACTCCGCCCTGTGTTGCCGCCTGGCAGTAGGCACGGCCCGTCGTCTTCGGATGTCGCTGCCGCGCCGGCGGGCTGGGGGTGCGGGCACCAGCACCCAGCGGCTCCCAGCAGGGGGCAGGTGATGGCGCTGCCGAGCGCCGCTGCTCATGCTACCGCCTCGCCGTGGATGACAGAGAGCGGGCTGGGCGGCATCAGGCCTCTGCGAAGGACGGACTGCCAACCCAGGAGCTTGGCGATGCCGAGTGCTGGAGCGCCAATGCGGAGCACGAGCTCCTCCTCGTCTAGGTCAGACAAGCTTGGCGGGTCGCCAACGGTGAGCCCCACCCAGTCGATCTCTTTCGATCCGGAGCTGGCCATGGCGGAGGGGGCGGTGGGGAAGCAGAGATTAGACGGGAGTGAAGGAAATATGCCCTAGAGGCAATAATGAAGTTGTTATTTTATATTTCCTTATTCATGATAAAGGTTTAATATTCATGTTAGAATTGTATTGATCGGAAGCTTACATACATATGTGATACATAAACAAATACTGTGTCCCTAGTATGCCTCTACTAGACTAGCTCGTTGACCAAAGATGGTTAAGATTTCCTAGCCATGGACATGAGAAAGAAGGGACAACAGTGGGTACCTGCAACGCCGACGAGGGCCAGCAGCAAATCCCCCCACAGTCCAGCAGCAAATCCGCCAGCGGTTTGAGAGACGCGGCACGATTTCGCCGCAGTTGCGGGAGCGAGAGCGAGACGGGAGGAAAGGAACGGAAATGGGGGAGAAAAGAAAGAAAATGGGGGAGAGAACGGCTTGCATTTCGAAACCGCCGCCCACGATCTCCCTCTACCGCTTACTTGTGGGTTCCTTCCTCGTCCAGGTAAGGACAAGTCGCCCACGACCGCGCGGTGCGAGGTCTCCCGACCAGGTGGCACCTAGAGCTCGCACGAGACGATCGCGACGCGATCGTGCGGCCAGGAAATGGCCACCCGTTCTCTCTGTTTAATGCGCGTGCACTTTTTAGATTTTAAGTTTAATTTAACACATAAGACTAGTTCAGAATCACGTGCTGCCAACACCGGCCCCGCCAATCCGCCATAGCTACGCTGTCGTGCGGCCCCTGCCACGGATCCGGGTTAAAGCCCACAGATCCAGAGGCCTCAAACCACGCCGCTTGTTCAATTTACCAGAGAAGACTGGTTCAGAGGAATGTCAACGCTGTAGGAGCAAGCTGCATGCATGCATTGTGGCCAAAATCCAGTGGGACTTCTTTATCACGGTGATGGGCCGCACGTTAGCGCTGAGATTGTCAACCTAAACTCCATGGCAAGTTGCACTTTCATTTTTAGATGAATACAAGTTGCATTTTCTATTTCTAAATGAATGCAAGTTGCATTTCTTTCACAAAAAAGGTTACTTGTTGATGTTTCCTCCATATTGTTAATCGAGCACCAGGCAAATTCAATCCAAATACTAAATTGTGCCGGTTGTGTTTCTCTGCTATATAACTACGCACACAAGTCATTTGTTGCTTATACGAAGCTTCTTGGTTTGCATGATTGCTTCTCGGCAATGCAAGAACCCAAGAGTGCCATGGTGTTCAGCTTCAGTTGCTCGGCAAATAGAAGACTGCCATGGATCTTGGCTTTGCTGCTCATGATGACTCGAGGCGATGGCCAGTCTACTCCGGGTAATACAAACCATATCCTCCTAGTTTCACTTATCGCAACTTTAATCCCTGCTCCATCTGCACATTTTAGTTTACTTCAGCGTAGAACTGAAGAAATCCCACTTTACTGATATCTTAATAATAAAGGTATTATTAGCTACTGAATACCTAGTGGCACATGTCATGATCATCTTAAACATGAGACACATGAAACTGATACATACTCTCCATTACGCAGGGTTTCTAAGCGTAGATTGTGGATTCACAAACGATAGTCCCTACAAGGACAGCACCACGGGACTCCTGTTCCTTCCTGACCTTAAATTTGTCGAGGGCGGTGTGAGCAACAATATTTCAGCAGCATTCATGGCTGATGCCCCATATGAGAACCAGAAAACCTTGAGGAGCTTTCCTCAGGGCAAACGGAATTGCTACACACTGCCATCGACAATTGGGAAGAAGTTTTTGTTGAGGGCTATGTTTACTTATGGCAACTACGATGGGTTGAACAGGAGTATGGACGGGTCACCTTTTCTGTTCGGGCTCCATATTGGCGTCAACTTCTGGGATACGGTGAACTTAACAAATATGGATCCATCGATCACGGATTGGAAGGAGGTACTCACCATTGCTCCGAGCAACTTCGTATCCTTCTGTCTGATAAACTTCGGTTCAGGGACTCCGTTCGTGTCTTCCTTGGAGCTGAGGCCACTGCTAGATCCGATGTACCCTTTTGTGAATACAAGGGTATCAGTCGGCTATTTTAGACGGATCAGATTTGGCAATGCCACTGAATATATCACAAGGTGAGACTGACATCCATGATAGTTTTAGATTGAAATCGGATTATGCATGTCAATTGTTTTTTAATGTGTTGGCTAGCTCAATGCATTTGAAGCAGAAGAGCACACACTTCAAATACATTGTCCAATAATATCTCATGGTGCCAAGAAATTTATATAACCAGCTCCAATAGAACCAAAAAATAGTGTATCATGCTAGCTTAGCTATTTACATGTTTTCCCTTGTCTTTGTGTGCGATGAAGATATCCAACGGACCCTTACGACCGGTTTTGGGAGGGCTGGTCTTTCTCCTACAGCTCCTACCCCTGGATTAGCCCCAGCACTAGCAACAAAGTGGAGATTCTCCCAGGAGACGACTACTTCAATGTGCCGATGGCCATCTTCCAGAAGGCCACGACCCTAGACGCAAACTACTCCTTCATGAGCCTCGGCATGGCAAAGGGTCCTAATTGGGACCATGAGAGTGTCCGCCTTCTCCCGATCTTCCACTTCGCTGAAATCAATGGTAGCAACCCGAACAGAAGGTTCGACATCTACAACGAAGGCGATTTGCTGCACCGGGGCTTCTCCCCGTCGCTTTTACAGGCCAACAGCTTGCACGACAGCGGGCGGTTCTTGTATAACGGCAATGCGTTGTACACCCTGAATAAGACGCGCAGCTCGATCCTGCCACCGCTCATCAATGCGCTTGAGGTGTACTCGCTCATTCGGATGGAAAACTTCACCACTGACTCCGAGGATGGTAAGATCGATCATCAACGTAGATATTGCACGCATATCCGCATATAACAAATATAACATGTAGGAGTATGTGGCAGATTCGCATTATCATGATGCAGTTTATTCAGTTGATGAACAACACCTCCAGGCTCCAACTCTCTGCATTTAAAAAAATCTTAATGACAAAAATCTCATTGTGTACACCCTTCGTTCCTAAATACAGGTCTTTCTAGAGATTTCAATAAAAACTACATACAGATGTATATAGACATATTTTAAAGTGTAGATTCACTCACTTTGCTTCTTATGCAGTCCGCGTTAGAATCTCTAAAAAGACTTATATTTTAGGAATGGAGGGAGTACTTGTTTAGACCCCCGAAGATTCTAATCTCCATTCGACATTGTCAATATCCTCATTAAAGTAATAGAAACAAGCTTATTAATCTAGTACACTCAACTCCTGAGTCCTGAGTAATCCATGTTCTAAAATTCAAAAGCCATAGAACCATGGCCAAGACCTTAGTAGAGAAATGGATTAATGCAATTTATTGACTTCTATTAAATAGATAAAACATGCATATAACAAATATAACATGTAGGAGTATGTGGCAGATTCGCATTATCATGATGCAGTTTATTCAGTTGATGAACAACACCTCCAGGCTCCAACTCTCTGCATTTAAAAAAATCTTAATGACAAAAATCTCATTGTGTACACCCTTCGTTCCTAAATACAGGTCTTTCTAGAGATTTCAATAAAAACTACATACGGATGTATATAGACATATTTTAAAGTGTAGATTCACTCACTTTGCTTCTTATGCAGTCCGCGTTAGAATCTCTAAAAATACTTATATTTTAGGAATGGAGGGAGTACTTGTTTAGACCCCCGAAGATTCTAATCTCCATTCGACATTGTCAATATCCTCATTAAAGTAATAGAAACAAGCTTATTAATCTAGTACACTCAACTCCTGAGTCCTGAGTAATCCATGTTCTAAAATTCAAAAGCCATAGAACCATGGCCAAGACCTTAGTAGAGAAATGGATTAATGCAATTTATTGACTTCTATTAAATAGATAAAACATGCATAAGAAGTAATTAACTTTGCAACTAGCTAAGCTTCTATGTTTTCATTCTTTTTTAAACATATGAGCGCCCATACCCAACATATACAGCTGTCTTTACACTTCTTCTTCTTCGGTACAATCCCCCTAAACACATCAACGCACGAGATTTCTTCATACCCCTTCATAAGAAAGGGTAGGATTGTCTTTTTTTAAATACGTCGTGAACATATATATGGCATGGGAGGCACCCTCGACCGGGCCGGCCCATTGGTGAAGGCTGCAGGGAGCGCGACGCGAAATGTAAAAATTCACAAAATACAAGCCCCCGTTAAGAATCGAACCACAAACCTCTTTATATACATGTAGTAGATCCACTCACCAATTGAGCTGACTTGTGTTTGTGAATAATTAGGAGCCTGCAAACTTAAGAATCTCCCCGCCCGGATTTATTGGGCCCTTGAGCCGAAACAGAAAGACCACTAAATACGCATAGGAAAAATTGGAAATAAATCTCTTAGATAATCACCGCTATTAATTAGGCCTATTAACTAATCTGTGCATGCAATGGCTACTACCTGATCCAATCAAGGAGACCCATGCGCTAGCTTCCATGAAGAGACGAAGGAATAAAGTGACGTGTTTAAATGCAGCAGCCTATTTTTTTCGTTTTTGATATAAAGTTTGCAGCAACCTAGTAAACATGGTAGTACAAGTTTTGGTGGCTCTCGGACCCAATAAACCCGAATGGAGGGAGTAACACCAAGGAAATTATGTATGAATTTTAAAAAATTGAATAATGTTTCATAATCCAACATTTGTTATTGAACAACTTGAACACAATTTGAAAAAGTCATTTTTCATAAAAGCATGAGCATTTTTCAAAAAAAAAAATTGAATAACATTTTTACAAGCGTGAACATTTCAAAAACAAATCAGGAGATATGTTAGTTCAAAATGTTAAGAACATTTTAAAAAAATATGAGGAGTGTGCAAACTTCAGAACTAACATTTTGAACACTTCCTTTCTTTTTAGCTTCTTATATGGCTAATGTAACTTTCTGAATTTTCAGTAAAAAAATCGTGTGTTTTAAAACCAGCTTTTGTTTGGTTTTCTTCTAGGTTTTTTCTTCTCTTTTTTTTCAAATGCCAGAAATTTTTAAAATAAAAAAAACAAATTCGTGAAATTTCTCATTTTTTAAACTTTTTCTCAACTTTTATTGGGTAATATTTCTGAAAATCTGCAAAAATAATAATAATTAAATTTGTGAACATTTTTTCAACATCGATGAACTTTATTCAAATCTGCGAACTCTTGGGCCGGCCGAACAGGCGGCCGATTGGAGCGATGCCATCGCCTATCAGGGTGGTAGAAACCGAAAATTTGGTTTTTTACCATCCGTTCTTTTTAAATTTTTGGTTAGCAAACCTAAAAATCAAAAATGTTAAACCAATACAACAACTGAAGATGTCGACAAACAACGTGCTCCCAGATAGAGCCTTTTGACCTACACGGACACCTTTCGTTGAACATGTTCCAGTTTTGGACATTCTTAAGACCACTGCAATTTTATCTAGTAGATGGGCATGCGCATGGTAGGCATCCATGCTAGTTTGAACGATTCCGACACCTTATGCAAGTTGCGTGACATTTGGCCATTTATCGATCATTTTCACCGAGAAAACTCTAAAAAATGTAAGAATTATCGAAAACGCAAACAACTTAGCATGGTGCCTTGAATTGGTCATACAAGCTCATGGAAAATTTTGGACTCATCTGAAGATGCCAAAAAAGTATTCTCATGCGGACCCATGTGGCCTACCCGAACACCCTCCATTGAACATGGTATATTTGGACATGCATGAAATGACCCAACCTTTTGCCAGCAGGTGGTCATGCCCATGGCAGGCAATCATGCCAGGTTTGAACGATTTCCAACGCCATACGCAAGTTGCGTCACGTTCGGTCATTTATCGTCCATTTTTCATCAAGAAAACTCCATAAATTGCAAAAAATAATGAAAACTCAAACAACTTGACATGATGCCTTGAATTGGTCATATAAACTCATGAGATTTTTTGGGTCATTTCACAATGCCGATAAATACGTGCTCTCATACAGACCAATCTCGCCTACCCGAACAACCCCCATTGAACATAGTCTATTTTTTGGACATGCATGTAATGATCCAACTATTGCCAGTAGGTGGGCGTGCCCATGGTTTGAACGAATTTTGACACTATATGCAAGTTGTGTCATGTCCGAGCATGTATCAGCCATTTTTCATCGAGAAAACTCCAGAAAGTGCAAGAATTGTTAAAAACTCAAACAACTTGGCATGGTGCCTTGAGTTGGCCATTTAAGCTTATGGGGAAAAATTGGAGTCAATGGAAGATGTTGAAAAACATGCTCTCATACGGACCCTTCTGGCCTACCCGAGCACCTCCGTTGACATGGTCTATTTTCGAACATGCATGAAATGACCCCAACTTTTACGAGCATGTGGGCATGCTCATGGTAGGCATTCACGCCAGGTTTTAATTATTTCCAACACCATATGCAAGTTGCAACACATCCGGCCATTTAATGCCCCTTTTTTTACTAAAAAAACTCCAGAAAAAGCAAAATTTATAGAAAACCAAAACAACTTGGAATTGTGTCTTGAATTGGTCATACAAGTCAATGAAAAAAATGAGGTTTTTTAACGGATGTTGAGAAACAACGTGGTCTCGGTGGAGCCTTCTCGCCTATCTGCAAACCCTACGTTGAACATGGTATTTTTTTGGACATTCAAAAAAGGGCATCAACTTTGGTAAACAGGTGGGCATGCACATGGTGAAAATGCGAACACTTTTTCAAATTTGCCAGCATTTTTTCATATTTGCGAATATTTTTTGAAAGCTTTTCTTATTTTCTAGGGCCTAAGCACTTTTTTCTTCTCTATTTTTTCGCTTTTCTTCTCTTTTTTTGTTAATTAATTTTCTCCTTCTTGAACTTTATCATTATTTTTTTAAGTTGTTCAAAAATTTGAAAATTTCTTTAGAATACCAGATTCTTTTTTCAATATAAATTTTTAAAATTGATCTAGAATTTAAAAAAATGTCCCCGTAATCTCATACAAACCCTTCTCGCCTGCCTGAACAATCTATGTTGACTATCGTCTATTTTTCGACATGCATCAAATGAGCTAACTTTTGCCAGCAGGTGGGCATGCTCATGGTAGTCATCCATGTCAGATTTGAACGATTTTCGACATCGTATGCAAGTTGTGTCACGTTCGGCTATTTATCGGCCATTTTTCACCAAGAATACTCTAGAAAATACAAAATTTTGTAGGAAACACCACCAGGGTCCTGATTGCTTTTTTACGCTGCTTATGTGTGGGCCCAACCGGTCAGATTCGGGCTTAGCGCGGCCGAACCGAGCAGTTAAACGAGTTGGTAGTTTTTTGCCACGGTTTAGGATAAAAGTGGTAGTTTTTCGCACAAAAACGTAAAGTGGTAGTTTTTCGTCACGTTTCCATGAATTGTGGTAGTTTTTGGTTAAATACTCGCCGTGAACAGATGAGGTTTCAGACGAATTGTTCTTGAAAAAGGTTAAGGTTTCAGACCAATATTGATGTCAGGCAGCTCTAGAATTCAGGAGGGACACCCCAATGAGATCCCATTGAATGAGTTCCTGAACATCAGTCCAAGGTAGTTTCAGGCAAATTTTATGGCCTTTCAAAGTTGTTACCATGCAGTTTTTATGGCCAACATAGCTCAAGTATTGAACTTGCCGTGAACAGATGAGTTTTTGGACCAAATTCAGTGTTCCAGTCCAACTGGGAGGGATATCTTTGTCAAATTTTAAGCTTGTATAGGCAGATGGTTACATGAGACGAGCTCTTGCTTCTAGGATTCAGGAATACAGGGAAGAAGAAAGAAAAAAGGCGGCACTTCCGAAAAATAAAAATGCAAGATGATTGATTTTGAACACAACCTACAAAAGTAAGTGAGAGTGAATGAACCCTGCGAACATATAAGGATGGGTCACCAGGTCCTGTTGTGACAGTCGAATCAAAAGCTAGGAAATTCATCTGGGTTAACAGTTGCGGCCGCGGTGCTGCTGGCTGGGTAGAAACAGAGAGTCAGGGAGAGGGGAGTTGGACTGCACGGTCCAGGAAGAAGTCTGCACAGGCCGGGTGTTGATATGGGTTTCTATTCAGAAAAATAAATTGATCTGGGCTTCTATTTAAAAGGGAAATTCATCTGGGCCTGAATTATAAAAAAAATGTTTGGATATGGACAGTTTTTTTTGGAAAAAGGATACGTTTAGTCTAGGTTTCTGAAACGCGAGACCTATGTCTCATATCAAGTGATCTGGCCCAATTTGGTTTTGGTCTTCCTTTTTCATTATTTTTTCTTTTTTCTTGACATTTTACAAATGGACATTAAATTTTTTAATACACATTAATAAAATATCTATAGAATTTTTCAAATACAAGTTGAATATTTTTAATGTGCATTAGGTTTTTTTAAAATGAATGGCGAACAGTTTTGAAATATATGTTAAAGAATTTTCTAGTTCACGTTGAACATTCCAATAAATAAATGGTGATTTAAAAAAATATGTTGAACAATTTATAAAGACACGATGAGCTTTTTTTAAATAAACGAGGATCATTTTGTAAACACATGACAAAAAATTTAAATACAAAGGTAACATTTTCCAAATACACAATGACCATTTTTGAATACTCCCTCCTTCCCAAAATATAAGGCGTGATTGACTTTTTACGGTCTTTGATGCACGACTTCGACCACTAATATATTCTCCCTCCGTTTCTAAATATAGGGTGTATAGTTTTTGGCACGGAAATTAAAGAACACACATGGAGGAAAAATTTCACAAGTTTTAGGCAAGATTACACCTGACTAATTGACATGAGAAAATAGAGGAGCTTGCCTGATATAAGAAAATGTAATCAAATCCCTAAGAAAAATATCCAAACGAGTGGTGCAACGTAATACACCTTATATTTAGGATTTTTTTCTCAAAAATCTATACACCTTATATTAAGGAACGGATGGAGTATTAAAGTATATGGATTGGACATGTATAAATGGCATCGTCATATTTCTCTTGCCAAACAATTTTATTTTATATGTATGTATACTAGTTTTTATAGACATATAATACATGAAAAACATAGTCAAAATTGTGCAACGAAGACCAGAAAAGTTAAACCGCGCCTTATATTTTTGGAAGGAAGGAGTACATGGTTGACATTTTTTAACCAATACGTGAACATTTTAGAAAATACATGATTAGCATTTTGAAAATCACACAATAAACCTTTTTCAAACATATGAAAACTTTAAAAAATGTAGAAGAAAAGTTCAAGGTGTCTTTGAAAAACCAAGAAATGCATTTTTAGCGAAACAAGCGATCATACATACACAGTAAAAACAATGCCCCCTGCTCACTATACTAATATTTGATGTGCTTGCCGCATGTGTTAAGCCGCGGAACGACGCTGGGACCGGCCATCTATCAGGAGCTGTTGGGAAGTGAGATGATAGTCGCATAAAGCGATATAAGGATGCACCCTTTTTGAAAGAAGCTCAAACTAAAAAAACTTACTGAAATTAAAATTTTGAAAAAGGACAATATAGGTCATTAGATGAGCTCTTTGATGGTACATGTCCGCTGAGGTTGTCAGCGAGTTATTGGATCCGTCTCTCCTCTGCCCGATGCTTTGGCGGCTGATGGCGAGGGGGCAGGGGGATCCTTGTGCCGCAACTCTTGCTAGCAGTTTAGGTTAGGGTATTATTTTCTTCATAGGAGCGGCACTCGACAGATGGTAAAGCTTCATCTTCCAGTTGAACTCCCTAGTTTCGACCCTTCTCGATTTTGTCCATTGGAACGGAGTTTGCCATTTTATTCGCTGACGAGGTCAGGTTTATTCGCTGACGAGGTCAGGGTGTCATGCTATGGCAAGCTTTGGTGCCATACTTTTGAGATCAGTTGAAGAGTTCAATAACAATTTCCATAAAAAAAGGAGTTCAATGACAACAAACTATTGAGTTGTTAATTCTTAGGCCAACTCCAATGCATGACCGCATTTGGTCCGACTCTGTCTGTTTGGGTGGAAGGCAATAGAAAACACGGTGCAACGCGCCGAGCAACGGACAAACGTCCGTTTTCTATTCGTCAGTGACCCATATCCAACTCAAATATGTGACATATTTGCATCGAAACGGACAGAGCACGGACGTGCGCGGCACATGCCCTTTTACTCCCCTGGTCCGTCGGGGGCACAACGTCCCCATTTCCCTTCTCTCTCAAAAACCCTTCCGTTCTCCCACTCCCGCCATGGCCACCGCGCCAAAGCATGCCGCCGTCGTCATCCCGGCCGCCACAGCCGACCGTCCAGCTCCCCGAAAAAGAAGAAGCCCAAGAAGGTACTCACGCCGGAGGAGTTTGCCAGAGAATTGAAAGAGGGTTGGCCGTAGGGCTAGAGATGCGAAGAGGAAAGCTGCCGCGTGGCCCTTCCAGTTTATATTTTTCTTTCTTGCAAAAAATCCAGACACCTGGACGAAATGCAGCTGCCTGTTGGGTGCAAGCACAAACATAAAAGAGGCCAGCCGCCGCCTATTTGGCCGATCGAAACAAACAGAATCCAAATAAAACCGATGTCCGTTTAAAGTCGTCTGTTAGAGCTGGCCTTAGGGCATGTGACTTTTGAAGTGTCATAGATGAAGTCAAAGCTGACTCTGGCCGAAACCACTTCTTCAGCGGCGCACTGCCCATAGTTGCTGCTTGATGGAGAGTAAATAGCATCAAACTACTAGTTTACAGGTTAGGGTTTCAAAAAACTACCACTTCTTAATTTTTCTCAGAAATTAATCTACCAAACGCGCGGTCCGCTGTTTCAAAAAATCCAAACCCACGGTGACTAGCGATTAAACCATTTTTCTGACGGATTGGGCCCATCTGTCAGCCCACGTGGCCACGCGCGCTCACGGCGCGGCCGTTAACGGCCGTTAGCCCGTGCGGTCCAGTCAGAACCAAAGTAGGCGGTCGAGCCACACACTCTCTCAGTCCCCCTCCTCCCCCCTCCTCTCCGCCGCAGTGACCTAGGTGGGCGATGGCGGCGGCGCAGCCAAATGTCGGCGGCGGTGAGGTATTGAGCCAAGGCGGCACCGGCCAGGAGGGCGGTGGACACTCAGAGGTGGACAAATGGCTAGGCAGCTCGAGCTTCCCGACGCAGCGGTCGCAGCAGCCATCACCGCCCGCGGCTCATGTGGATCCGGCGAGCTCAGATCCGGAAGTCCGTGCGGCTAGAGCAGTGGCGAAGCGCATCCACACTGATCCAGCAGGCGGCCACCATTGGGCGTCGTCCTTTGGTGGAGTGAGATAAGCACTGGTCAATGTTTCTGGGTCCTTTAGTTAAAATTTCTAGGTGCTTTAGTTCAAATTAGAACTAGGGTTAGTAATTGTTTGTTCTTGGCATGCTACTGTATTTAATTGGTTAAGTCAGTGTAGAAGAAAGTGCATTTGGTTAGTTCATTTGGTCAGTGCATTCACTGTAATTAGAAGAAAGTTCAGTAATGTTCAGTGACTTAAAAAATGGTTGTTTGTCAATTTAATCCTACAACTTAGATGAAGAGATTTGGGACTTGAGGCTACATTTTCAAGGAATAGATAATATGGAGAAAAAGTATTCAGTTTCCTCAGATATCAGTTATCTGACCATATTAGCATTGGTTGAGTTGGAGGGCTATGGCATGGATGCATTTCTGACTTATGTAAAGGAAGAGGGAAAGGGGCTGGAGGGTGTGGAGGCCCTGGATAGTGAGGAGGCATTATGCTTGACTTATTTGTTGATAAGAAGGTACTGAACATCAGTGTCAGAAAAGCTACTGATCCAAGCCTAGCAGATGAGGAACAAATCCACATTGATCATGTTGGTGAGCCTGTTGTTTACAGAGTTTCACAAGAAGGTGTTATGTACCCTGCCTCTAATGCTAGTTTGCCAGCTTTAACCCCTGATGAGCCCTACATGAACACACATCAAAACAACAATTTGAACAAGGGGAAAACAGTTGTGGAAGAAGAAGATGCAGAAGAGGAAGCAGCAGAAGAAGAAGAAGAAGTACCAGAGGAAGAAGATGAAGTTGAAGATGACAAATCATCTTCAGATTTTGAGTTCTTTAGGGGTGATTACAGAGGGGAGAAAATTTCTTACAAAGCTTGGTGTAGGGGTGAAGATGAGGCTGGCATTGATATTGCAAAGCACTTTTATGCAGCTAACTCAGAACCTTCTGAGTTTTGGAAGGAAGAACCAATTGTTTCTGAAGATGAAGAAGTAGAGGATCCTGCTGCTGTAACTACAAAAGCAGCCAAAAAGCTTAAGCCAATTAGAAAACCTGGCCCAACTAGCAAGTCTCACAGTGAGCCTGAGCACATCAAGTTTGAAGATTATGTCCCTAAAGCTAATGAGTACTGTTTTCCAGGTGATTTTGGCATAAGTGATGAAGAGGATGCACCAAGGCTGCCATCTGGAAGGAAGAGTAGGAAGAAGCAGAAGAAGGAGAGGAGATGGTATGATCCAAAAAGGCCTGATGCACATGAGCAGTTTTCAATGCATTTGTGCTTTGAAAATGTAGTTGAGTTCAGAGAAGCACTTAGAAATTTTCATGTGAGGACTCTTAGGAATTTTGAGTATCACATAAATGAACCAACTAGGGTTATTGCTTGATGCTCTGAAAGAAAACATGGTTGTGAGTTTTACATAGTTGCCTCCAAGATATCTCATGAGGCAACTTTTAGTATCAAGAAGATGAACCTGGATCACACTTGTGGAGCAAGTGGAGAGAACACAAAGGTGACAGTCAGTTGGGTTGCTCAGGTTTGTGAGGATACAATCAGATCCAACCCTGGAGCTGGTGTTAACACAATTATGTCATACACAAAGAAGAAGTTTGGTGTACATGTGCCTAAAAGCTTGGCATATAGGGCAAGGAAGCAAGCAGTTGAGGTTGTGCAAGGAGATCACAAACTCCAGTATCACAGAATAAGGGACTACCTGCAGTGTGTGCTAGATACTAACCCTGGCAGTAGGTGCATAGTAACAACACATGAGGACCCACTTAACCCAGCTCCTACCCCAAGGTTTCACTATATGTTTTACTGCTTGTTTGCATGCAAGGAGGGTTTTCTGAATGGATGCAGGCCATTTATAGGTAAGTATTCAGAAATTTATATGATTTTTAAACATTGATGTACTTAAGCACTCATGTTATCATGTTAGCAGGTTTGGATGGTTGCTTCATCAAGCTAAGCACTGGTCAGCAGATATTGGCAGCTACAGGGAGGGATGGCAACAATAACATCTTCCCAATAGCTTTTGGTGTTGTTGATAAGGAAGAGACAGACAGTTGGACATGGTTTCTCACACAGTTGAGAACAGTCATTGGAACTAGCAATAAGTTTGGCAAATACACAATTATGTCTGACAGGCAGAAGGTATTGTTCTGAACCTAGTCTTTACATTTGCCTTTACATTTTCCATGAGTAAAATGTTATTCAGTAGATGAGTAACACTTAAGATTACACTATATTGAACAGGGATTGTTGAATGCAATAGATGATGTATTCCCTGACTCTCCACAAAGGTTTTGTCTTAGACATATTTATGCCAATTTCCAATCTGCTGGTTTCAGAGGAGAGAAACTTAAGAAACATTTAGATCAGGCTGCCTATTCCTTTACAAAACATGGACATGATTTAGGCATGGAGAATTTGAAAAAAGAAAGTTTAGAAGCTTGGTAGTGGTTGTCACAGATACCAGAGCATACCTGGGCTAGGTATAAAATGGACACTGTGTGCAAAACAGACCTATTAGTAAACAACCTTAGTGAGATTTTCAATAGAATGATATTGGATGTTAGGAACAAGCCAATCAGAACTATGTTAGAGGGCATAAGAACAAAGCTGATGATTAAGTTTCAGAAGATCAGAGAGAAGACAGAGACATGCAGATGGGAAATCGCACCTACTTATTCAGAGATGTTAGAAGAGGGGAAGAAGTGGGCTAAATATTGTGAAGCATACATGGCAGGTCCAGGCATATGGCAGGTCACAAGTAGCTCTGAAAACACATATTGTGTTAATTTGAACAATGAGACCTGTGACTGTAGGAGGTGGGACATGACAGCTGTCCCCTGCAGTCATGCCATAGCTGCAATGCAGAAAGTGAAGATACACCCTGAAGACTATGTTTCTGCTTTCTTCAAGAAACCCATGCATTGTGAAACATATAAGCACATAATATTCCCCGTGCCAGGTCCTGACTATTGGCCTCATACACCTGGTGATGATATTTCTCCCCCTGTTTTTAGAGAAAAGAAAGGTAAAAAACAAACTGCCAGGAGGAAAGGCCTGTTTGAGGTGCCAGCTAAAAAGGATACTTCTAGGATTGGTACAGTGACATGCAGCAACTGCAAGAAGCAAGGGCACATGATCAACAATTGTGGTGTCCCTTTGAAACCTAAGTTCCAGATAAGGATGAACAAGCACCGGGTATGTCCATTCATTCTATTGTTACATTCATTGCATTGTTACATTCATTTCATTTGTAGGAAAATAGTTCTAACTAATATTGTTGTGTAGGAAAATAGAGCAAACTACTCTGAGGCTGGTTCTTCAATGGCTGCAACTGCACAAAGGCCACCAAGGGTACCTACTGCCTCTGCACCTGCACCAACTCCTCCTCCAACAACAAATGAGTCAACACAGACAACTTCTAGGTCAAGGAAGAGGGCAGCACCAGCTACAACAGCAGCACCACCACCTCTCAAGAAGAGCAGGACCAACACCTCTTCTGCAACACTAGTACCACCTCCCAAGAAGAAGATAACAACTATTTCTGGCAATGGATCAAGGTCTTCTCCAGCAAAGAACACCAGGTCATCAAGGTCTTCTCCAGCAAAGAACACCAGGTCAGCTGCTGCCAATAGAGCTGGCAATGGATCTTTCATTGCTCCTAGACAATCTTCTACAAGTGCTGTGCAGGATGGGTCAAAGAGGGTCAGGAAGCCATCTGGGAGGCTGAAAGATTACTTTTATGCAAGTGGTAACTAGCTGAAGTGGTTGAACTCCTATGTTATCCTAGACAATCTGCTACAAGTGCACTGTTTAATTTTGGTTTGTAATAACATTGCCTCACTAAGTACTTGATACTACACTATTTGATTTGGTTTGTAATATGGTACTGTATGTGGATTCTGCACTTGTCTGCAACTTCAATTCATCTGCAATTTTTATCTATATGTGGATTCAACACTTGATAAATTGATGGTGCTGCTGACCAAGTGCATTATATGGTACTGAGATATACATCACTGACCAAATGCATACATTTATTCAAAAACATCCAAATGTTACATGGATAGAAAGATAGTCTCATAGATTACATCCAAATCTCACAAATACTACCAAAACTCTCTCTGAAATTGACTTACAGATAGAAAGATAGATAGCAAGATAGATAGATAGATTGACATATCAGTCATAGCACTCAAAGAAACGGACCCACTTGGCCCTAGTTGCTGGATGAGGAGCCATGACTGCCCTCATCCTTGCCCACCTAATGATCTCCATGAATGACCTTCCCCTGCCGCCAGTGAAAACCAGCTCTAGTTCTTCATCATTGCACTTCTCCAGTACCTTGTTGGAGAGTCGGTGATTGAACTCCTCTTGCTGCTCATCCTGGGCCGCCTCTAGTGCCCTCTGCCTGCGCCTCCTCCTCCTCATCTGTGCTGCTGCTGCTGTCCTAACCTCCACAGCCTCCCCCTCTTCCTCTGTGACATCTCCCATGTCAGGATCCATCTGTAGGGTTTCTTTTGGGTGGCGGCTGGTGGAGTCACTGGAAAAGGGTGGGGGTGGGGAGGGGTTTATATTGAGAGATGGATGGGGTTGGGTTTAGTAGGCCTAGGGTTGCATTTGGTCAGAGACTAGTGGGCCACTAAGCCCAATTACCCACAGAAATAATATATGTAGGCTAACAAATAACATATAAAAAATATAAGATCAGGTTGAACACTTAATAGCATACAAGATTCATTTCCACAACTTAGTAGCATAGGAGATCCATTTTTCCACTACTTAATAGCATAGGAGATCCATTACAACACTTAATACCATAGGTGATCCATTACAACTTAACAACATAGGAAATAAGGTTCTTACACTAGGTTAAACTTCACATTCCCCTAAAATGTACACCCATAATCACTTGCAGTCATGCCAGGCCACATCCTTGTATAAAGGCCTTTGGATGTACTTACTTCACCAACATATCACAGCAAGTTCAAGACTCAAGGATGGCCTTGATTTGCTCTAACTTCTCCTTGCTGCCACACCCTTCTTTCAGCAGCTCAGCAACAACAAGCTCAAGCTTTGCCTTCTCCTTCTTAAGAACATCTCTGTCAACTTTAGCATCCTTCATAGCCTTCCTGGTGTTCTTGATGATATCATCTTGGCTCTGCAAAATGCACCTCTGCTCTTTTGCAAGTTTGAGCTTTTCCATCTGCACCTCCAACATAGCTTTCTCCTCTAGCTCCTTCTTATTCTCAAGTTCTTCCTCCTCCACTTGTTTCTGGTACACCTGCTTGTCCACCCTACCATCCTGCCAATCAAACATCTTGGATACATCATCAACAAGCTTGGTGTACTCAATGCAAAGCTTGTCATTTTCAGTCCTAAGCTTGGCCAACTCCCTATCATGTTCACTCTTAAGCCTGGCCAACTCCTTCTCAAACTTCTCCTTGTCTTGTACCCTTCCAAAGTTCTGCTCATGAAACATCTCCCATAGCTTGCACAAACATCTCTGAAGAACAGTTGGCCAAGGCCCATCAACCCACTCTACAACACCACAATTCACACCATTTTCTTGCATTTGTAAATGTGATAAGTTATTACAAATGGACCAGTACCTTATTTCAATTCCATGATTAACTTGATAAACTTGAGACTTTCTAACTATTGATAACATAAATGAGATATGATAAGTTATTACAATGCCATGATTAAGTTTCCAAAGTGACAAAAATACATATGTGACTGTCATATCAAACAAACTGCTGCATCATATCAAACATCACTGAACATCCATAGCAGAAAACTTAATTGGCATCTAACCTGGACTAGGCAGCCATAGAAACGCCTTCCTGTTACAGGCCCTTCAAAAGCAACACGCTTAATAGGCCTCAGTTGGTGCAGAATGCACTTGGGATGAGCAAGCTCAAGTTGGCCACAGAAAAGGGGCTCCACAGTGGTGTCTAGTTCCTTCTGCGACCATAATAACCAACAAACACTGGTTTCAATCTGCACTCAATACCAGAATCAACTTGCACTGTTCATTAAACCTGATTACTAAAAAAATCCCCAAATCAGCATGAACCCTAACACTGTACAGAGATGAACCCTAGGTTACCTCAATCCTACAATCAAACCCCACCCTCACTAATCAAGAACAGTATCACACACACAACAACAACACTACACTCAGCAACATCCATGGCTGTAGCCTAGGGCTACTAGCACCTAACCCTAACCCTAACCCTAGGTGGCAAAGAACTTACCATAAGTCCCATGTCCATGCTGACAACCTCGCACTCCTCCTTCGAGCTGGTTTCCTCGTCGTTCCAGGAAGGCATTGCGGCAAGGAGGTCGACGGCCACCGGCCTCGAAGACGGCGAGCGACGGCGAGCTCGTACTGGAGCAGGGGACTGAGAGCAGGGGAGTGAGCGAGCACGAGAGAGTGAGCGAGCGGGTGCGCCCCACCGACCGAGCGGGTATATTTACCCCAGTTCCGACTGGGCCGGTCGGCTAACGGCCGTTAACGGCCGCGCCGTGAGCGCGCGTGGCCACGTGGGCTGACAGATGGGCCCAATCCGTCAGAAAAACGGTTAAATCGCTAGTCACCGTGGGTTTGGATTTTTTGAAACAGCGGACCGCGCGTTTGGTAGCTTTCTGAGAAAAATTAAAAAGTGGTAGTTTTTTGGAACCCTAGCCTGTAAACTAGTAGTTTTATGCTATTTACTCCTCGATAGAAGCAGGGGAGCCTTTTTTTGCCGAACCCATTTAATTTTGGATTGTCGCCCATAAAAAAAATTAATTTTGGATTACTATTCGGTAATTTGGTCCTCGGCGCCTTGGCCTTTGACCTCCCCAGGTCCAGGTGTTCCAGCGTCCAGGTGCCACGTAGAAACAGAGAGAAAAACAGAGGCTGAGTGAGAAGCGATTGGCGAGCGATCCCGGCGGCGTCGTCGGGGGCCGACTGCTGCGAGAACGGCCAGGTCGCCGCCGACCCGGCGCTCTCATCCGGTAAACTGCGGCACCGCCACCTCCACCTTCTTCCTCGCTTCTAGTGATCCCGGGTAGAGCCCTGGTGATTTTCCTCACGAACCTTATATTCTTCTATTGGCGACTCGTGTTTGATTTTCGGGCGGCCTATTCGTCCGTTGGTCGCGTGTTTGTGCAGCATCGGGGAGCCTGGATCTGTTGCGGTTGTCTCTACAGTCGTCACATCCTACAAGACGGCTTCCGATTTTTTGGGGACGAAATCTGTTGCCCTCTGTAGTATATGGAATTGAGTTCCATAGTATACGTCAATGAGCAGGTTTAGAGTGGGTGCGCGTGGTGGGTTTACGTGAGTGAGGCGATCCCCCAAAATCCAGTGAAAGACGAGAGAAGAATATTAGCTTATTTATGTGTACTGTGCCTGTAATTACCGCAACAAGCATAATGGAGTTGAGGAGGGAGCTGTCCTCTGATTTCCATTTGGAATGCAGCGTTCATATGCGACCAGTCCCCTTTTTTTTGTATGTGCGTATACGCGCCTTGTGTTTGCACACACATCGATCGGAATGCGTATATTGATCATTGCTTGTTTGCTGTAACTATTCTGTACCAGGCCATGTTTTTCACTATGCGATCGGTACTCTCATATTTCTAACTCGGGTATTAGTTCATTAGGTTACATTTCACATATGTAGTAGCATGTGTTATTGAGCTTCAGAGCATATGGTTATTTTTTTTTGGTGAAGTTGACGCAGACTAACTTTAACTTCTACTTATGTGTCAATGGAAGTTGGTTAGTTAGTTCACACCTTTTTTTTTCCTTTTCATGCTTTTACCAATAGATATGATTGGTGCCTTACAAGAGGGGCCACCAGTGTGGTGTGATTGGGACATCATAGAATGATGAATAAACTGAATCAGTCAAAACTCAACAAAGCAATGCCTGCTATGAGCAGTGCAATTGAGGAAGCAAGTAAAAAAAATCTTTAAAGACACGAACGAACCATCATTCAGAATACTCGAGTTGGAAGATGATGTCACAACGGCAGAGTGCACCACCGCCGTGTGACTACCAGGGACCAGGTCCATGTGTAGTGAGTGCGTTGGGTCCACTTGTAAGGCCAGCTGGCCAGAGGCGTATGCGTGCGTCGTGTACTTAAGCCCAGGGTGGGCGCGTGTGTTGGACAGGCTGTGAAAACTGAATCTGAAATCCTCACCTAACCTGTTTTCTCTGCTCATCCCCTTCCTCACGCAACTCCTTCCCTCTCCCGGCTACTCTACCTACTCTGGATCGGCCTCTGATCGAGATCGGGGTGTGACAATTGGTTATCAGAGCCACCAAATCCTACCCAAATATTTTTCTCCGCTGCTCCGAGATCCTCCTGGCCTCGATCTGTAACACCCACCACCGCGGGTGCGACTTGCTCCGGCGACTCGCCCAAAATCCCCGGTGGGGTTTGATCGGTTCGGAGAGGAGCAACGGCACCTTCCAAGCCTCCGTCCAGACGCGACAGCTGCTGTCCACCATGGACGACAACACAAGCACCCTCAAGTCCCTCATGGAGAGCATCATCTCCCGCCTCGACGAGCAGAAGGTCGACAGCGACAAGCGACTTGAAGCTCAGGCCGCCTTCAACGCTCAAGTTTCGCAAGATCTGCGGGCTCTCTCCAAGCAAGTGGATCTCACCCAAGCCGACGTCGACGACAGGCGCAAGGCGCTCGCGCGGTCGCCGTCGCCGCGCGGATCGGGATCCGCCACCATCACCAACCCCTTTCCACCACCACCACCACCACCACCTCTGCGCCCTGCGCCCATCCCACAACATCATCCACATGGGCCACCGCCATCCCCTCGCCTCGAGGACCAGCGACCCCCGCTCCTGCATATGCCGCATCACCAACCAGCAGAGATGCATCACCACCAGCATACCGACGGCTACATCAAGCCCCCCAAGCACGACTTCCCCCGGTTCGACGGCAGCGCCCCCTACTTGTGGTTGGACCGTCGCCGCGCCTACTTCGACTTATACCGCGTCCCACCGTCCACATGGGTGACCACGGCGACGTTGTACATCTAGGGGCAGGTGGCACACTGGCTGCAAGCATTTCGACAAACACATAGCGGCCTGGCGTGGGAGGCGTTCTGCGCCGCGATCACCGAGGAGTTCGGCGTCGACGAGTTTGAGCTCGAGATGCACAAGCTCCTACAGTTGCGTCAGAGCGGCACCGTGGGCGAATACCGTCAGGCGTTCGACACACACATGTATAATCTGCTCGCGCTCGAACCGTCGCTCTCCACCAAGTTCTTCGTGACCCAGTTCCTTTTGGGGCTCAAGGACGAGCTACGACCGACAGTTCGACTCCAGGCACCGACAAGCATCACACGGGCGTCGATCCTGGCGCGGATTCAAGAGGAGGAGTTGAACACACCACGGGCGCGTCCACGCCCACAACCTCAAGGTCGTCCCCCGCCAGCACCCCCGGCGCGCCCTGGAGCGGCACCGCGTCAACAACCAGACGAGTACAACTGCGAACGGCAACTGAAGGAATTTCGTCGCGCCAACGGTCTCTGCTTCAAGTGTGGCGATCGGTACAGCCGCGAGCATCGCTGCAACCAACAGGCGCAGCTGCTCACGATCCAAGTGGGAGCCTATGGAGAAGTTCTCTCCGACGACACAGTCCACGCACTCGACCTGCTCGACGCACCGGAGCAACCAGTTCAGCCACCAGAATGCTGTACAATCTCCGCGCACGCATTGGACGGATCTGAGGCACCCAGTACCATCCGCCTTCGGGCCCTGGTGGGCAATCAGGTCATGTTACTGCTGCTCGACTCCGGCAGCACGCATAGCTTTGTCAACAAATCCTTCGTGGACAGGGTTGGCGCACCCACCCAGGAGATCGCGCCACTCCAGGTGCGTGTGGCCAACGGGGATCGCCTCAGCTGCTCCCGTCAAGTTCCAGAGCTCAAATGGTGGATGCAAGGGCACACATTCTCCACGCCCATGTACGAGCTCGACACCGGTGCGTATGACGGCATTCTCGGCATGGACTGGCTGGCCAAGTACAGACCTATGACATGCCACTGGCAGGACAAGTTCATCTCCTTCGTCCACAACGGTGAAGTGGTGACTCCCCAAGGTGTTCGACCCAAGACGACGACCATTCTTGCCGCAGTGCAACCAGCCGAGCTCTGCAAGCTCATCGCCGGCAATGACGTCTGGGCCATGGCCATGGTCGAGATGCAATAAGCGACACCCAAGTCTCGTAAGCCATCCCTGACACCAATCAGCGATCTTCTGGAGGAGTTCACCGATGTCTTCGCCGCGCCAAAGGGCCTTCCTCCGCATCGACAGTATGACCACGCAGTTCCCCTGGAGGACGGAGCGCAACCAACAAACGCTCGACCGTACCGCTACTCACCTCTCTAGAAGGACGAAATTGAGCGGCAAGTTAAAGAGATGCTTGATGCCGGCGTGATCACTCATTCCGTCAGCCCGTACGCTGCACCAGTGCTGCTCGTGAAGAAGAAGGACGGCACGTGGAGATTCTGCGTCGATTACAGACGCCTCAATGATGTCACCGTGAAAAACAAGTTTCCCTTGCCGATCGTCAATGAGCTCCTGGATGAACTGGCCGACTCTGCCTACTTCTCCAAGCTGGACCTGCGAGCAGGGTACCATCAAATTCGCATGTGTGAGGAGGACGAACACAAGACCACGTTCAAGACACACCACGACCATTTTCAGTTTCGAGTCATGCTGTTCGGGTTAACCAATGCCCCGTCAACGTTTCAGTGCCTGATGAATGCCATCTTCTCCAAGTATACGCGTAAGTTTGTCATCATATTCCTTGACGACATCCTTGTTTTCAGTGAGACCCTTGAAGAACACATCGAGCACCTCCGCCTCGTCCTCAACCTGCTCCGCGAGCATCAGCTGTACGCCAAGTTGTCCAAGTGCTCGTTTGCCCAGGACCACATCGACTACCTGGGGCACATCATCTCCAAGCAGGGTGTGGCTACCGACCTAGAGAAGACAGATGCCATGGCACAGTGGCCCATGCCAGGCAACGCGACTGAGCTCCGCGGCTTCTTGGGGCTTACTGGCTACTACCGCAAGTTCGTTCCCCATTATGGGATCATCGCCAAGCCCCTCACTCAGCAGCTCACCAAGAAGGGCTTCGCGTGGCCCGAGTCCGCACAGCTCGAGTTCGAGACACTCAAGAAGGCGATGGTGACCACACCCGTGCTGGCACTTCCCGATTTCGACAAGCCATTCTCCATCGAGATAGATGCTTGCGACACAGGCATCGGTGCAGTGCTCGTCCAAGAAGGCCACCCCATTGCTTATTACAGCAAGGCGTTGGGCGTGAAGAATCAGAAGCTTTCGACCTATGAGAAGGAATTCTTGGCTGTGATGATGGCAGTGGACAAATGGCGCTCATATCTGCAACGCGGACCATTTACTATCCTCACGGACCACAAGAGCCTGTGCACGCTCAGTGATCAGCAACTCGCGACCGATGTCCAGCGGCGAGCTATGTCCAAGCTCGTCGGATTGCAGTTCAAGTTTCAGTACAAGCGTGGCATCGACAACAGCGCCGCGGATGCACTGTCTCGTGTGGGCAGCCATTTCAGCGCCAACGCTCTGTCCCTTTGTCAACCGGCGTGGATCCAGGAGGTGGCCAACTCCTACGCAACAGATCCTGACGCCCAGGAACACCTGCAGCAGCTCGCCCTGCATAGTCCTGACGACGCCGGGTACGAACTGTACCGCGGGGTAATCCGGCGCAACGGGCGGCTATGGATTGGAGCCAACACAGCTCTCCGTACCAAGCTGATCAGCGCCATGCATGACAGCGCAATTGGAGGGCATTCCGGCGCAACGGCCACCTACCACCGCATCAAAAAGCTCTTCGAGTGGAAGGGACTGAAGCTGGCGGTCGACGACTACGTCCGGCAGTGCCAAGTCTGCCAGCAGGCCAAGCACGAGCTGCACAAGCCCGCGGGCAAGTTGGCACCCCTGCCCATCCCTTCAGCACCATGGCAAGACCTGACGATGGATTTCGTCGAGGGACTACCCAAATCTGAAGGTCATGATACGATCATGGTGGTGGTCGATCGATTCACCAAGTTTGCGCACTTTGTTCCCTTGCGGCATCCGTTCACAGCCGCGCGGGTGGCCAAGGCGTTCTGGGACAACATCGTCAAACTCCACGGCATACCCTCCTCCATCGTCTCCGATCGGGACAAGGTGTTCACCAGTGCGCTCTGGCGCGAGCTGCTGGCCGGCGCGGGCACCAAGCTCCTCTACTCCACAGCCTACCATCCGCAGACGGACGGACAAAGTGAGCGCGTCAATCAGTGCATGGAAATGTACCTGCGATGCGCTGTCCATGACACTCCACAGCAATGGCGTCGCTGGCTGCCTGCAGCCGAGTTCTGGTACAATTCCTCCTTCCATTCCTCGCTGGGCTGTTCTCCTTTCAAGGCTCTGTATGGTGTTGAAGCAAATGAGGGGAACATGGCGGCATGGCCAGCAGCCCCTCCTTCCATGCCAGACGGCGAGCACTGGGACTGGGCAATTCACAAGGACAACCTCGGAGCTCAACTGACACGGGCTCAAACAAAGTACAAGAAATTTGCAGACTTGAAGCGAACCGAGCGCAGTTTCCAGGTGGGGGAACAAGTTCTTCTGAAACTGCAACCCTATGTGCAGAAATCAGTGGCCAGTCGCCCATGCCCCAAGTTGGCGTTCAAGTTCTTCGGGCCCTTTCCGATCCTCGCCAAGATTGGCCCGGCGGCCTACAAGTTGGATCTGCCAACGGACAGCCGAATTCACCCGGTCTTTCATGTGTCACAGCTGAAACCGTTTACACCCAATTACAGTCCAGTTTTCTCGGAGTTGCCTACTACCACCGATCTGACGATCGTCGACACAATGCCGGTGAAGATTCTGAACAGAAAAATGTCGAAGCGCGGCGATGCGCCTGTGATTCAGATACAAGTGGCTTGGGACACAACACCACCATCAACTACCTGGGAAGATTATGACGTGCTCCGGCAGCGATACCCTCAAGCAGCCATCTGGGAAGAAGCAGCAGAAGAGGAGGCTCGTTCTCAAGAAGGGGAGAATGTCACAACGGCAGAGTGCACCACCGCCGTGTGACTACCAGGGACCAGGTCCATGTGTAGCGAGTGCGTTGGGTCCACTTGTAAGGCCAGCTGGCCAGAGGCGTATGCGTGCGTCGTGTACTTAAGCCCAGGGTGGGCGCGCGTGTTGGACAGGCTGTGAAAACTGAATCTGAAATCCTCACCTAACCTGTTCTCTCTGCTCATCCCCTTCCTCACGCAACTCCTTCCCTCTCCCGGCTACTCTACCTACTCTGGATCGGCCTCCGATCGAGATCGGGGTGTGACAGATGATAATGGGAAATATATTGATGAATCTGAACTGCGGTGACTAGTTGGGATGAACCTAAAAGATGATTACAAAGCTCAAACTCGAGTTATCCAACTTTGTGATTGTCCAAGATTGTTTATTTTCTTTTAGTTTGGAAACTAAAACCATGTAAGAGACATATGTGTCTTGCTAATCAGTTCCCCAAACAAAACACACTGTGCCACAATAGGAAAGCTCAGTATAATGCTGCTTCTCCTAACCGCTTAGGAAGTTGAAGGTATATACGGTTCTTTTGCCCCATCCATTTCTTATGTTTGCTATTTCCTCATTGCGCGTCAGTTTTTGAAGAAGCTAATTAGTTTCTTTCCCTGACTACAACCATGATGACCACGACTACAAGCTTACTACCCAGTGTGCACGAAGGCACCAGAGTTATTATAGTATTGAAAAGGGGTCTGCAGTCTCCGAGCAGAATAACTGCTATTAAACCAAAAACATAGATTACTGATTTTGATTTCGTAAGTTGTTTTCTGTTCGCGCAGGAGCGCGGCGGGGGAATTATCTTGATCTGTATGTAGACAAGATTTCTTCATTGTTCTTCAGAAGATTTTACACTAGCTGGTTCTTATTCCCAGATAGTTGTGATGATTTTTGTGACGAGCATAATCAGGAATCTAGCCAAACAAAGTACAATCGACGCTCAACTGTGAGTAAATAACATATGCATTTTTTCAGGGTTTCATTTCATTATCTATTCTTTCTGCATACATCGAGCTTCTTATTCCACTATTTTTTTGTAGATTTTTTTACATTACTTTGATTTTGCTTTAATGGAATTATACAAAGGCTAGAATAATATGTAGAAACCCTTTTCCAATTGGGTCTAACGATTCAAACCAAGAGAAATAATCAGATGTCTCTTATAAAATCCAATCAGAAGCAACCTTTATGTAACTGCAGTTTTTAATCTTTCCATTATTTCTATGATTCAAGTGTACAAAGTTGCACATTTGGGCATATGTCTCGGTTTTCACAGCTCCCAGCCACGTGTAACTGCTGGTTTTCCAGGCGAGTAGCACATTGGGCATGGCTGCACAGGCGGCACTGTTGAGTGTTGACTGTCGAATATGCAACTACTCCCTAAAACACACTGTCCTGCCTTTTGCTTGTGTCTGAACAAGTTCCCTAGGACATTTTGTTATTTTTGCAGGCATAAAAAAACTGGATCAAAGGAGCATACAACAACAAATACAGGACCGGGAAGAGGCTTTGGGGGATATGAGAGATATGCTAACCTTGGTGGGTACTTGTTCCTCCATCCATTTTATATGCTTGATTTCTTGCAAAATTCTTAAATTTCATGTGTGCGAGGTTTTAGGGAGGGGTGAAGCAATTCTCCTATGAAGGGTAAGAGGAGAAGGCGGGAAAAGTGGGGAGGAGTGTCTTTTAGGGGAATGAGGCGGGGTTTTGGATTTCTACCTTGTGTTTCTCTCTTTTTTTGTGTGTGTGATTTTTGTGTTGACTTGTGGGTTTGGAGACCAACTCCACAGGCCAGGAGCCGAACAGAAGAAACTGAGAAAAAACAAGTAAAAATAAACAACAAACCCCATGAAGCAGGGGAGGAAAGTATTTGCAATACAAGTCCAGCTGTCGTCGTCGACTGAGAATTAGTGTAGGCACACCTTTGTTATACGATATACTACTAGCAATCTTTACATCGCCAGCTGCTTCATAAGGTTCTTATGCTTGGATTGAACGTGCCCCTATAGATTCCATCTTGAAGGGATAGGTGGGACACAATAGATATTACAACACTTTCAAAAGGCTGACAGCTGTAGAATACAAACAAATACAAGATGAAACTTCCGAGACGATACATGTGATACTACATTAGCGTTGGTCCAAGCTGGTGTTTACATCGAGGACACGGGAAATAACAAGGGGCAAGTTGGCACATCAACCTAAGTAACCCAAGTGCTCCATCGCGTGCGTATATGCTTTTGCTTCATAGGGCGGCGCACGGTGCATGTGAGACCGTGTGTGTGGGACTGGGGGTAGTTTCCTTGTTAGTTCGTTCCTTCGTTCAGATGGGGTTGCCCACTTGCTTCCAAATCTCAAGCCACTTATCAAACCTTGGAGCCGTTGGATGCATGTTGTAATCTCGGTACATTTTTATTCTCGTGCAGTTACATGTATATGCATACGAGTTAGAGGCTAATCACCCCAGCTTGTGGTGCCCATCACGACAAGTCATGCAAGCGCAATATTTTTCCTTTCATATTATGCATGTAGATAGATGCTAATCAAGTGCATGTATGCCAACGGGTGCTGCTTGGCTGGTCATTATCGCTGGCTGGCATAGATTAAAATGCGGTAGGAGACTTCCGGTAAATGCGGGCTTCGCACGCTGCATGCGCACCATTTCCCTGTTTACCGTACAAGGATGGCCTAGGGAGCTGTAAACCACGCGTGTCCACTCTTCACTCTCACATGCTCATGGTTAGGCCGAACTAAAACAACACGCCATAAGAATCTTGCAGCCAGTACACACTCCCATTCGTCGGACCTCTTTCTGCACTTCTCTCCACTCTGAGCACACACCAAGCACAAACTGAGAGATGGGTTCGAGAGAGGAATAGAGAGATCAATGGCGGTGGTGAGTTCTTCGCTGGGCGTGCTGGGTCCCCTGTTGGGGAAGCTCACAGGTTTGCTTGGCGATGAGTGTGCCCGCCTGAAAGGCGTCCGTCGCGAGATCCGCTCGCTTAGATCTGAGCTGACCTGCATGCATGGCGCCATCCAGAAGTACACGACCCTGCAAGATCCTGATGTTCAAGTGAAGGCATGGATATCGTTGCTGAGGGAGCTGGCCTATGACATCGAGGATGTCATTTGACAAGTTCATCCACCAGCTCGGTAATGGCGGCAGCCACCAGGGTGGTTTCAAGGAGTTCTTCCACAAGACTGCTCGACAGCTCAAGACTCTGGGCTCTCGCCGTGGAATCGCCAGCCAAATTGACGATCTGAAGATTCGTCTCAAGGAGGTAAAAGAGTTGAAAAGTAGTTACAAGCTGGATGATATTACCTTTGAACATTCAGCTGTGGATCCTCGCTTGTCTGCTCTTTTTGTTGAGGAAGCACACCTCGTGGGCATTGATGGTCCAAGAGATGATCTTGCAAGTTGGATGCTGGAAGATGAAAGTAGCTCGACCAAGCAGCGCAAGGTGCTGTCCATTGTTGGCTTCGGTGGGCTCGGAAAAACAACACTAGCGAAGGAGGTTTACCGCAAGATCAAGGGGCATTTTCATTGTCAGGCTTTTGTCTCAGTCTCACAAAAACCAAATGTAAAAAAAATTATGAAGGATCTGATCTGCCAGCTGCCTTGCAAGAAAGATTTTAAAGAAGGTATCGACACTTGGGATGAAACAATGTGTACTGCAAAGCTAAAAAAATTGTTGCAAGATAAGAGGTAATTCAGCCCCCCTTTTAACAAGTACTATATTTATGATAATTTCTTAATACTAGCCTGTAGTGAAAAATAATCAAACGGTAAACAAATATGCATAGAGGCTAAAGATTAGTGATGTACTCAAAGGACTCAAAATATTTTTGTTATCCTTTAAAGCATGAATAAAATATGTGATATGTTGTCGAAACATGAGTATACTATATTAAGATAGACTTCTAAGTATGCTACAACACACACTAGATATTCAAACAAGTGTTTTAGACAAAAGATTACTCACACAAGTATTGTAGAATGATGTTTGTATGATCATGAGGCAAACATTATGTAGGTGAGATCTTTTTTGAGCTTAAGTTGGTTAGTTTTGACTTCCAACTATGGCTAATGTCTTTGTTAAGTAAGCAAACTACAGATTGCAACACAAGCAATAGGCACATGGTAGACCTTACCTTGTTGAGTACTCCCTGTGTAAAGAAATATAATAGTGTTTAGATCACTATTTTAGTGATCTAAACGTTCTTATATTTCTTTATGGAGGGAGTACGAATGTTATCATGGTTTACTTACTGTATTATTTTTGAATATTTTTATGATCATCCTCTTGGAGTTCGTAGTGTTATTTTGTATATTGTTGAATTCCTTTGACATGACATTGTTCTTCATATTTTGTACTTGAACTATTTTCATAGTAGGTTAATAATATCTACTTATATCTATTAGGTATCTCATCGTTATTGATGATATATGGTCCATACCAACATGGGACACTATTAAGAATGCTTTCCCAGAGAATGATTTTTCTAGCAGAATTATAGCTACTACACGCATTGTTGATGTAGCAAGATCATGTTGTCTAGATGGTAATGGCCGCATGTATGAAATGGAAGCCCTAAGTGATCTCCACTCCAAAAGATTGTTTTTCAAAAGAATATTTGGTTCCGAGGATGGTTGCCCTGATGTGCTAAAACAAGTTTCAAACAAAATACTGAAGAAATGTGGAGGCCTCCCATTGGCAATTATCAGCATATCAAGTTTATTGGCAACAAAACCGGTGATCAAAGATGAGTGGGAGAGGGTCAGAAGGTCTATTGGTTCTGCATTGGACAAAAACCGAAGCTTAGATGGAATGAATAACATATTATCCCTTAGTTACAATGATCTTTCACCCAATCTCAAGACCTGCTTGTTATATTTATGTATATATCCTGAGGATTGTGTGATTGAGAGAGATATTTTAGTGAGGCGATGGATAGCAGAAGGCTTCATCTCTGAAGAGCGTGGACAAAGCAAGCAAGAGGTTGCCGAGAACCACTTCTATGACCTAATAAACAAAAGTATGGTCCAGCCAGTTGAAATTGGCTATGATGGAAAGGCTCGTGCTTGTCAAGTCCATGACATGATGCTCGAGCTCATTATTTCAAAATCCGTTGAAGATAATTTCATCTCTTTGGCAAGCCATGGTCAAACTGACTTGGCAAAGCATGATGGTCTTATTCGGCGAATATCAGTCCATCATATTGACCAAAAGCTTGCAGCCATATTGGCAAATGAAGATCTAAGCCATGTACGATCTCTGGCAGTGATAGCATCAACTTACATCAAACACTTGCCTAGGCTTGTTGTTTTTGAAGCTTTGCGTGTACTAGAATTTCAAGATTGTGAGAGTCTGCACAAGTATGATATGGATGGTATAGATAAACTAGTTCAATTGAAGTACCTGAGCTTTAGGGGCACTGTCATGTTGAAGCTACCATCAGGAGTTGTGAGGCTTTATGGTCTAGAGACATTGGACCTTAGAAATACACATATAGAAGAATTGCCCACTGGAATTATTCATCTTGTTAAGCTACAAAATCTACTCATTGCAAGATATTCATATTCCCGTATTGCTCATGGTCAAACAAAGATACCAAATGGGATTGGAACTATGAAGAATTTACAGGTGATCTCGGGCTTCAATATTATCAAGAGTTCATTATGTGCAGTTGAGGACCTGGGGAATCTGACCGGTTTGAAAGACCTCCATCTACAGTTCGATGGTGGAGGATGTCAGGAATACAAGAGACATGAAGAGATATTACTCTCCTCACTGTGCAAGCTTGGCAGGTGTAAACTTCAGTCTTTACGGATACGCTCTCATGTTTCAACACCCATCCAGTTCTTAGATTCCTGGTCCCCTCTGCCGTATAACCTCCAAATATTTTGGATGGCCACTAGCTACTATTTACCAAAGATGCCAAAGTGGATTGTACCAGCACTCAGCAGTCTTGCGTACCTGGACCTTAATTTGGTTGAAGTAACAAAGGAAGAGCTGTGGCTACTTGGAGAGATGCCTGCCTTACTTCGTCTGAGTATAACATTCAGAAGTGTCCAAAAAGAAAGGCTTACCATACAAGGCGTTGCATTCCCATGTTTGAAGGAATTCAACCTTATTCCCTCTTACCGTTGCTATAAGGAAGGAGGCAAATAGCCATCCCAAACATCCCAGGCTATCTATCTGGGGTGAAATGAAAGAGAGCTGCACCAAGGAAGAAAGCTCCACCGACAATGAAGAGAGCTAGCTGTCAGAGAATTGTTATATGATGACATTTCACTGCGAACACAAGAGGTATTAATCATAATCAACACTTTAATTTCGGACAACACTTTCTGTACGCAACCTTTCACACGCTTGGATGTGACATGTTCTCCCTTTATCTATTCAGGGGATCTTCTGTTAAACGCAAGTGCGTGATGGTGTGCTGTTGGCATGATTGGAATGTTGTGGTGATGCGTGCATCCTGAAGACGTCACAGAAGAGGTCGTGTTAGTTACTCTGCTCCATGGTACTATTTGGTTTTCAGGGAATCTTGTATCAGAATGTTTTGCATTGATCACTATTGTTAAGAATTATTAAGTTATTTCCCCTATTGTGCGTGTACTTTCAGAGGCCGGGGTCTCTGAAATAAAATTGTGCGTTTACTTGTGTGTAACTTAGTTTGATGGACCATTCATTAAGTTAAGTTTAAACAGCTGGCTACAAGTTTGATGTCAGGTTTCAGAGTTGAATACTCTGAACTCTTTTTTCTTTTCTTTTTTGCGAATGAATACTCTGAACTCTTCTACTGTAGCGTGAACTGCTGTATTCTTAACTGCTTCACCTGGTTTCAGTCTCAGAGATGTAAGCGGGGCATGAGAGATTTGGAATGTAAAGTCGCAGGAAGTATCCAGCGTTGAACTCCTGGCCAGCTGCATCAACTCAGCACTTGGCAACAGTGCTCCGCTGTTGCCGGTTGCTCTGTTTCCTTCCTCTGCTGCCTAGTGGAAACGACCGACCACCTCCATCACCATGGATCTCATCACTCAAATAAGTACCTAGTCTGACAATTTATAATCAATCTGGTTGCAGTTTAATTATAGCTAGTGCAAAGTTGAGGGTGCACGGGTAGCACAAGAAGAAGATGCAGGAGGGTGTTGAAGGTGCTACATGCCACTATTTGCTTTTCAGGGGATCTTGTATTATCAGAAGAATTTGTTGCATTGCATCGATTGATATTTTTAAGAACAATAAGTTCACCTATAGGTGAAGTTTAGCTGTTGTGTATGTACTCAAGTACTACTTGTGTGTGTAACTTAGTTTGATTGATCATGCATTCAGTTAAGTTGAAACAACTGGGTTGAGAGTTATGCTGTCAGGTTTCAGAGTTGTGACGTCGTTTCGCCACTTCTGTACTCTGGACTCTTCACCGAAATTTCACAAAGCTAAATGAAATATTACTGAAATTTCACCGAAATTTTGCTGGCAGTAGAGGATAGTGAACTCAAGTAATTTACTGAACATAAAGGAGAGGACAGTTGCTCCTTGATGCTTCGGCTACTACAGAGAGGTTCAGACCAGCAATGTCAATCGACACCTCATGATCAACTTGCTGCAAGCAACTACTCCTAATACTACTAGTACTAGTACTGTAAATCTGTAACTAGTGGCGGAAAGATTGCTCACCTTCTCCGGAAGGAGCAGGCCTTCTCTGACGACGCCCGCACCATTCAACCTACTGGCTCAAGCTCCAGGCAAGCAGCGTCGCCGGCGGCACAGCTGCCGCGCTGAGTGGCGACTTTGTGCTCATCCCTGCCGTCACCGGACTCGAATGTTGGAAGCTGTGCCACCGCCGCCGCAGGATTTCCTTGCAACGGAGACTACTACAAGATACCGGAATTGGGACCCACGGCACCAAGCCGAGACAGAGGAAACCCTCGCGTCAGGGCAGCTCCAGATGGGCCGGCCCGGGTGCGCTTGAGGGCACACATCACTCTTTTTTTCTTTTGTGTTCACTTTTTTGTTTCTTTTTTGTGTAATTACTTTTTTACACTTCCGAAAATTATAAACACATATATTACAAAATCTGCTTTATATAATATTTTAAAAAAAATTAATCATGCATTTCCAAAATCTTGACCATGTATAGGAAAATTTTATACAACGTGTGAAAAAGTTGACAAAGTAATTAAAAAATATTAATCAAGCTTTAAAAAAATGTAAACAAGTATTTGAAAAATGATAATCAAGCATTTAAAAAATGTTCAAATATGTATAGAAAACACGTTGACCATGTATTAAAAAATGTTGAAATAGTATTTAAAAATGCTAAAGGTGTATATAAAAATAATTGACCGTGTATTAAAAAAATGTTGAATTTGTATTTAAAAAGTGCTAAATGTGTACAGACAAAATGTTGATCATGTATTAAAAAATGCTAAACTTGCATTTGAAAATGTTAATAAAGCATTTATAAAAATTTAAATATCTATATAAAAATGCTGTCATGTATTAAGAAAATGTTAATATGGCATTTGAAAATGTTAATCAACCATTTGAAATGTTTTAAATAATTTCTATAGAAAAAATCTTGACCATCTATTCAGAAAATGTTAAACTTGTATTTGAAAATATTTAAATTGTAATTAAAAATATTATTAGATATATAACAAAAACATGTATTGGAAAACAGTAAAAAGACCAGAGAAAACATATGAAGAGCGAGAAGGAAAGAGAAAAAGCTGAAGAAAAAAGAACAAAAATGAAAGAAAAACAAATGAAACCAAAGAAGATCAAAGAAAAAGGTAGAAAAAAAGCAATAAAAACAGAGAAAGAAATGAATAAAAACCGGAGAAAAAAAAAGCAGGAAAGCCATTGGAAACTTGTTACTTTTCCTTCAAATTCGCGCCCTTCTAAACTAACGTTATCTCCATAATTTCCTAGTGTCTACGAGATCTATGATATCCGAGGTTTGAATCCCGCACACACTCTTTCTCTCCCTGCTTTATTTGTTTCATGTGTGCTAATGGGCTGGCCCAATTAGCTTAATGGGAGATATAGCTCATTAGCGCAGTTGGAGCTGCGGCAACAATTTGCAGGGATGAACATGGTCAGTACTTAGTACCTTGCGTCCTCAGCAGTTGTTCTACCCAGTGTTATTAACCCGACGGTTCTACAGTTTAAGATGTCATTGCTCGTCGCGAGGCTTTGACACTTGCGACTAATCTATCTTTGGATCACTTGGTAATTGCAGTGACTACAAAGCGATTATGGATGACATCGTAAAAAGGCTAGGAGGCCCTCATATCACACTCGTCAAAGAGATAAATAATAAAGGAGCACATTTTGCTAGTTGTTATTTTATGATGGAAAGGCTAGTGCTTGTCAAGTCCACGACATGATGCTCGAGCTCATTATTTCAAAATCGGTTGAAGATAATTTTATCTCTTTGGCGGGCCATGGTTAAACTGATTTCGCAAAGCATGTTAGTCTCATTCGGCGACTATCGGTCCAACATATTGACCAAGAGCTTGCATCCATATTGGCAAATGAAGATCTAAGCCATGTACGATCTTTGACAGTGATAGCATCAACTTGCATCAAACACTTGCCTAGGCTTGTTGGGTTTGAAGCTTTGCGTGTACTAGAATTTAAAGATTGTGAGAGTCTGCACGAGTATGATATGAATGGTACAGATAAATTATTTCAACTGAAGTACCTGAGCTTTAGGGGCACTCGGATGTCGAAGTTACCATCCGGGATTGTGAGGCTATATGGTCTAGAGACCCTAGATCTTAGAAATACATATATACAAGAATTGCCCAGTGGGATTATTCAGCTTGTTAAGCTACAACATCTACTCAGTGGAAACTCTTCCTATGGTATTCCTTTCGGTAATACGAAGATACCAGATGGGATTGGAAATATGGCGAATTTACAGGTGATCTCAGGCTTTAATATTATCAGGAGTTCACCATGTACTGTCAAGGAATTGGGGAATCTGTCCAGCTTGAAAGACCTCCATGTACAGTTGGACGATGGAGGATCTCAGGAAGACAAGAGGCATGAAGAGATGTTACTCTCCTCACTATGCAAGCTTGGTGCCTGCAAACTTCAGTGTTTACGGATATTCTCCCCTGATTCAACACCCATCGAGTTCTTATATTCCTGGTCCCCTTTGCTATATAACTTCCAAACATTTTGGATGACCACTAACTACCATTTACCAAAGATGCCAAAGTGGATTGTTCCAGCACTCACCAGTATTGCATACCTGAACATTAATTTGAATGAAGCAACAGAGGAGGATTTGCGGATACTTGGAGAGATGCCTGCCTTACTCTGTCTGAATTTAACATTCATCACTATCCAAAAAGAAAGGGTTACCGTACAAGGCATTGGATTCCCGTGTTTGAAGGAATTCTACCTTATTCGTGCTTGTCATTGTGCAAGTGCAATCTACTTGACGTTTGAAAAAGAGGCAATGCCAAAGGTGGAGAAGCTGGAGCTTCCGTTGTTTGTTTCAGTGGCAGAAGCCTATGGGTTCTACTTGGATCTTAACCACCTCCCATGTCTCAGAGATGTCGAAGTTACTCTTTGCAATGATGATGACACATCTTCAAAAATCAAGTCTGCTGCAGATGCAGCTATAAGGAAGGAGGCAAATGGGCATCCCAATCATCCCAGGTTATCTATCCGGGATCAGTTTGAACGGAAGGTACCTACTTCGATGAGGAAGAGATCTAGCTGCCAGGGAATAGTTATATCATGACATTTCGCAACCAATGCAAGAGGTATTAATCATAATCAACAATTTAATTTCGTACAACATTTTCCGTGCACAACCTTTCTCACGCCCAGATGTGACATGATCTCTCTTCATTTATTCAGGGAATCTTGCACTGAATGCAAGTGCGTGATGGTGTGCTGCTGGTTTGATTGGAATGTCGTGGGTGATGCCTGAACCCTGAAACTGCCATTCATGTTGTCTCTCAGACGGGAATACGTGTGTTTAAGTTCAAATAAAGGTGTCCCGGAAGAAGTGGTACTATTATTTGGTTTTCAGGGAGAATACCCCCGCAAAAAAAGGGACAATACGTGTGTTCTATCAGATTTTGTTGCGTTGATTACTATTGTTAAACTAAGTTCATCTCCAGGTAAACTTCCAATGTTGTGTATACTAATCTAGTTTGATGGATCGTGCATTTAGTTAAGTGGAAACAGCTGGTTTGAGAGATATGTGTCAGGTTTCATAGTTGTAAGGCTGGCCATAGTGGGGGTAACATAAGTAGTATCATGGACTTGGGACTCGCAAACATACTTACTAGATCGGGATCGCGCCATGGCGCGAGGGTGCCGGTCTCAACGTTCTGTCGAAGCATGTAACAATATGTCAGTAGAAACTCAAGTATAGCATTTGCACTTACACAGGATCATAATAAAATAAAATAAACATTGAATAGCGATAGAAGTAAAACACAATGGATCTCAAGATCAACATCAGATTATAAGACAGGATCAAGCACAGTATCGACAGGCACAGTGTTACATGTAAAACAAGCGAGGAGACATGAAATAGAATCCATTACGAGCATACTAAATAAGCCAGTCAATTATGTCCTTACATTCACCAGCAACCAACAGCTAAACAGACCCCACACAAAAGCAAAGACCAATTCAGATCCGAGTACTAACAGCCATTAGTCTTTCGCGAACACCACACTAACTAAAGTTTCCCGGGGTCGGCGGAACAGAACATCGATTCATAAACAGCATGACACGACAAAAGGGACAATAGACCTAGAGCGAAGCTTCACCATCTAACCCGCGTCGAGATGTCCATTCGCTAGGTGATCACTTCGAGCACGCACATAACCAACAGTGTGATCCTGAAAAAACAGAAGCTAAAATGAAAACCAAATTGGGTATAGCACAAAAGGTAGTTAATGATAGAAAAGGCAGTGGACAGACACACCAAAAGAATAGGCTCTCCAATGCCGCCTGAACTACAGCTTGAGCCTTTTAGCCACATTGGAGCCGTCTCCTTCTGCCGCCAGGTCATCAGTTGATTTACTTCATGGACAAACAACGAGCATGTAAAAGAAGGCAGCAATGACGCATATACTGTTAGACACTTGCTTCAAATCAAAGCCATATACCTAGAGGTAGCAGCAAGATCATCACCGAGAACAACAGAGCCACCATCCAGTTTTGCACCCCCCCTGGCAGGTATAAACAAATATACCATGTCAACCGATCACCAAATAATCATGTGATCAGGTCTGGATGAATCCTCACCAAGCAAACAAAAGAAAATATAGTATGCTACATTACATCTTAAGTACAAGTGTAGATAATTTGATATCCAATATAACAGATGCTTTAGTTAACCAAACTCAAAGGACCAAGACTCTAGTCAGATGATTCTAAAATAACATCAAGATGCGTTAGAAATACCTCGCATAATATATACCGTACAGAAAAAATATAAACCTACAATAACTTCTTTTTAATTGGCTAACAATATAATAAAACAAAGAGGAATAATCATTATGGTTCAGAAATATTAATCAACCAAAAGTGTGACTCTAGATTTTGAATTGCGACATAAAGCACAATAGCATCAACTTTCTCCCTACTATTACAGTTGGATTGTGAGACTGCAAAATAAGCATCTGCATACAGCAAACTGGAACGATGCAAAATAATTACACAAAAACAGGACCATGGTGCAAGAAGACAAAATGAGATGAAATTATGTTACCTTCCCATATGTGTTGGCTAATACTTGACCTTAAAACACAGGGAAGAGACACTTGTAGACTTCATGTACAGATAAATACTCAAGCTACATTACAATTTAGAGCGGCTCGTTTCACATGACGAAAATGACTGAAGGGAAACAAAAAAAACTTGCTTCCACCATGAGGTTATATAAGTAATCATACTAAGGGATCCAAGGGTGGTTGAAATAAACTTGAACATAAGGAGATTTCAGTTGTATGCGCAATATATGTTTCCAAATAAATAATCTAAAAATCATCTTCTATGACTATTCCGAAACAGAGGCCCACTGAATGATACAGAGGCACGCTGCTGAAAAAGGAAGATGCGTCTCTGAAAGCTGCTGAAATATGGAATTGGCAGAAAAAATGGCACTTTAATCCCCATATTTTTCCTCGAATTCAGGTCAGTTTGCACCCTAGCAACATGAATTTAGATCTGCTATTGTTGCCGCGGGATCATTTGGCCCCATTTCATCTCCACCCCCCTCCTAGTTGTGCGGACAACGTCGGATTCAGGACAACTCGTAATTAAGCCAAAATAAACATACTGATTGGGACCACAAGACTCACAGCAGATCAAAGTACATCTACGAAAAACTAAAAAGCAAATTTCTCTTGAGATCAACATAAAAGAGTCCATCTGTTCTCAAAGTAAAGCATATAGCAACAACAACTATAAGATAAAACACAAGAAATGCACAAGCGAGATTGAAAACTAACGGTTTGTCTCATTGATTTTGTATGGTAGGACAAAAATCACCCCAGCTTGTACAATCTATTGTTGCTTCAAACATAACAAATGCTTCTCTTATTTATTTGTTAGCACACATAAATGCAAACTTGAGTTATTCTGTTCAAGCATACAACAAAAACAAATTGAAAATACTACAGATTCGAAAGCACAAGTAAAGCCTACAAGAATGCTTCTCTTATTTATTTGTTACCACACATAAATACAAACTTGAGTTATTATGTTCAAGCATACAACAAAAACAAGTTGAAAATACTACAGATTCAAAAGCACAAGTGAAGCCTATAGGCTGAAACTATTGCAGATTCAAAAAGCACATACCATTTTTAATTTCAAATTGAGCATAGATATGAACCTGAACTATTTTATCTGAACATATGATTAGGATAAATCTATGGTTAGGATAAGCCTAAAAGAGCTAGATTTACATGCCTGAGACACCGTAGATTTTCTATTCAAGCATATAGTCAGGATAATCCGAAATAAGTAGAACCCTGAACCATCGCTTATCCCAGAATAACAAAGTGCAACTTACTCTTAACCAGATTAGATCAAGGACCAATAACAAACAATAAAAGATCAAAGGTATGAGAGAGAAGAAATCTTTACATAAGACGGCTATAAACACTGGAGCATAAATAAGCAACACCTTTAAATAAAATTAGAAGGGTTCAGTGTTCAATGCATAGGGGGCTCAGATTCACCTTTCCTTGATCATATAATCTACCCCCATCATCTCTTTCACCAGATCAATCTGTTTATACAGTGGAGCTGCCCTGGTTATCATTCAACAAGAATGACCATCCAAGGACAGAACAATAAGTATCACAGGATCAAAAAGGATTCTAGAGACAAGGAGGAGGATCCAACTTGATACCCATAGGCGCCCCGATTGCTCAAAGGCACACTTATTTCAGCCACGGGTAATCATCATCGCCCTAGCAAGAATGGCTTCCGACCAATGGGGCACGTGATTCAAACGCGGTGGCACGATATATCTCACCGCGGGAGTAACTATTAATGGCTACAGGAGCTCTGGCTCGATCCTACGGCTGAGATCAATCCGGAGCGAGATCCGGCAGCCAGAATCGCATCAAGAAACCGATCCGACGGCGAAAGTGCCTGAGCTATGAGGAGCCAGGTGAGGTGCTTCATTTCTTCTTTCTCGATGGATCACCAGATCAATATGTTCTTATGACGGTGAAACTGCCCTGGTTATCACTCATCAGAAATGACCATCCAAGGACAGAGCCACTAAAATAAGAACATGATCAAAATGGCTCAAAGAAATGAGGGGGGATCCAAATTAATACCCACAAGTGCCTCAATTGCTCGAGAGCATGCCTATATCAGCCATAACTGATCATCGTAGCCCTGGCCATGTCCCATGCAGTAGCCGAAGCAGAGCAGGAGGAAGATGGAGCTCACCGAGGGAGGTTGTAGCTGAGGCAGTACTCAGTGGGCGCCGGGGTGGCGCCTGAACGCCGTCCAGCCGGCAAGGAACCGCTTCCTACACCGCACATCCACGACGCTGCATCGGAGTTGCGCCTTGCACCGTCCAACCGATGAGCACGAGGATGAGGTCATGCATAGCACATCCAGGAGCTTCCTGATGGCTGGCTAGCACAAGGGAGGGCCGACGCGATCCCGCATCAACGACATGAATTTGCATAAATCCATCCTTGCTCTTACCATGTTTTCTGCAAAACACACAAAACCCAAGCATGTTAATAGAGCACAACCAGAATCTTCTATCTCATATGGAGATTAAAAGGAACAACAATAAAGGACATATGAAACCAGTGGCTCAAATTTACACACATGATCAAGAAAATGGCAGAGTGGGCAGCATATATATGCAGCAATCCATCTCCATGCTCTTATCATGTTTTATAAAATCCAGAGTGACGCCTACCATCAGCAACATAACTTGCATAAAGTGACACCTACGATTAGTAATACTGGAGTAAACCTCACTATAAATTAGAGCACGTTGATACTCTTTACAGGGATAAATTAGAGCAAAAACTGGAAAACAAATTATGGTTACATACTATCGTCAGGCATGTCCTACAGTGAAATAGAGACTGAGCAGTGAGGGAAGGTGAGAAAGAAATTATATTTGATGAGAATCGATTTTGGTCCTTAGTATTACATGGATTTATCAGTCGATGCACATGAAGGGTGGCTTTAGAATTTTCTTGTCTTACTTAAAAAAACAGATCTACTCAGCATTCACATATGAGACATACATTCAGAGATCAGGAGAACCAACTAATGTCACCGTTATTATTTTTTAGCAAGCACTCTATCGTTATACTGGTCTCAAATTTGCACATCCGCTTTTGCAGCTTTATTGACCATAAAGCAACAATATAAAAATTTACCATGAAGAACATTGCACATCACCCGTCCATAAAACATGAATTGCACAAAAGAATAAAAGACAAACAAGAGGGAGCTGGTATACCTACGAACAAGATGGAATTGGCAAGGTTGCCGACAAGGAAGTCCAACTCTGTCCAAGGACTCCTACACTTTCGGGATAGATGTTGTCACACACAGAGCAGGCCCTAGCCATGGAATTGAGCGGAGCTCAGGGGAGAGGTGGACAATGCCGCGAAGATGAGAGCACACCTACAACAATCATTCTAGAGAGCTCAAGGTAAGGCCTGTAAAAAATAGCCAGCAATAGAATTAGGCAACAGAAATATCAACCTAACCAAGTATGTAAGATTTAAGACTATAAGCATGCACGGAAGCAAACAATCAAGGCTGAGAAACAAGTGTCATGTCTAATTGCTCTTTATTGCTGTTGTAAACTAAAACAGAAACCACCACAAACAACTATATATTGTGCATACATTAATCAGGGGCACATTAAAATAAAAAAGCATCTAGTGGGGTACTCCTAATTATCGTATGACCTCAAGAAATTTGGCACGCCTAACCCCCCTCCTCAACAACAAAGCCATACTGTATGAAAAAAACCTAGCTAGATCCAACGCTCCCCTGGACAACAAGGTACCCGCAAAAAAAGGCAGATCCAAAAATCCCCTTCCTCTATTTTAGCCTTCATCTCTCACCAGATCCATTTATTCATCCAAAAACACCCATCATAAGGGCCACACAAAAGCACTAAAGCATCTCATGGGGTACTCCTAATTATCACATGATCTATCACATTTGGGTACCTTCCTTTGTATTCTTGAGTACAGTGTGATGAACATTATTCAATGAGAAACCAATTTTGGCTAGCAAGAACACAGGGTAAGCCTCAAACTCACCATGGCTAAGAAAAGGTCGCCGCTCGCATGAGAGCCAATTTCAATTTCCAAGAACAGAGGGTAAACTCCAAACTCACCATGGAATCCTGCCTTTGCTTCGCTCCTGCTTCTTCTGACAAAATTAACAAAGTTCAGAAAAGATTAGTAGGAGCACGAGATCCTTGAGGCACAAACTCCGGACATCAGAAATTACTTTTTGAAAAGAAGAAGCATTTTGACCTTTGTTAGGCTAAACAAAAAAAGAAAGATCATGATAATATTTAGATGACAATCGAGGTGGTTTGCATAATCTGACATATAAGTTCTAACTACACATGGATAAAGACAGATGGCCAATCACCTGATAGACCTATTGTTGTGGTTATGTTGTTGTCCATCCAATAGAAAAGAAGATGTATCCTTTCTTCTGTAGGAATCTAAGAGGGACACACAAGTTGTTCCAAGTTGTCCTGACCAAAGACAGAGTCAGTATAAGACCAAAAGAAGTAGACCAACAATCTTGACACATCTCATATTCAAATGCATATGCAGAAAGACCAATTTGTCTCCTAGTATCAGATAGGAACAAAAAATTCCTCGAGAAAGGACACAGCCTCAGGACAAATTGGTCCTCCTAAACAGAAAATAAACAGGTACCCAACAAGCTAAGGAAGGCAACAAAAACTACTGTGCAGATACCTAGGACACATCTAGTTCTACCCACCCCCTCAATTCTAACCTATTCACACAATGCAAAACTGAAGAACACAACATCATGAGAAAAAAAATGCAAAGCTGGATCTGCCTCTCTATGAACACCACACCAAGTTGCTAGGGTTTGCTATTCCACATTGAACAATCTGAAATCTCCAGGTCCAGATTCTCTAGGGAGGGAGAGGGGGAGGGGGGAGAGATGCACCTGGAGGTCTAGCAGGCGCAGTAGGAAGGAGTGGTGAGCTCGTCGTTGCCGCTGCTCTCACGACGAGCTTGCAGCCGCGTTCGCATCAGCCCGACCGCTGTGCTCCTCCTGCCGTGTGCACGCGAGGACGATGGCGGCGTTCACAGCGGTGGCTCCACGTCTCCCGCACTCCTCCTGCCGTGTGCATGCGAGGACGACGGCGACGACGCCGGTGAAGTGGACGGCGGGGATCCGGGCGCGGCACAAGACGAGACGATGGCACGTCTGCCTCGTCGCCTGCGGCCCCGCCAGGTGCCGGAGTCGGACTCGCAGTCGACGGATCCGACGACCGCGGCGTGAGGCGCCCATCCACCCCGACGCGGTTAACCCGCGGCGCCGACGCCTCCGGCCACAGCGGTGCGAACCCGCGGACGCACATGCCCACCCCGTTGCGGCCGCATGTGTTCACGACCCCGACAAACGGAGTCGAATCAAGGAGGAGGAGCAGCCGGCCGCCGGAGGCGAGGTCCACCCCCACCATCGAAACCCTAGCAGGGGAAATCGATGGGGGCGATCGCATGAGGTGAGGACAAGTAGATCGACGCGGTGAAGCTAGTAGAGCTCATCCAGGAGTAGCTGTGTGTGTGTTGGGTGGCGCCAAAGCTCGCCGGAGCAGCCGGAATCGGCCGGCGACCGAGGCGGCGACAGTGGGGATCGAGAGAGTAGGCAGGAGGGGGGTGACGGGAGGAAGAGAGATGGGCTGCGCGAGTGCGGGAGAGAGGCAGCTAGGGTTTCTCCACAGGCGGCACGGCAATTTATATGCATGTATGCGAAATGACGGAAATGCCCTCGGCGGGGCAGGTTATTTACACGCGGTGGCACGACCGGGGCGCATCGGTCCAGATCGGACGGTCTGCGAGCACCGGGTTTCGATCGGGTTTCGATCCGGCGGCTGAAATCGATCCGGAGCGAGATCCAACGGCGGGAATTGCATCAAGGAAACGATCCGATGGCCGAGAGTCGCTAATCGCTGAGGAGCCTCTGGCATCCATCCCTCTCATATTTCTGGATGTGGCAGGCAATTAAAGAAGAGAGAGAGATGATTATAGTAACATAGGTAGATATCGTAACATAATAAATATGATGCTACTATGTGTCATGCATGGCAATAAATGAGACCATCTATGATACTAATCTATTATACTATGCACTATAGAGGTAGTAACATAGACTAGTAACATATGCATGCTACTAGTCTAAGTTACTCCCCACTATGACCAGCCTAACGTTGTTTTGTCACGAAAATTCGTTGGCGTGCCCGAGCATGCCTGCTCACGGTATCTTCTGTCGTCCAACTCATCACGGGATATGGGCTGACGCGGTATTTCAGGGCGCGCGCACGGGGTAGTTAATGCGTACACTTGGATGGATACCCAACGGTGTACAGTTTGTGCAGACGGCGTGCATGACATAGCGACGGCGTTACGACGCTGTATCAACATGGGCCGTAGGTACAAACGGCATGGAAAACGGTGGGGTCCTTTTTCACTGCCTCCCGGCAGACGGCGGCCGCAACTACGTCGACGGTTGCTTCTTCTGGTACGGCGCCGGCAACTTCACCGCCGCCACCTCCGGCGCCAGTGACACGTTCCTGTGCTTAACGAGACCGCACCGGCCACACCGGCGTTCGCCGCCGCGCTGATGCGCAATGTCACGGCGACCGCGCCGAGGGCGAGGGGGTACTACCACGCCGGGTCGGCGCCTGCGTCGGCATACGACCGGCGCACGGGTGTACGCGGCGGCGCAACGCAGGAGGTCGCTGAACGCCATCGCGTGCGCAGCCTGCACGGCGAGCGCGCAAGCGGGTGGTCCGGCAGTGCCTTCCCAGCGCCAATGCCGGCTGCATCGTCAGGTACGCGAGCAGCCCTTCTACCTGCCGGCCAAAGCCGCCAGCGGCTGCGGATCATCTAGTGACTACTGCACACATTTTTTTTAGAACATAGACGTCAGGGACGTCCGGCTTTAAATTAATAAAGCTCTCAACATAGGCAGCGTACACAACCAAATAACCAACACACGGAACCACAAACTAGTTTTGCAGGGTCTTAGAACACGGCACGAAAGCAGCCGGTGGAGAAATAAAGTGCATTATAAGGCGCTACCGGCCTAGCAAAACGAGCACGCAGGCTCGGAGGTAACTCGACCAAAAGGGGCTGCCCATCCCTATGAGGCAGCTGACGCGGGCGACGGGGCTCGGTACGCCGAGTAGACGGAGCGAAGGCGTATGAGAGCTTGGCGATGGAGATCAGAGTCCTGTTGTCTTCCCAGAGGTGCCCATTGCTGCAAGAACACGATGCATTTGAAGATTACGTCAGCGGAGTGAGAGGGAAACACTCCCTCAATAGTAAACTTCTTACGAATATGCCATAGAGCCCATAACATGGCCGCTGCACATGTCCACATGACCCGACGGGAAGGGCCTTGGACCAAGGACAAAGATGACACAAGCTCGGAGCGGGAGCGTTGATCCCAATCCACACCCGCGGCCTCACGAAGCGCGCTCCAGGCAAAGCGCGCCAAAGAGCACCGAAAGAAAGCGTGGTCAGCATCTTCCGGTACACCACACAAAGCACAAGGACCGAAGGCAGGGCCATTGCGCTTAGCTAAATTGATAGAGGTAGGAAGGCGATCTTGGCAAAGTTGCTAGAGGAAAACCTTGATCTTGAGCGGAATTTTAGCCTTCCAGAGCCTCATGGCAGCCGTAGGGACATGGCCGCGGGTTAGCTCTCTATAGAGGGACTTGACAGTGAATTTGCCAGAGCCCGAAAGTCTCCAAGAGAACGAGTCTGCGGTGTTCGACAAGCGTACACCCGCTATCATTGCCCGTAGGCGATCCCAATCCACCAGCTCTGGCCCCGAGAGCTCCCTTCTGAAGTTGATAGGGGGCGGGGAGGAGCTTAGAGCCGAAGCAACCAGTTGGTTGGGCTCAATTGCGATGGAGTAAAGTTGGCGAAACTCCGACCAGAGGGGCTGTTGGCCTATCCAAAGGTCGTGCCAAAAGCACGTGGAGCGCCCGCTGTTAACCGCAAATCTTGCGCCCCTGGCAAAGAATGGTTTGAAGGCTTGGATTGAGTTCCAGAAAGGGGACCCATGAGATACCGCCTTAAAGAAATTCCCGTTCGGGAAGTATTTCGCACGGAGGAGGTCAACCTAGAGGCCAGACTCTCCCTCAGACAGCTTAAGATCCACTTGCACATGAGTGCAATGTTCATCAGCTTAGAGTTGATGATCCCGAGGCCCCCCGGGCTTTAGGTCTACAAACGGCCTGCCATTTTACCATATGGTACTTCCGTTTAGGTCCCGCTCCTTCCCAAAAGAAACGGGCCCGCGGGGTGTCCATTTTAGAGTGCACCCCATCAGCCAGCAAGAACAAACCTGTAAGTGCATCTAGTGCCCCTTAGTGATTTTGGTGTATTGAAGACTTATAGGTTAAGGGACTGATGCGTTTGTGAGTGTACACAGGTCTATAAGTCTATGAGGAGTTTGACATTTACAGAGAAAGTCGACCCCTAAAAATGAAGTTCTTCGACTGAAGACTTTGATGTTCTGAAGACTTTCTAAAGACTTTGAAAGTGAAGAAATTGGTGTGACCTTGAAGACTTGATATTCATTTGAGGAACATGAAGCGTGAAGACTTTTGTTTTCGTAGTTTCATTTTCTCCTTCTTGAGTCATAGGAAACACCGCACTGTTAAAGGGGGTCGAGGAAATACTAAGGAAAAATTTCCATGTGATGCTCAACTCAAAATCCTACACCTACCAATCCCTTCGAGTGAAGCCATTGGAAATCTCATACAGTTTAGTCATTTTCTTCAGTGACAGAGACGCAGTTCTTCTGGTCACTGAGGACTTTGCTCTGACTGAGGAGTTAGGAATTCGCCAGTGCGAATTGCCTACACAGTGAGGAACATGATAGCCCTGAGGAATTTGAGAGTCAAATTTCCGACCGTTGCTGTGCTGCGCGCCGGCTGTTCCAAAATATCTTATCCACCTAACAGTCATATCATTGAAGGGCATTTATGTCTTATCATGTCGGGCTGCTCCCTAGGCTATAAATAGCCGCCCCCTACAACCACTAGCTGATTGGCTGCTCCAAGAGAACTTGACACTTGTCATTTGAGAGCAACCCATCCTCCGAGGATTTTGAGCGAAAATCATCAAGTGAGGAAAATCCCAAAACCAAACCCCCACAAACCCAAAGTGATTGAGCATCACTGAAGAAATTGATCCTGCGTGGATCCGACGCTTGTTACCTTTGAAGACTGTGCTTCTTCTAGACGGTTAGGCGTCAAGGTCTAGAGCATCCAAGAGGAATTGTGGATCGCCGAGTGACCAAGTCTGTGAAGGTTTGGAAGTCACCTGAAGACTTACCACGAGTGATTGGACGAGGCCTGCGTGGTCTTAGTTCAAGGAGAATACGGTGAGGACTGGGTGTCCTGAGTTGCGGCTCAGTGACTGGGTGTCCGGGACTGCGTGTCCTCGAGTTTAAATACTCAGCCGCTCCAACCAGACGTACAACTGAGACAGCAGTTGGAACTGGTTTACCAAATCATTGTCTTCACCAACTAACTGGTTCTATTCCCTCAACCCTTTTATTTTCTCATTACTGTGTTGAGTGTTTGTTCATATCTGTGCTTGAAGACTTTGACTGAAGACTTTCTCAATTTCCTCAGTTCAATTTCTTCAGTCTATTTGTCTTCATCTTGTGTTATCCTGTGATTACGCTTTCTGTACTCTGTGCCTGTCTTCATTTCATCATGATGACCATGCTTGTATTCTGTTATGCATACTTCTGAGTACTTATTCCGCTGCAAGTAGTTGTTCGCTAAGGAATTTCCTCACCAGCAAATTCCTCAGTGAAGAATTCATAAAAATCGCCTATTCACCCCCCCTCTAGTCGATATAACGCACTTTCAATTGGTATCAGAGCAAGGTACTCCCTTGTTCTGTGTGATTTTGGTTTAACCACCTGGAGTTTTAGTTATGTCGACCGCAGGTATGATCAAGGTCTCGGCTGGGTGTCCTACCTTTGATGGGACGGACTACCCCTACTGGAAGAACAAGATGCGAATGCATCTTGAGGCAATTGAAAACGATCTCTGGTATGTTGTGGAAAATGGTGTCCCCTCTGTCACACCCTCACTGAACGCTACCGATGTGAAGAGATTCAAGCAACTCGATTCTCAAGCGAAGAATATCATATGTGGCCATCTGAGCAAAGGACAGTATGGAAGAGTGAGTGCTTTGGAAACTGCTAAGCTTATCTGGGATAGGCTGTCCAAAGTAAATGAAGGAGTCTCAACTCAGCGTGACTCTCGAGTTGATGTTCTTCGGAATCTCTTCAACCGCTTCAAAAGACTCGACAATGAAAATGTCCAACAAACCTTTGATCGCCTCACTGACATCTCAAATGAGCTTCAGGCCCTCAGTGCCACTGACATCACTGATCATGAAGTGGTGAAGAAACTGTTGAGATCGCTTGGTTCCTCATTTGATACTCTGGGACTGATGATACAAGAACGTGCTGATTACAAGTCTCTTGATCCTGCCGATATCCTCGAAAGGCTAAATACTCACGAGTTCCAGCTTGCTGAAAAGAGAGATCTCTATGATTCAAACTATGGCAAACCACGTGCCCTGAAGGCCAAGGCTGTGTCTGACTCTGAATATGATGATTCTGGTAGTAGCCTTGGTGATCCTGAAGAATTGAGCCAGGAGCTAGCACTGCTCGTGAAGAAATTCCAGAAGTTCTCAAGACGTGGTCACTTTGGAAAATCCTCAAGAAGCAGTGATTCCTCATCCAGTGACTATAAGAGAAGGCTGTGCCACAAATGCAAGATACCTGGTCACTATATCCAAGATTGTCCTCAGTGGGAAAAGGAAATGAAGAAGAAAAAATACAAGGATTACAGTTCTGATGATGCAAAGAAGAAGAAGAAATCGTCAAAATCTTCGTCATCAAAATCCTCGAAGTCTTCATCTCACAAGAAGAGCAGCTCCAAGAAGGCTCGGGCATTCATTGGCAAGGAAATGGACTCTGAAGCTGAATCTGAGGAAAATGAGGAAGAGGAGGCGTCTGAAGAATCCGAATCAGGTGTGGCGAGTCTAGCCTTCGCTACTGCTTTCGTCAGCAAGTCCATCTTCAACACTGAAGAAACTGACCCCACCGACAAGCCTGATGAAGATAATGATGACTACGCTCCCACCTATTGCTTCATGGCGAAAGGTGCAAAGGTACTCAAATACAACTCCTCTGAATCTAGTGAAAATGAATCTGATGAGGATCTCAAGCCCAGCTACTCTAAACTTGCTAAAATTGCTGTAAAACAACAACGGGCTTTTGAAAAGGTTCAAAACATGCTAGACAAAAGTGATGATATGTTGGGTGAAGAAATGGATAGCACTAAAGCCCTGACTGAAAATCTTCAGAGACTTCAGTCTAGGTTTGATAACCTTCAAAGTCATCATAACACTCTCTTATCTGATCATGAGAAACTATCTTATGAATTTCTTCAAGAAAAGCAAGATCACGAGAAGCTTTCTTCTGAATCTCTTCAAAGAAAGGAAGATCTTGAAAAGCTAAGAGTGTGTTATGAAGATCTTCAGAAGGAGCGTGATTCATTACTAGCTCAACAAATCAGCGCTTCTCAGGAAGAATTTGTTCCTCCATGCTTAAAGTGCATTGAACGCGAATCTGCTAATTCTTCACCTGAATGTTCAAATGCTTCAACTGTTACAAATTCTTCATCTACCTCTGCTATCACTAATTCCTCATCTGAGGACATTGCTAGTATCACTGACAATGCATGGCTGAAGGAATTGTACATGACAGGCATGTACAAAAGCCTCAAAGGGCATCAGACTCTCTGTGATGTGCTTAAAAAGCAGATCCTAAACAGAAACCCTAGGAAAGAGGGTATTGCCTTTGAGAGGAAACTCAATGCTGATGGAAAATATTGGAAGCCTGAGCAGTACCCCAAAACCTCATGGGTTGCTGCAAAGGGACCTCCAGTTGATCCATCTAACTTATCCGGCTTTACATGTGAATCTCCTCATTCTTCTGATGAGTCATTTGACTCCAACTATAAACTGTTCAAAAATCAGAATGGTGAAGTATTTGCTAGATATGTTGGCACTAACTGCAGGAACGGTTCCCCTATGAAGAAAATCTGGGTTCCCAAAAGTTATGTTGAAAGTCTTCAGGTGAATGTCCTCATGACACCACCTGTGAAGAACACGAACCCCAGATCAAATTCTTCATATGGACCAAACTCTTCATATGGATCCAAGTCCTCATACGGACCAAATTCCTCACATGGATCAAATTCCTCAAAAGGATCAAAGTCCTCATATGATTATCATCGTGCTAACAACTCTGTCTTGCAGGGTAGAGCTAAGGGCTATGAATATGTGCATTATTCTTCAAACCATTATGTTCATAAGTCCTCGAATAATTACTCTGCTTATCCATATGCTTACCCTAACCCCTCTTATGTGAAACGAAACGGTTTGGCATCTTTGCCATCTTTCTCATATGGTGCTCGCAGAGTGATGAATTCTTTGCCACCCCTCCAGATGTGGGTGGTGAAGAAAAAGAACTAATCTCTTCTGCAGGGTCAGGTCTCCAGACGTGCTTTAACGTCTGAAGAATTTGCTGGGGACCTGACAAAATGCCTGAAAGGACGCAGGCAAATCATGATGAAATGAACTTTCATTTCACACGTCCTCATACTGCTATATCTGTTTACTGCTTGATGAAATTCATCTGATGAACTTGATATCATATTCTTCATGATGAAGCATATGAGATTGTAAGCTACACTAATTCATCTGCAGGATGATCAACCCAAAACTACTGAATGGGTCCTCGATAGTGGATGTACGAATCACATGACTGGTGACAAGAATCTATTGATGGATGCTCCCTTATCACCGTCACCTCTGAAGCATATCATCTTTGCCGACAAAGGCAAAAGTTAGGTATTGGGTCTTGGTAAGGTTGCGATCTCTAAGGATAAACACATGGACAAAGTCATGCTTGTTGAGTCCTTAGGATACAATCTCATGTCAGTCTCAATGCTTTGTGATCTTGATATGGTTGTTGTCTTTGGCAAGTATCGCTGTGTTGTGATTATGGAAGCTGACAATTCCAAAGTCTTCGAAGGCTTTAGGAGAGGAGATTTGTATATTGTTGATTTCTCTACAGGACCACAACCAGCCATGTGTCTACTTGCAAAAGCTTCAGAAGGCTGGCTATGGCATCGACGACTTGGTCACGCAGGCATGAGGAATTTGAACACGCTTGCGAAGAAGAAGCATGTCATTGGCATTGAGAATGTCAAATTCCTCAAGGATCACTTATGCGGAGCCTGTGAAGCTGGAAAAATGACCAAGGCCAAGCATCCAGCGAAGACTATCATGACCACTACCCGTCCATTCGAATTGCTTCACATGGACCTCTTCGGACCTAATCATTACTCAGCAGTCACTAATGATGCATCTCTATATGGTTTTGTCATTGTTGATGATTACTCTCGATATACATGGGTACACATTGTTACTTACAAACATGAAGTGCAGGAAGTCTTCAAACGATTTTCCTCGAGGGCTTCAACCAACTTTGGTGTGAAGATCAAGCACATCAGAAGTGACAATGGAACTGAGTTCAAGAATTCCGGTCTTGATGCCTATCTTGATGAACTTGGTATTACTCATGAGTTATCTGCTCCCTATACTCCTCAGCAAAATGGCGTCGTGGAGTGCAAGAACAGAACTCTTGTTGAGATGGCTCGCACTATGCTTGATGAATACAAAACGCCTCAGCATTTTTGGATTGATGCAATTGATACTGCGTGCCACATCATCAACAGAGTATATCTTCACAAATTCTTCAAGAAGACGGCCTATGAACTCCTCACTGACAAGAAACCCAATGTGAGTTATTTCAAAGTCTTCGGTGCTAAATGTTGGATTAGAGATCCTCACCACAACTCTAAATTTGCACCGAAAGCACATGAAGGTTTTATGCTTGGTTACGGAAAGGACTCGCACACCTACGGAGTCTTCAACATTGTTATTCACAAGATTGTTGACACTGTAGATGTGCGGTTCGATGAAACTAATGGCTCGCAAAGAGAGCACCTACCTTCTGTGTTAGATGAACCAGCACCCGAGGATTCTATCAAGTTTAAGGCAACTGAGGATGTCATTCCTACTGAAGAATCTGCTGAAGAATTCATTCCTGTTCATGAAGAACATCGAGCTGATGCACCTGAAGAACATGATGAGGAAAATGGTGCTGAAGAAAATGCTGATCAAATTCCTCAGCGACAACCAGCTCATCCTCGCGTTGCAAAAGAAGTGCAAGTGGAGAAGATCATCGATGACATTTGTGCACCAGGTCCTCTCACACGCTCAAAAGCTTCACATTTATCTAACTTTTGTGGGCACTATGCTTTTGTCTCTATCACAGAGCCCACTAAGGTAGATGAAGCATTTCTGGAGCCGGAGTGGATTCAAGCTATGCAAGAAGAATTACATCAGTTCGAGCTCAATAATGTCTGGGAACTGGTCAATCGCCCAGATCCTCGCAAGCATAATATCATTGGCACAAAGTGGATCTACCGCAACAAGCAAGATGAAAATGGCCTTGTGGTGAGGAATAAGGCACGACTAGTAGCTCAAGGCTACACACAGGTTGAAGGAATTGATTTTGATGAAACTTTTGCACCTGTTGCTAGACTTGAGGCTATTCGCATATTACTTGCTTATGCTAACCATCATGATATCATCTTATATCAAATGGATGTGAAAAGTGCATTCCTCAATGGTAAGCTTGAGGAAAAAGTATATGTTGCTCAACCCCCAGGTTTTGAAGATCCAAAGAATCCTGACAAAGTCTTCAGACTTAATAAGGCCCTCTATGGCCTCAAGCAAGCCCCTCGGGCGTGGTATGATACATTGAAGGAATTCTTCATGAAGAATGGCTTCACACCCGGTTCACTCGACCCTACTCTCTTTACTAAATCTTATGATGGTGAACTGTTTGTGTGCCAAATATATGTTGATGATATTATCTTTGGCTGTACTGACCAATGGTATAGTGATGAATTTGCCTATATGATGAGTGAAGAATATCAAATGTCTATGATGGGAGAGTTGAAATTCTTCTTAGGTCTTCAAATTCGTCAGCAGCGCAATGGCATATTCATATCTCAGGAGAAATACCTCAAAGATGTACTGAGGAAATTCGGCATGCAAGATTGCAAAGGCGTCAAAATCCCTATGCCCACAAATGGCCATCTATGCACTGATGAAAATGGTATTGACTTCGATCATAAGGTATACCGCTCCATGATTGGTTCTTTATTGTACTTATGTGCATCTAGGCCAGATATAATGCTTAGTGTTTGCATGTGTGCCCGATTTCAAGCTGCACCGATGGAATCACACCATAAGGCTGTGAAGCATATTCTTCGATATCTAGCTCACACACCAACACTAGGATTATGGTACCCCAAGGGCTCTGCTTTTGATCTCATTGGATATTCTGACTCTGACTATGCTGGTGATCGTGTGGACCGCAAGTCAACATCTGGTACTTGTCATTTCCTCGGACAATCTTTGGTCTGTTGGTCCTCGAAGAAACAGAACTGCGTATCACTGTCTACTGCTGAAGCTGAATACATTGCTGCTGGCTCTTGCTGTGCTCAACTGCTTTGGATGAAGCAAACCCTCAAGGACTATGGTGTCAACGTGAAGAATGTGCCTCTCCTCTGCGACAATGAGAGTGCCATCAAGATTGCACACAACCCAGTTCAGCACTCGAAGACAAAGCACATTCAGATTCGTCATCATTTTCTTCGTGATCATGTGTTGAAGGGCGACATCTCCATCGAGCATGTGAAGACTGAAGAACAGCTAGCTGATATCTTCACCAAGCCCTTGGATGAGAAGAGATTTAGCAAGTTGCGGTGTGAGCTAAATATCTTAGAGTCTTCGAATGTTCTTTGAAAAGGACACACATCCTAACACTTATGCAAAATTGATGACTTAGATGTGCAACACATGAAGAAACATTTTTCTTCAATCAATGAAGAATAACACTCTAAGTGTGAAGAAATTAATGAAGAATTTGATTCTCAGAACCCTACGACAATTGTACGCGGTGTCTGAAATTATCATTCTTATACGGTGGGTCACGCCACCACAAAAAGTTGAAAATCTTCAATTTGAGTTTTTCCTCATTTTGAAATTCTTTAGTTTTGCAAATTCTTCAACTTTGCAAAATCTTCACTGTTTCCGTCGTTTTTCTTCATTGGCTATATATATATATATATATATATATATATATATATATATATATATATATATATATATATATATATATATATATATATATATATATGAGTTTATGTCCTCTACAGCATTCACTTATGGCTATTTCTTCAAGTTGCGTTTTCTGCTAAGTGAATGTGATCGGACCCTTCCCCCTCTATGCTATACTCAACCCAATCTATTCACAAATTCTTCATGTGCGTTCTAATTGAAACTCGTTCAAAATCTTCACTGTGTCCTTGTCAGCTGAAGAAATTGCGAACGAAACTTTAAAACAAATCTTATCCAGATTTTTGGTTTTGCCGCTCAAACCGTTCCGCATCCCATGATGCATTATTATATTCACCCACAATCTTACACGATCTCATCTGCACAGTACGTGGGTGACACATGTCGCGTGAAGGAGAAAGGGCAGGGGCATGTTCGTCCCAAAATCTTCGGGCGAACAGTTTTTCACCGTGGCTATAAATATCCCTCTCCCCTTCCTCACTTCATTTACTCCGCTCGACCGCGCTCTCTCTCTCGCTCGAGCTCCTCAAACCCTAGCGCCGCCGCTACTCCATCGTCGCCGGTGAGGAAGAGCTTCGCTGTCTCGACCTCGTTGCCGTCGTACTCGCGCCGGTTGCGGAAATCTTCACTCCGCCGCCGCCGTAGCTGTCTCCCTCTGCCAAGTTAGGGCATGGGAGATCTAACTTGACGAACTTCACCTCTGTTCATCTCAGTTCGTCGTGTTCTTCAGTTCGGGTAATTAAAAGTTACTTTTATTACTCACTTTGATTCTCAAGCTTTCCTGAAAATCTTCAAAGGTGTTTTATTCTTCAAATCTTCACACATCTGAACACCTCACATACTGTATGCTCTTGAGCCATCTCTCTAAGCACTCATTTTCTTCAAGATTCCTCAATTGTGTGGATCTTCGATCTGTACAACTCTGGAACCTAAGACAAGAACGCTTAGTGAAATTCCTCAAGGCTCAACTGGTCAAATTCCTCAAAACTTGTCTTTTCAAAAAACCTTCTGAGAACGCATATGACCTCTCCAAATTCCTCGCACCTACACTCTGTTCACAGGTACTCATGTCCGCTGCTGAATCACTAGGTTCTCATCAACTTAACTCATTTGCAGCGTTCCTTGAAGAAAAACTGCATACTTCTTCAGAGTGTTCAATTGTTCAAATTCCTCATCTGAAGAATATGGCTGAAGGAAAGAGACCGCAGAAAGGAGGAAAGAAACCTGAGGTCATGACTGCTTTCGAGATCCCTGATGACATATACAAGGACTATTGCACACCTGATGAAGCCAAATTTGGCAAAGAGAACAAAAATCAGCTCAAGGTGCGCATTCAAAGGATTGAACGAAGATGGGCAAGAGAATGGAGGGAGTACAGATATGTAACTCCAAAGTATATGAAGAAATTCGCTTTAAATCCTCCATGCCCAAGAGCTCCATTGGCACCTGGCCAAGTAGCCGATCCCACCAGCATCAAGCGTGGTGAGGACTTTCCTGAAGAATGGGCTAGGCGCCAAGCTAAATTGGCAAGACAAGCCAAGGAGGCAGTGAGGAAATTCAATGAGGATTCTGTTGCTGCTGCTGCTATAGAGGCCTCGGTCAAGCCGAGGAAATCAATGCCCAAGAAGCCTCCTCGCAAGCCAAGTCCAAGGAAGAAACAGGTTGCATTCCAAGTGCCCTCTGATGATGAAGCTTCTGATGAAGAACTTGCAGAAATCATCAGAGACAGGCAAGTGAAGGCCGCTAGAGCCAAAGGCACATCTGTGCCACTGCTTTTGGATTCGAGGAAAATCCTCGACTACATTGACCTCTGGCACAAGGATCCAAACACCCCCATGCCTGATTTTCAACTGACTCCTGGTCAAAGTCACATGCTGACCCATTTCATCACTCAAGAGAAATGGAAGTTTGAAAAGGCTAGAGAGATCAAGAAGGCTCAATACAGGAAGGAGAAGCTCCTAAAAAAACGTTGTCAGAATGACACATGAGGAACTTCTCCAGGCTCAGTCTGAAATCCAAGCCCTCAGCAAAGACTTCGATGCATACTATGCTGATTGGCAAGGAGCAAAAGTAAGATTCGTCAACCTGACGAAGAAAATGACAACTATTGCAGCCCCATCGCAACAAGAAAATCTTCAGGCTGCAGACTCTGCTCAGCCTGCTGAAGAACATGCCAGCACCGCTGATGACTTTTAGCCTGCTGAAGAAAATGTAAGTTCCAGGGCTGATGACTCCATTCCAGCAGCTGAAAAAATTGCCAGGGCATCCACTAGTGGTGCGCCTGAAGAAACTGAACAGATCAGGGCAACTGCATCAGTTGCGCCTGAAGAAAATCAACCAGATTCCTCAGCTCCTCCCACGCCTACACCAACTCCAATTCTTCCTTCTGCCTATGAAGTGAAGAAGACCAAGGCTGCAGAGCGAGCTGCAGTGAAGAAAAGGAAGGCATCAGCTGCGTCAAATTCTTCGGCTGTGAAGAAAATGAAGCCAATGACCAGCTCACTTGAACATCCAATTGATGCCGTTCCGATTTCCTCCATGTCATCAAAGGAAATTGTTCCTTTTGGAGAAGACTACAAGATTCCAAGCGGATCTGATGAAGAAAATCATTCTGCTGCTTCGTCAGAGCAGATTGATGAAGAAATTGAAGTGGATAACATCCCTTCAACGACAGTCAATTCCTCACCTATGCCTCAGTTCATAGCTGAAGAGGCTGGTGTTGAGGAAATTGAAGATGAAGATGTGGATATCGGATGCACCATACCTGTGATGAACGATGACTTCTGGGAAAGTCAGCATCCCAATACTCCTCTCTTCACTCCTATTCAACAGATTCCTCAGTCCCCGGCAACAACTGTTCAAATGGGCTCTGAAGAAACTCATCCCACTTCGTCTGTTCATGAAGATATTCCGGCCGCTAGTGCTGAAGAACCTGCTACTGCGGATCCACAGATTGCACAAGAAGAGGAACCAGAAATTCCTCAGCCTAAAGAACCTGAGCTCGCGATTCCTGAGGTGGTACTGCAAATCACTGACATTCCTCTGCCGAAGCCAAAGAATCCGTTCTCAAGCAAACAGAAGTTCAAGGCTGAAGACTTCTTTTCCGAGCATGTGTTCTTCACTGACTACAACCCATATGACTCTGCTCGCATAAAGAAGAGGCGTTTCTGGACTGCTAGTCAAGCCAACTTCTATTCCTCAGTGCTGTTTGACAAGGACAAAATCTTCGATCATGAACATATTCCTCACGTGGATATGGAATCTCTGCCATGCTTCGAGCCAGTCCTCAGTGTTCTTCACGATGCATGATTACTCAATTTCTGCAATGACATTTGCGATTGGAATGAAGAACTCATTCTTCAGTTCTACGCCACACTGCATATCACTGGAGACGCTGAAGATGTCAATTCATGGGTGTTGGATTGGATGACCGAAAACACTCACTACAAGGCACCGACAACTGAATTGCTTCATGTCCTTCCTCTTGATCCTCCCCATGACAGTGCACGTTGCATCTACAATGACCCTGAACTAACAAATCACTATATGCAAGTGCTCATGAAGCCTTTGAAGCCTGGGCAGGCCCCACGAACCAAATTCCTCGTCAAGGAATTGCTTTATGTGCCTCGGACTGTCTATCACATTCTGACGAAGACAATGAGTCCTATGAAAGGCCACGACTCAAATGATGAAGATGTCGTTGGCATCATGAAGAATATGCTTTTCAACATCATTCATGGCGTTCCCGTTAACTTCCATGATTTCTTCATGAGGACTCTGGCAAATGTTGCTATGTCACCTTTTGAGCTGAAGCCCTATGCGCCTTGGATTATGAGATTCATAAGGGCAAGATCTTCACTGAATTATAAAGCTGATACTCTGAACCATGGTAGCTACTTGTCTCCCATTGAAGTCCTCAAACGGCCAGTTTCATCATCTGATGATAAAGGCAAGGCAGCTGCTGTGATCGATGAAGGCATTCGTCCATTGGATGGTCAATTTCGCCTGGCTACATCTTACTCTACTAATGATGACTCTGCTACTCATGACACTGCCGAAAATACCTCAGCTAAGCAAAATCCTCAAGCCACAGCACCCAGGGTGATGACTGACCGTGAGTTACTCCTCAGTCTTCATCAGAAGGTTGATCGCAATCACAAATGGGTGAAGCGTCAGTTTGGTGCACTTCTTCACAATATGACCTCAACACACAATGCTGTGAAGAAAAACCACTACTACCTTCATGAAACCCTCAACCGCACCTGGGCTGTCCTCAATCATGTCTATAGCGCTGAAGAACTGAAGACTATGGGTCTCAAGGAAGAATTTGACTAGTCTGCACCTCCTCCGAAGAAATTCAAGAGGGTCAAAGTTCCTGATCTGGTGGCCAGTTCTTATTCTTCATCCCGTGACATTGATGAGTATGAAGATTTGGACGACACTGCGGCAGGCCCTACTACAACAAACAACCCCGACAACGCTGGCGCTCCTCCATCGACTTGAAATTCTTCAGGGGCGTTAGTCCTCAGTTTCAATCCTTTTGGTCATTTGATGACAAAGGGGGAGAAATCTGAGTTAGTCTTCAAGCGGGTCTATATAAAGGGCATTTTTTTAAGTTACAACTCTCGTTCTTCCGAAACTTTTATTGGATCGAGTTGTAATCTTAAACCCGATGGTGCTCTGATACTTTTGGATGGTGCTCCGATACTTTTGTTGCACTATGCTCTGATACTTTTGATGCTTTCGGCATGCTTATTCCTCGTTAATATTATTGCGCGCATGCTGAATTTCATCAGGCACCATATTTCATCATGCATTTCAAATTCTTCATATTATATATCAAATGCGTGTATGAATTACAAGATATAGGGGGAGATCTCCATGATTTAACTCTTCAAATGTGCATTGCCTCAAAAGCAAATTCCTCACTATGCACATCTTCAGGGGGAGTTCTTCTATATCTTGCAATCAAATTCCTCAATATCAGTAGTTACACTTCATATGTTTATCCCCGTTGAAAACTTAACCTATGTTGTCATCAATCACCAAAAAGGGGGAGATTGTAAGTGCATCTAGTGCCCCTTAGTGATTTTGGTCTATTGAAGACTTATAGGTTAAGGGACTGATGCGTTTGTGAGTGTACACAGGTCTATAAGTCTATGAGGAGTTTGACATTTACAGAGAAAGTCGACCCCTAAAAATGAAGTTCTTCGACTGAAGACTTTGATGTTCTGAAGACTTTCTGAAGACTTTGAAAGTGAAGAAATTGGTGTGACCTTGAAGACTTGATATTCATTTGAGGAACATGAAGCGTGAAGACTTTTGTTTTCGTAGTTTCATTTTCTCCTTCTTGAGTAATAGGAAACACCGTACTGTTAAAGGGGGTCGAGGAAATACTAAGGAAAAATTTCCGTGTGATGCTTAACTCAAAATCCTACACCTACCAATCCCTTCGAGTGAAGCCATTGGAAATCTCATACAGTTCAGTCATTTTCTTCAGTGACAGAGACGCAGTTCTTCTGGTCACTGAGGACTTTGCTCTGACTGAGGAGTTAGGAATTCGCCAGTGCAAATTGCCTACATAGTGAGGAACATGATAGCCCTGAGGAATTTGAGAGTCAAATTTCCGACCGTTGTTGTGCTGCGCGCCGGCTGTTCCAAAATATCTTATCCACCTAACGGTCATATCATTGAAGGGCATTTATGTCTTATCATGTCGGGCTGCTCCCTAGGCTATAAATAGCCGCCCCCTACAACCACTAGCTGGTTGGCTGCTCCGAGAGAACTTGACACTTGTCATTTGAGAGCAACCCATCTTCCGAGGACTTTGAGCGAAAATCATCAAGTGAGGAAAATCCCAAAACCAAACCCCCACAAACCCAAAGTGATTGAGCATCACTGAAGAAATTGATCCTGCGTGGATCCGATGCTTGTTACCTTTGAAGACTGTGCTTCTTCCAGACGGTTAGACGTCAAGGTCTAGAGCATCCAAGAGGAATTGTGGATCGCCGAGTAACCAAGTCTGTGAAGGTTTGGAAGTCACCTGAAGACTTACCACGAGTGATTGGACGAGGCCTGCGTGGTCTTAGTTCAAGGATAATACGGTGAGGACTGGATGTCCTGAGTTGCGGCTTAGTGACTGGGTGTCCGGGACTGCGTGTCCTCGAGTTTAAATACTCAGCCGCTCCAACCAGACGTACAACTGAGACAGCAGTTGGAACTGGTTTACCAAATCATTGTCTTCACCAACTAACTGGTTCTATTCCCTCAACCCTTTCATTTCCTCATTACTGTGTTGAGTGTTTGTTCATATCTGTGCTTGAAGACTTTGACTGAAGACTTTCTCAATTTCCTCAGTTCAATTTCTTCAGTCTGTTTGTCTTCATCTTGTGTTATCCTGTGATTACGCTTTCTGTACTCTGTGCTTGTCTTCATTTCATCATGATGACCATGCTTGTGTTCTGTTATGCATACTTCTGAGTACTTATTCCGCTGCAAGTAGTTCTTCGCTAAGGAATTTCCTCACCAGCAAATTCCTCAGTGAAGAATTCATAAAAATCGCCTATTCACCCCCCCTCTAGTCGATATAACGCACTTTCAAAACCCATGGCGAACATAGGTAGGGATGAGAGGCTGGAGTTAGTTAAGATTAGTCTAGCCCCTGAAGACCTAAATCTACCTCTCCACGGACAAACCCGGTCCGCAACCTTGGAGTTGAGAGGTTCCCAATCGGCAATCGAGCATTTCTTCGCCGCGATCGGGAGGCCGAGGTAAGTATATGGAAACTGCCCAAGTTTGCAATTAAGCAAGTTGGCTACCCGCTGACTTTCGGCCGCGTCCATCCCTATGGACACCACTTCACATTTGTGAAAGTTGATTTTTAGCCCAGACATAAGTTCAAAGCACAGGAGAATGGCCTTGACCGTTGCGATACTGTGTGCGTCCGGCTCGAAAAGAAGGAGTGTGTCATCCGCATACTGCAGGTGTGACACACCCCCAGGAATCAGGTTGCCAACCACTCCCCTGATGGGGCCGGCCAAACGAGCTTTGTCTAGCATGGCGCCCAAGGCGTCCGCCACAAAGTTAAACAGCAACGGCGAGGCTGGGTCCCCTTGACGCAGCCCACGCTTGTTGCGGAAGAAGTTCCCTACTTCTCCATTCACCGCAATCGCCGTTTGGCCCCCCGAGACCAATTGCATCATGCGATGAACCCAAACCGACGAGAATCCTCGATCCAGGAGAACTTGTCAGAGAAACTCCCAGTTCACTCGATCGTACGCCTTCTAAAATCTAATTTCAGAAGAATCGCAGGATGGCGAGAGCGTTTGAGCGAGTGAACAATCTCTTGGAGGGCCAACGGCCCCTCCAAGATGTTGCGACCACGAATAAAAGCCGACTGGTTCCTACTAATAATATGGTGAGCTATCGGAGACAAGCGCGTAGAACAAGACTTAGCACATATTTTAAACGGGGCATTAATCAACGCAATCGGACGAAATAGCCTAATATGATCCGCATCCGGAACTTTGGGAATAAGAGAGAGAACCCCAAAGTTTAGGTGAGAGATATCTACCGTACCCCGCATAAAACCATTACAAACGTCGATAATAGGCCCTTTGAGCACTTGCTAAAACCGTTTAAACATCGCCACCGGCCACCCATCCGGACCGGGGGCGGTGTCGGATTTCATCCCAAGAGCCGCCTTGTCAATCTCTTCAGGGAGGAAAGCCAACCCCATGCCCTTGTTTTCCTCGTCTGTGACCCGCAACGCAGGGTCCCAAACATCCGCCCGTAGCCGAGCACAGTACTCCTCCCTGGAGCCCATAAGTTGGATGTAGAAGTCGTAGATGTGACGGACGATATCCTGTTGCCGCAAAAGGAGCCCCTGCTCGGATTGCAATCTCAGGATGGCGCACTTGCGGCGCCGGCCATTAGCGTAGGCATGAAAATATTTAGTGTTCGCGTCTCCCTTGAGCGTCCACTTGATACCACCACGTCTATGCCAGTACCCCTCCTCTGCTCTAAGGAGGGACTCGACTTGGGCTTTTAACGCGTATCGCTGAGCCCAGTCTTGCTTCAAGAAGACCTGCACATCCACAGCCGCATCCATTTGGGCGAGGTCCATGATCAAACGCGATCGGAGCAGCTTATCTACGCGACCCTGGTTGGCCCCCCACCCTTTGAGGGCCGCACGCAAACCCGTCCCTGCGGAATCCAGAACTCCATAGGCCCGCGCGTGTGCCCAACCCGGATGACACAGTTCTCCCATTTAGTGAGAAAGATTTGCTCAAAGTCCGGAGACTCTAACCACGCGGTTTTGAAGAAAAAACGAGGGTTGCATTTTAACCTTTCCTCCCCTGAGGAGAGGATAAGGGGGACATGGTCCAACCCGATCCTCGTTTCGGCGTGCAAAGAGCACATGGGAAAAAGCATCTCCCACTCCGCGGACATAAAAACCCTGTCCAGGACCGACCGCACCGGCGTTAGCAGTTTGTTGGTCCAAGTGTAGCGTGCGCCCATGCGAGCCACTTCCCTAAGGTCCATAGATGTGGTCGCATTATTAAACAAGGACACCCTTGTCCAGTTAATGATACCGTTGTTCTTACCCGTGCCCGAACGGATTAAGTTGAAATCACCACCCACAAGCAGTGGCAAGTTACGCACTCCCAAAGACGCAACCTTCTCCTGGAGTTCCCCCAAGAACTCGTGTGAGTGCGAGTGGTCGGACGGGCCGTAAACCACAATAACCTCCCACTCATGGAGTGTTGCGTGGTGGCGCACGTGAGCCGACAGGAAGAATCTACCGGCATCCCACGCCACCATCTTGTAGCAAACTAGGTTGATGCCAAGCAACAGACCCCCCGAGTGACCGACCACCAGCACCCAATGCCACGCAAAATGCTCAAGCGGGTCGACAGCTAGCAGGTCCCGATGATTGAAATCAGCCTTGATGGTTTCCTGCAAGCCAACTACGTCGATCCCCTCTTCACGTATGAAATCTTTTAGCTGGGTCCGCCTCCCAGCGTGGCCGAAGCCTCGGATGTTCCAGAAGATGAAACGCATTAGATTATGCGGTTGCAGAGGCGGATACCGCGAGCGGTTACCACTTTGGCCACGCGTCGTGTCTTGGCAGGACGACGGGTTGAGGGGCACGGCGCAGCCTCTGCTGCCATGTCCTCCTAATCGGGCCGCGCAACAGACACCAGAGAAGCCCCTCCTTCTTCTGCTGCTGGCGCAACGCGGGCCGCTGCTGCCTGAGCGAGCGCGGCCTGCGCGATTTCCTTAACACAAATGAGAGAACGAAGTTCGCGTGCTTCACCCACGTCGGACATAACTATGCCACTATCCTCTAAGATTCCCCCTAAACACTCGTCAGAATAGTCATCAAAGATCGTAAAACGGGGCATGGGATTACCTTCTGTTTCCATGTTCTGGTGAGCCAGCAAGAGTTGGGCGCATTGCAGGGCTGGAAGGTTGCCCTTGGCGCCCTTCGGGCGCGAGCTTGCCCTCTCCTACGTCGCCGGAGACGCCACCACCGCCTTGGAGCGTTTGGCCGTGGATATGGGCGCCACCTTGGACACCTCCGCCCGAAGCACATCAGAGGCAGGAGGGGAGATGGCCGATGAGGGGCCGCCAGCCGGACCCCCAGGGGAGGCCAGCGCCATCACCACCGGCCGGTGCGAGGCAGGCGTGCCCGCACGAACAGAGGGGGACTCGCTGGTGCCACCGGGGGAGTCTTGCAGCCCGCCGGCTTCTTATGGAGCCGCGTCCCGTCGCCACCGAGGCTGGCGTAGACTTGGGTGAGCGCGTCGTGAAAGCGCGCAGCCTACCCACCTTCGCAGCCACCGGAGATACAAACATCGAGCGACCCTCCGAGTCGCAGGACGCCGAGACGCCCTTGTCGATGTCGAGGCCGAGCGACATGTTGGAGCCGTATTGGTTGAAGCCCGTCTGGTTGCTGCCCACCACCACTTGACGCTCCTCCTGGTCCTTCGCAGCTCCCGCAGCCGGGGCCGCGGCCTGGGCATCCTTGTCCTTGAAACCGAGCTTGTCCCAAGTCACGGTATCTATGGAGTCATCACCCATGCTCGTGTCATGGTCCTTGTCCTTGCCATCTGGCCCCTTGTCCACGCTTGCTGGGGGAGGAGGAGGGGGAGCAGCACCCTGCAAGCCACCTGCCTCGGCCTCCAGCCGAATGGTGAAGCCCTCACTGTTGAACCACACTTGGACGTACCCCCTGAGCTTGGTCGGGGATTGACACGCAAAGCGCATCCGCACTGGGCTGAGCCCCGCCAACGACGCCTTGTCCACCTCCATTGGGCGCCCGATCATCACAGTCCCGGCCATGAGGCGATCCGCGTGGCGGTGCTTGGGCGGCACACCCCACAGCTTGACCCACACGTCCGACATGATCTCGGCCTTGGGCTCCTCCGGGTGCGATTCCTTGATTTCCGCCATGATGTCGTTGAGGGAGAGGTATAGCTTGCCGCTGCGGGTTGCCATCCGCAGCATGGCCTTGTTGGGGAAGATGACCGAGAAGTGATCGACGCCGATGGCCGTCAACTGCCAATCCCACTCCCCCTCGAAGAGGTGGGGGAGCTCCGCCTCCAAGATTGGGATCGACATCATGTCGGGCATCGCCGAGATGATCGCAGTGTCCGTCACCAGCGGGGCACAGACCTCCTCGCCCTCCGTCTCCACATAAGGCAGGCAGAAGAATCCCTCGCCGGGGATGGCGTTGCCCATGATCTGAAGCAACAGAGGCCGCCCCCGCGTGGGACAGTGCGCCGACGCGTGCCCCTCCTCGTGGCAGACAACGCAAAGGGGCTTGAAGTGGCACATGTTTTGGTAGTGGCCCACCCAGCCGCACTTGAAGCACGCCGGCCCGTCGGACTCCTCCACTGGAATCGGAGCGTCAGCCGAACCCTTCAAAACCGACGGCCCGACCGCCAGCTGCAGCAGCGGCGAGCCGACCCCCTTTTGCTTCTGCTTCTTGGCCAATGGATCCCCAATCCATTCGCCGCCCGGAGGAAGCTGGGACTCCTTTCTCTTGAGCTCCTTCTTCTGCTCCAGACCCCGGCGCCGATACTCCTCCTTCTTCTTCTTTTTGCGCTCGCGCTGCTCCTGCTTCTTCCTTTCTTGCTCCGCGAGCCACCAAGGAGGCGGCGGCCCCCAGCCCCCTTCCTCCGCGGGGGGCGCCGGCACCTTGGAAAGCGCCTTCGCTCGCAGATCTTGCTCGCGCTGACGCTCCGTCGTCGGGATCGGAGGCGACATGGGCGGCTTGTCCACGCAACGGGATCCCATCCGCACCGCGGTGGCGAACGAGCAGGAGAAAGGGGTAGGAGGGGCGGAGCAGAGAAGGGGACGAGCGAGGTGCCCGAATCGCCGCACTTGAGTGTGGGATGCGGGAAACCCTAGCGACAGATCTAGGGCACCCTTTGGCAGCCACAACCACCTATATATAGGAGTGGGCGGCCGCTCGTCCTCCTCCGCGTTGGGCCCGGGCCTAAACACTGGCGCACACGAGGCCACTGGGCCAGGCTGGCCAGGCCCAAGCACTAGGGAGCGCCCCTGCACCCCCACTGGCAAAGAGACAGGTGGGTCGGCCAATGGGCCCCCCAGCCCACGCCCTGGTAAGCTAGGCCAGTCCACCAGGCCCAGCAAAGAATCAGGCCCGGCCGTCGGCTCCCCCGAAACCCTAGGCAGGACCCGCGACTCCCTGTCATGGGCAGCCCCGCCGTCGCCGCCGACCCCTGTCAACACCGGCGAGCACGCCGGGACCGAAGGTGGCCCAGCCAACACCAGATCCCGGCATCCCACCTTGTTAGACTATGTATAGCTTCTGTACCTATGTACATATTGTAACACAACCATTATATATAATGAGATAAGCCACCCCTAGAGGGGTGTGCTGGTTCCCCAAAACTTATTGTCTTACATGGTATCACGTTAGGTTACGATCGCTTCCGCTTCTAAACCCTAATACCCGCACCGCCGTCGCAGCCGCCGCCGCCTTCACCGCCGCCGCCGCGCCACCGATCGCGCCGCCGCCATGTCGAGCGCCGCCACCACCGGTTCCACTGCTGTGGGCTTCCTCCCGGCCTCTCTTGCGGCTCTGCTCAACCTCCCGCTCGATGCCGTCTCTGTTCCGGCTCCGATCGGGACAAGGAGCATCGGCTCCGTCTTCTCCATGCCGCCGGCGCCCTCGCTTGGGCGTGACCTCGTGGTCCACACCGCGGCGCCGCCGTCCGCTGCGGACTCCGCAGGCGTCGTCCCGCCGCTCCTGCCGCAAGCGGATCACACTGCCCCGCTGGCGGGGTTGGCGGCGTCCGCCCCGGCCGCGGGCCTTGCGGCGTCCGCACTGGCCGCGAGCTTTGCGGCGCCCGCCCTGGCTGCGGTCCCGCCTCCTCCTGCATCGGCTTCGGTGCCTCCGGCTGCCTCCATGGTGTTTGCACCCCAGGCAGCCTCCTCGATGGGATCGTCTTCGCCGCCGCCGTTTCACTTCGGTCATCTCATCACCATCAAGCTCTCCGCCGACAACTACATCTTCTGGCGTGCGCAAGTTCTCCCGCTCTTGGGGAGTCACTACCTACTAGGCTACGTCGACGGATCGCTTCCCTGCCCACCCGCGCTGGTAGACAGCGTGCACGGTCCGGTCTACAATCCGGCCCATCGCGTCTGGACGGGGCAGGACCAGGCGAACCTCTCCTCCATCCAGGGGTCGCTCTCGCCGGCAGTTGCCGGCCTTGTTGTCTTCGCGAAGACGTCTCATGAGGCCTGGACCATCCTTGAGCGCACCTTTGCAGCGCAGTCCTAGGCTCGTGTCTCTGCACTCCGTCGTCAGCTTGGAGAGTGTCAGAAGCTTGACTCCACTGCCACTGAGTTCTACAACAAGGTCAAGGGCCTCGCCGACACATTGGCCTCCATTGGACAGCCCCTCACCGACTCCGAGTTCAACTAGTTTATTGTCAATGGTCTTGACGAGGGGTATGATGCCTTAGTCGAGATCATCAACAAGCGGGGCAACTCGACACCCATGCTGGCACACGAGGTTTTCTCTCGGCTCCTTCTCACTGAGCAATGGGTCGAGACTCGCCGCACCAGGGGCACTGGCTCCCTCTCGGCCAACACCGCCACCAAGGGTGGCCGCTCTTATTCATCACCCCGGTCTCCCTTGGGGCTGCCACCGTCGCCCGCCTCGGCCCCCCCACCTACTGCGACCTTACCGGGGGCTGGCGGTCCACGTGTGTGTCAGCTTTGTGGCCGCGATGGGCACTGGGCCTCCAAGTGTCATAAGCGCTTCCAGCGAAGCTTCCTTGGTCTTGGCAATGACGGCAAAGATACACGCAACAATGCCCGTCAGGTCGCCATGGCTGATCGTCCCGCGCCGCAGAAGCAACAGGGACACACTCAGTCCTACTCCATCGATCCACACTGGTACATGGACTCTGGGGCGACAGAGCATCTAACCAGCGAGATGGGGAAGCTTCACACTCGTTAACCCTATCATGGCTCCGACAAGATCCACACCGCCAATGGAGCAGGTATGCACATCTCTCATATTGGTCAAGCATCTCTTCTCACTAGACATGCCAATAGGAGTCTTCAGCTTCGCAATGTTCTTTGAGTTCCATCTGTGACCCGTAATCTTCTTTCTGTTCCTAAACTCACATGTGATAATAATGTGCTTTGTGAATTTCACCCTTTTGATCTTTTTATTAAGGATCGGGGCACGAGGGACATTCTTCTTAGTGGGCGGTTATGCCAGGGCCTCTATCGTCTGGAGCATCCTGGTGTCGCTCGTGTTTTCAGTGGAGTTCGGGTCTCTCCGTCACAGTGGCATGCTCGTCTTGGTCACCCGGCCACACCTATTGTCCGTCATATTTTGCGTCGTCATGAGCTTCCTAGTTTGTCTAGTCATAAAGATATAGCAGTGTGTGATGCTTGTCAGCAGGGGAAGAGTCATCAACTTCCTTTTTCGGAGTCCAGTCGTGAGGTGAAACATCCTTTAGAACTTGTGTTTTCAGATGTATGGGGTCCTGCTCAGACTTCTGTCAGTGGTCATAATTACTATATCAGTTTCGTTGATGCTTATAGTCGCTTTACCTGGCTTTACCTTATTAAACGCAAATCTGATGTGTTTGATATTTTTGTTCAGTTTCAAAAACATGTTGAACGTCTTCTCAAGCACAAAATTGTTCATGTCCAGTCAGACTGGGGGGCGAGTATCGCAACCTCAACTCTTTCTTTCAGTCGCTTGGGATAGCTCATCGTTTAGCATGTCCACATACACATCAGCAGAATGGTTCAGTCGAACGTAAGCATCGTCATATTGTTGAAGCTGGTCTTACTCTTTTGGCCCATGCATCTGTTCCGTTTCGGTTTTGGAGTGATGCTTTCACCACTGCATGCTTTCTCATCAACCGTACTCCTACTCGTGTTTTAAACATGAAGACTCCCATTGAGGTTCTCCTTAATGAACAACCTGATTATACCTTTCTCAAGGTATTTGGGTGTGCTTGCTGGCCGCATCTTCGTCCATATAACAAGCGCAAGCTTGAGTTTCGTTCTAAGAAGTGTGTTTTTCTTGGCTATAGCTCTCTTCATAAAGGTTACAAATGTCTTCATGTTCCCACTAATCGTGTCTATATATCTCAGGACGTCGTGTTTGATGAGCATGTTTTTCCCTTTGCCAACCTTCCTGTGTCCACTGTCGAACCACCATCCCTGCATTCATCCTCTGTTGCTTCTGACCAATTTGATGATGTTGCATACTCTCCTTTGCTGTTACCTAACCATGGTGCAGGAACCGGACGTGAAGCTCGTTTGGAGCTGTTGGAGGATTCACCATCATCATCGTCGTCTTCTGGTGGGCACGTCGATCGCCCTATGTTGCATGGCATCGATTCGCGTGCCCATGCATGGTCACCCGACGAGCCCGTCGCGCTGAGCATCTCCACTGCTCGGTCCGTTTCGCCAGCGGCCGCCGAGTCGCCCGCGGCTCGGCCCGTCACGCCGTCTTCGCCCGCGGCTCGGGTCCTCACGCCGCCTTCATCAGCGGATCGGCCCGCGACACCGGCCGCGCCACGGCCCACTATGCCGAGCTCGCCATCAGCCCGGTCTGTGATGCCGGAGTCGCCAGCTGCTTCGTCTGCTCTGGCGCCGGTTTCGCCGGTGGGTCGGCCTTCTTCGCCAACCGAGTCCGAGGCTACCGTGACTGGCTCCTCGTCACCGGCTGACTCGTCAACGTCGCCGTCCTCCAGCCCGTTGCAGGCTGCTCCGTCGACCTCGGTGGTTCCTGTGTCCCGACCACATACACGCAGTCGCAGTGGCATTTTCAAACCTAAGGAACGTAAGGATGGTATGGTTGCTTGGTTGGCTGCTTGTTTGGCTGCTGCTGTTGCGGATCCATCTTCTGAGCCTCGCTCATATCAGGCTGCCCTGCGCATTCCACATTGGCGAGAGGCTATGGAGCAGGAGTTTCATGCTCTTCTTCGTAACAAGACATGGACTCTCGTTCCTCCACCACCACGGGTAAATGTTATTGACTCAAAATGGGTATTCAAAGTGAAGAAGCATTCGGATGGATCTATTGAGCGTTACAAAGCGCGACTTGTTGCTCGCGGTTTTCGGCAGTGTCATGGTCTTGACTATGAGGACACCTTCAGTCCTGTCGTCAAGCCTACCACTATTCGGCTTCTTCTCTCCATTGCTGTTTCTCGTGGTTGGTCACTTCGTCAACTTGATGTGCAGAATGCTTTTCTACATGGATTTTTGCAGGAAAAGGTTTATATGAAACAGCCGCCTGGTTTCTCTGATCCCGATCGTCCTGACTATATCTGTCGTCTTTCCAAAGCACTATATGGTTTGAAGCAAGCTCCTCGTGCCTGGCATGCCCGCCTTGCCTCTGCCCTTCGTGCTCATGGGTTTGTGCCGTCTACTGCTGACACTTCATTATTTCTTCTACAGAAGCCAGAAGTCACTATGTATCTTTTGGTATATGTCGATGATATTATCCTTGTCAGCTCTTCTCAGTATGCTGCTGATGCTCTTGTCTGCTCTCTTGGTGCTGATTTTGCGGTCAAAGATCTTGGGAAGCTTCACTACTTTCTTGGAGTTGAGGTCACTTCTCGTGCTACTGGTCTTGTCCTTACGCAGAAGAAGTACTCCTTGGAGTTGTTACAAAGAGCTGGCATGCTGAAATGCAAACCGACCACCACACCCATGTCGTCTACCGACAAGATAACAGCTGTTGATGGTGAGCTTTTGTCTCCTGCGGATGCCACAGAGTACAGGAGCATTGTTGGTGGACTTCAGTACTTGACGATCACGAGACCAGATATCTCTTATGCTGTTAACAGGGTTTGTCAGTATCTTCAGGCTCCCAGAGATACTCATTGGGCTGCTGTTAAACGCATTCTTCGTTATGTTCAGTTCACCCTGACATTTGGTATGCATATTCGGCCGACTTCCTCTCGGGTCCTTTCGGCCTTCTCTGATGCAGATTGGGCTGGTAGCCCAGATGACAGGCGATCCACGGGGGGTTATGCAGTATTCTTTGGCTCTAATTTGATCGCCTGGAGTGCTCGGAAACAGGCTACTGTGTCACGTAGCAGTACTGAAGCTGAGTACAAGGCTGTGGCTAATGCTACTGCAGAGATTATTTGGGTGCAGTCTTTGCTTCAGGAGTTGGGTTTGTCTCAACCACAGCCTCCTATTCTTTGGTGTGATAACATCGGTGCTACATACCTTTCTGCAAATCCAGTATTTCATGCCCGAATGAAACACATTGAAGTTGACTATCACTTTGTACGGGAACGTGTATCACAGAAGCAACTCCAGATCAAGTTTATCTCATCTAAGGATCAACTTGCAGACATCTTCACTAAGCCTTTACCGCTGCCACAGTTTGAGGCTTGTAGGCGCAATCTTACCCTTCTCAGTTCTTTAGAAAGTGGCTAAGATTGAGGAAGGGTGTTAGACTATGTATAGCTTCTGTACCTATGTACATATTGTAACACAACCATTATATATAATGAGATAAGCCACCCCTAGAGGGGTGTGCTGGTTCCCCAAAACTTATTGTCTTACACACCTCCGGCAGGACACGCGAGCGGCCCTCAGGGCCCGCATCCACACACTTCGGCGGACGCCAGATCCGCGGCGCCAGGCAGCGCCCGCCATGCCCACCAGGAGCAAAGGCGCGCCGGCGACCAGCCACGAAGGAGCCCCCAATCTCCTCCGCACGGGCGACAAAGTCACCCACCGAGCACGCCGCACGGGGCCTTGACGAGCCTGAAACAGCAAAATAAATCCGTATGAAATGCCATGAATATAACATCTTCTTTCTTCTTCTGAATTATTCATGGCAGCGCCGCACATAATCATATCGTCTTCGCCTCTACTCTATCCTCTCCGGCATGGCAGTCATCAGCATAGTATTCATCTGGACACGAATGAGGCCCAGGAGAGACGACCTCCACGACGGTATGCCAAACTGTAAAATTACAATCACATACGTCTGATGCCGCACTATGGTCTGATGATAGTTTCTGACACTGTAGACATAAATGGCCAGGCGAGATCATCCGCACCATCATGTCGTCGCAGCTCGGCTTCCGGTACGAGGAGCTGTGCAAGGCGACCGATGACTTCAATCAATCAGATCAACAAGCTCGGACAGGGTGGCTACGGTTCAGTTTACAAGGTACATTGCCGTGCCACTTGGGACACCACACATTGGGATAAATGAAAAACCGATTCCATTGATCATCTTTCTTGAAATGCTTGCTTCATCTGAATTTGAGATCTTGATAATATGCTGGATATCACAGGGTGTGCTTCCGGATAGCCGGGAGATTGCCGTGAAGCGGCTCTACCTCAATACGCGGCAGTGGACCAACCAGCTCTTCAACGAGGTGAAGCTCGTCAGCCAGGTGCAGCACAAGAACCTCGTCAAGCTCCTCGGGTGCAGCGTCGAGGGTCCCGAGAGCCTCCTCGTCTACGAGTACCTCTGCAACACCAGCCTCGATCACTACCTCTTTGGTAAGAAAAGAAAACAATCCCTGCATTCTGAAGGGAAAAAAATTCATACTTCAAATGGTACATTTTCATTCTGGTTGATCCTCCATGCTCGGTGATGCAAACGCTTTCAAGAAGAACGCGTTGGATTGGGAGCGGCGGTCGGAGATCGTCCTCGAGGCGGCGGAGGGTTTGTCATACTTCCACAGTGGCTTCAAGGTCAGGATCATACATAGAGACATCAAGGCCAGTAATGTGATGTTGGATGAGAGGTTCAGGCCTAAGATTGGCGATTTTGGCCCGGCGAGGAAATTCATGGAAGATCAGACCCACCTCAGCACCGGCCTCGCGGGAACATTGTAAGTTCACTTGTCCAAAACATCTAATCTGATCGAGGGGTGAAGAAAATTTTGCGATAAATTGTGCAATGTGTCCAAACAAACAGAACTGACCATGCCTACATTTTTGCAGTGGATATATGGCTCCGGAGTACATCGTTCACCGGCAGCTGACGGAGAAGGCATCTACAGCTATGGTGTGCTGGTCTTTGAGATCGTCACCGACTGCAAGAGCCACAACTCTGGCGTCATCGGCCGAGAGATTGTCCCTCATGTCACAGTAAATTCTCCCATTTCCCCTCTTGTCAAGTACTCCCTCCGTCCCAAAAATTCTTGTCTTAAATTTGTCTAAATACGGATGTATCAAATCATATTTTAGTATTAGATACATCCGTATATAGACAAATCTAAGACAAAAATTTTGGGACGGAGGGAGTACTAGTGTGCTGTAGCATTTCAGACAACCTAATAGTGACATCCTTTCATCTTCGGATATGGAACCACTACAACACCGTCACCCTGATGGAGATCCGGGACCCGAACCTCCGCGACCAATGCTCGGAGGCGGAAGCTCTCAAAGTGTTCTCAGACCACCAATGTGGAAGGTGGTGGAGATGCTGGGTATTGGTGATAGGGTGCTGCCCTAGCCTACCGAGACTCCGTTCACCGACGTGAAGGGGTCGAATGCAAAGAGCGAAAGCTCGGGTTCATCAATGTCTTCGATGCTGAACTATGACAAGTCGCCGTTCTCGACGAACAAGTTGTCAGTGAGTGGGGTGCAGGCCAGGTGATTAACAACTGGGTGTGAAGGATCATTTTAACATTTTTTATTTATTTATTTTACGTTAGGTGATGTTGAAGTAATGCCAACTGAAAATGTTCCGGTCATTAGAACACTGTTTGTAAGATGTAAGTAAGCAACCAGAGGAATATTTATTTTGTCAAATATTCACAGAAGTGCAGTCTTCATCTCGAACAAACAGAGCCAAAATCAACTAAAAGCCAACTCTTTTCCCCCATGTGCCCATCACAGTGACGAGATTTTAATCAACATCTAACAGCAGATAAAAACAGAGGGAAAAGTCAGAGAATTCACACAAAACACAACAAACTAAAAAAGTGACAAAAGTTAGAAAATTCATACTATGATTTTGGTCGAGCTGATGGACCGACAGCTTCTGGATAACTAGAAACACTGACGAGAATTCACAACAAACAGCATGCTTCTTTTCTGCATAGGATCTGAGTGTTTTCTCCAGTGCGCTTATTCTTCGAATTAAAGAACGGATCACTACTACTTATTCCATTTATGTTTATCTAACTACAATAATTGACGTATGGGCATTCCACAGCAACTATTAGTACTACCGCATCTTCAGTAGAGTGGTGTCATCTCAGTGTATCAGGGGACGATAATGTGGATGATTAATTCACGAATACATGAGTTCATATGTATACATCTTCGTCCAGCCGGCGGCCTGAGGATCGTCTATGCCGTCTGATTGCCCTCGCAGCTGCTGTTCAAATCTAGCTGTACCTTGCCGGACGTGTCGCTTACATCATCAATGCTCGACTGGGGGACGTTGCACTCGGGTCATGCACCGTTGGAACACGTTTGACAGCGCCGTGACTGGATCGTCATATCAAACGTCGGGGGTGATCGTATACTACTATTCCGCTACCTGACATTTTCTCGCCTCGCCGCTCGCATTCAATGCATCGGTACACTGGTAATTGTTCGATTGGAACACCTAGCGGGAGCAGGTCAACCGCTGAATCCAGAGGTGTGCAGTATTCCAAAATTATCGGCTTCGGATGGCCTCTCCCTCTCCAGCCTCTCCCTCTCCAGCAGCGCCGCCGTCCATCGCCGCCTCCCCATGCCACCACCTCGCTCCCTCTCCAGCAGCGCTGCCGCCCCCCTCTCTGCCTGCGCCCGGCTCTGCCGCTTCCCCTCGTCTCCCGTCCACGCCTTTCTACAAGGGGATTCAGCTCGACCCTCTGCTACATCCATCCCATCGCTACATCAATGCCTCGGGGTTGCCTTGCGCTCCCTCCTCCGTGTGGGCGACGCCATGGGGCTAGACTTCCAGGATCAGCTGCGACGTGGCCTCGCCGTCCTATGCGCCTCGGCGCCCTCCGCCAACTCTGCCTTTGCGCTGGTCCACATTACGTCGTCATACCTGAACTTCGACGAGCTTCTGGTCGCCGCTCTCCTGCAAGCCTGCCTTGGAGGTCTGGCGCTTGACTTCCAGGTGCGAGCCCTGGACCTCCACCATTTTCTCTTTCGGGTGGTGTCGCAGGACGTCCTCGACATTCTCCTTCATCAACTACCCATCCGTCACCGCCTGTTCCACCTTTCGTTCCACCCAGCTGACGCTTGCTGCGCTGACCCCAACCGCTTGCCGTCTTGCACATCGTTGCCATAGCTCCTCCATATCGATCCGTTCCGCAGTTTCGACTTCGAGGCCGAGGCCTGGCGGCGTTTCCAATCCTCGGTTGCCGGTGCCATGCCGGGTCGCTCGTCGGGGTGTCGTGCGCGTGCACGCATCATCCAGTTCCCTTTCCCCTTGTCGGACAGACTCTTCGAGCTTGTCCTTTGCTGCTTATTCGGCGGCGAATATGGACAGTTTGGGGTCACTGAAGATGACGACGCTGTGTATTCGTTCACGGTATCCTCCTTCGCCATTGCTGACTTCATCAGCTCAAATGGTGATTTCGTCGCCCCAGGTGTGATGATCCGCTTCCCCGCCAGGCAGGCATGCTCTGCCTCCTCATCGAGCTCGCCGCCGCCCCGCCCCGACTCTCCTCCGACAGTAGAATCAATGGTAAGCTCGTCATCGGTTGCCACCAAGGTTAGTCCGCTACGCCATGGCCGCAGTTTTCGATCCTTCATCCATCGCAAATACAAGAAAGATTTAGTGTCACCTTCACTTCCCGTTTTCCCTCCCTCAAACCCAAATCTCCTCATTTGGATTGCATTTATTTCAACTAAGGCAAAACCTAGTGTTCTCCTAGTTAAAACATCCCTAGATCACTGTTTTGCTGGGGCCCCTACATTCTCTGTTTTGCATTACCAGGAACATTTATTCCTAACGACAGTGTCCTCGGACAAGATCAGGGACGAAATTCTCCAACGGTCGCCTCTATACCTCCCCGGTCTACAGCTATACCTAGCGGCCTCTATGCTCTCCGGCGAGAGCTCGGAAATTCAAACACACATGCTGACCTGGCCCCCCAATCCATTCAAACAGTTCGTGCCGGCCACGTTTCCTCCATCCTTGGCGTTCCACACCCGCCTCTCCCCTCCCCTCCACCCGTGACGGAGAGGACGACTCGGGCGGCATGCCATCATCCCCCTCCCTTGCCTACCCCTGCAGCTAGCCCTACGGCCAATTTTTCTAACCCATCCGCTGAACTGCTCCATCCCTACTCGAACACGCACGCGAACGATGCATGCCTGCTCCCAGCGGCGCCCCTCATCGCAGTTAATGCTAGCTGAACGACCCTCCACGCAGTCCGCGGGCCCGGTCCATGGACCACCCCTCTCCAACGAGTCATCTCTGACGTCCAGGCCCATAGACCATGCTTACCCCCCCTCCTCGCCCCCTCCCCGCCAAGCTGCATGCATGACTTTGGAGCACGCCTTCTTCCCGCCGCTGGCTCAATCCTCCATGCCCCTGCCTGGTCACATCGCCGCTGCGTGCAGGCCAGCCACGCCGTACCTCGATGCGCTCCACTCGTCCCCAAAAATCTCGCACTCTCCCGAGGTCGCGCAGCTGCCTCCTCTCCCGGGTTCTCTTTATCTACGCAACGCCGCCCGGCCTCCTCGCATCTCATCCAAGCCATTGTGTTTCCGGTGTAGAGCGAGTGACCATCTTGTGAGAGCTTGTCGCGACCCACTCCGTTGTGCTCGCTGTGGCCAGAACGGCCATAAGGCCTTCGAGTGCACCTCCCGCCTCCCCCTCGCATTCCTCCGCCTTCCCTTCCACCGACCACCAGCAACCATGAGGACCCATGAGGCCGTGTCCCATGATGACGCCGCTGTCGGGCAGGCGCGGGTGCTCTGCATTGGCTCGTACCGCGCCCTCCTCGACGAGCCACCCGCCATCTCCCCTTCTGTCACCTTCCCCGGCCTGCCTCGCTCCACACCGTCCTCTGACGGTGACTCCGCCCCTGCCTCTCAACGGGCCTCGCAGCCGGATCCGCGCCTCGTCTACCAAAAAAGGCTCACGCCCCGCTTTATATTATAAAGCCAATGCCAAAGCCAACATCCAACAAGGTTCACACACACACAAAGTCCACACGCACACAGAGTCCAAACATAAGCAAGCATCAAGGGTTACTGCTAAGGGCACAGCTCAACAAGCCCAACACACACACACAAAAAGGCACACGCGCCAGGAGGGAAACATCCTCTAGTCGGGCTCCGGGGGTGGCGGCGGGAGCGGAGGCGCCAGGCGGAAGGCCAACAAACGGAGGTTGGTGAGGAGTCTGTTGATGGCGTCCCGGTCCTGAGGGCGGCTAAGCGGCCGCCAGAGCTGCAAGTAACCACACATTTTAAAGATGGAGTCAGTAGCACGCCGAAGGGGCACCATCTGAATGACAAGCTTATTGCGAACCGTCCACAGCGTCCAGGCGAGAACCCCGACGCACAGCCATCTAATATGTCTGTAGCGAGGAGGAGAGGCTTGAATTTCCGCAAGCAAGTCAGGGAAGTTGGTGTTGCACCACTGTCCCCCAACCGTTTTGCGGAAACAAGACCAAAGGAACTGTGCCGTGTAGCAAGAGAAGAAGATGTGATTAGCGTCCTCTACCGTGCCACACAGGGGGCACATTCCATCGCCAGGACCATGGCGCTTAAGAACCTCAACGCCGGTCGGGAGGCGGCCGCGGATCCATTGCCAAAGAAAGATCCAAATCTTTAGGGGGAGGCGGATGTCCCAGATCAGACCGAAGGGCTCCGGGGCTGACGAGGGGGCAATAGCCGCGTAGAGGGATTTAGTGGAGAAGCAGCCGGAGGGATCTAGGCGCCAGGAGATGGCGTCCGGAGAGTCGGCCACGTCCATAGGTAGTAGGGCGATGTCCTGGAGGAGGACATCCCAGGCAGCCACCTCAGTGGGGCCAAAAGGGCGGCGGAACGCGAGGCGCCCTAAGTCAATAAGGGCCGCCTCGACTGAGACCCGAGGGTCAACTAAAATGTCGAAGAGAATGGGGAACCGGGCGGCTAGAGGGGAATCTCCGAGCCATCTATCCAGCCAGAACAAGGTCGAGGCTCCAGTGCCCACCGAGATGGATGTGCCTATACGCAAGATCGGTAGCAGCTGGACGACGGCCTGCCAAAACTGGGAACCGCCAGAGCGTTGGCAGAACGCGAGTGGCTGTCCACGCAGGTACTTGTTCTGGATGATGGTGAGCCAGAGGCCTCCATCCCCATTGGCAATGCGCCAGAGCCAGCGGGTCAAGAGGGCGATGTTCATGCGCCGAGAGGACAGAATCCCAAGACCGCCCTGGTCCTTGGGTTTGCAGATATCTGGCCAGCTGACCATGTGGTATTTCTGCTTGCCCTCCTCCCCAGCCCAGAAGAATCTGGACTGGTATTTGGCGACCTCCTGATGGAGCGTTTCATGAAGGCTATAGAAGCTCATGAGGAACCACAGGAGGCTAGCTAGCGAGGAGTTGATAAGGATCACGCGCGCCGCCTTCGACAGCCAACGCCCTTTCCAGGGCTCTACGCGATGTTGCATACGGGTCACCGTGGGGCGAAGGTCCGCCACGGTGAGGCGCGAGTCACTAATGGGGATCCCCAGATAGGTCGTGGGGAAAGAACCCAGCCAACAGTTAAGACGGTCGGCAATGGACTATGCGTCCTCTGAGGGGTAACCGAGTACCATCACTTCGCTCTTATCAAAGTTGATGGTGAGGCCCAACATTTGTTGGAAGCACAGAAGAAGGAACTTCAGGTTGGAGATCTCTAGGGCGGAACCCTCGACCATAATAATGGTGTCATCCGCGTATTGGAGAAGGGAAACACCTCCCCCTCCAACAGGGTGCGGGACAAGGCCTCGAATATGCCCAGCAGCCTTGGCCTTATCCAAGATGGCGGCCAGGGCATCCACGACCATGTTGAACAAGAACGGCGAGAAGGGATCTCCCTGCCGGACCCCGCAAAGGGTAGGGAAGAAGGGCCCAATGTCGCCGTTGATGTTCACCGCAGTCCGACCACAGGAGACGAGCTGCATGACGCGGGTCACCCAACGGTCATCGAAGCCCTTGCGGAGCAGGACCTCCCTCAGGAACGGCCAGTGCACCATGTCATAGGCTTTGTGGAAGTCCAGCTTAAGAAAGACCGCCCTATGGCGCTTCAGGCGGACCTCGTGGAGGACTTCGTGGAACACCAACACCCCATCCAGGATAAATCGGCCTTGAATGAAGGCGGATTGGTTCGGGTGGGTGATTGAGTCCACAAGGAGGGTCACCCTATTGGCGTACCCTTTAGCCAGGATCCGAAAAATCACATTAATCACTGTGATGGGGCGGAACTGGCGAATATCGGAGGCGCCCGGGACCTTGGGGATGAGGGTCACAACCCCATAATTAAGGCGCCCCAGGTCCATGGAGCCCGAGTAGAATTCCTCAAAGAGAGCCATGACCTCAAGCTTGATGGTAGGCCAGAACGTCTTGAAGAAAGACACTGGTAGACCGTCAGGTCCCGGGGCCGAGGAGGGGTTCATCCCCTTAATGGCAGCGAGGACCTCGTCCTCGCTAAAGGGGGCAACCAAAGCCGCATTGGCTTCAGCCGAGACTACGTGCGCGCCCGACCAAATGTCAGGGGCGAGACTAGCCCCACCACGCGGGGTGGGGGTAAATAAGGCTCTATAGAAGCCATACACATGAGAGCGGATGGCCGCGGGGAGAACTAACGGCGTGTCTCCATCCCACAGGCAGTGGATGGAGTTGCGACGGCGCCGGCCGTTCGCGACCGCCTGGAAATAGGCGGTGTTGGCATCGCCCTGTAGCACCCACCTCTGGGTACCACGCAAGCGCCAGTAGGCCTCCTCATCCGTGTAGATGGTGGAGAGCTGGTCCTCCAGGTCGTATCGTAGCATCCACTCATCCGAGGAGAGCCCGGTCGAGTCCGCGCGAGCATCCAGGGCTTGAATAGCAATCAGGATGGTCTTCTTGCGCTCTCTAAGGTCCCGGCCAAGGTTAGCCCCCCGACCCTTCATGAACTGGCGGGCAAGCTTGGCACAAAAGTGCCATGAGTCGACAGCGGACATGGAGCGATGGGGCGCCGACCTAGCAAAAATCCAGCGGGCTACGACGGCCTCCCGGTAGCCGGTCTGGTTGAGCCAGAAGAGCTCGAACCGGAACCGCGGCGGGGAGGGGGGGCGCTCGTCGGCGGTGGAGGGGAGAAGGGGGACATGATCGGAGCCAATCCGGGTGACCGCCCGGAGCGATGCCAAGGGGCATCACAATTCCCACTCCCGGGAAACTAGGACACGATCCAGCACGGATTGTGTCGGGACAGATTGCCAGTTGGTCCAAGTGAACCTGGCACCTGTCCGGTCAAGCTCGCGGAGCCCCAGCTCCGCGATCCAATCGTTGAATAATTGCATCCTGGGAAAATTAATTCGGGAATTATTCTTCTCATCCGGGGATCGGATGAGATTGAAGTTGCCCCCCACTAAAACTGGGAGGGGGGAGTTAGAAATCTTCAGCTGCAACTCGTCAAGGAAGGCCGGGGAGCGGCGGTGATCCGCCGGTCCGTAGACAAAAATGACCTCCCATTTGACGTTCAGGGCACGCTCGAAGATCTCCATACTAACGAAGAATTCCCCTCTACCCGAGTGGCCTGAGGTCCCACTAGAAGGGAGCCAGTGCCAAGCGAAGAGGTGGGGGCTCAGGTGTTCAAACTCCTGTAGGGTGAACTCGGAACGAAGGGTTTCTTGGATGGCCATGCTGTCAATGTGTTCTTCCCGGATGTACTCGATGAGCTGGCGGCGACGACCATCATGGCCGAAGCCGTGGAGGTTCCAGAAGAGGGCCCGCATCTAAACCCCCATCGGGGGGCTGCTTGACCCCAGGACACGAGAGGCGCTTTGCGCGCGAAGGGCGGCCGTGCGAGACCGAGTGCGTCCACGGATAATCCCGTCGGCCACCGGAGGAGCCGGAGCCGCGGGGGTGGAGGGCGGGCCCTCCGGGGGCCGAAGCAGGCGGGCACGAGTCTCAGCCAGCCTGCCGTCGAGGATCTCCCGGGCCCTAACGGTCACGATCTGATCTAAGGGGGGACCGACCTCCCCCCTGAAGACAATGGCCGAGTCATTGGCCACCTTAGCGAGGTGGCCAAGAGGAGCGGCCTCGAGAGCAGAAAAGGAGCAACTGGGAGGGGCGGGGTCCGCACCTAACTCGAGGTTCCGGACCGCGGCGCGGAGCTCCGCCTGCTCGGCGACGGAAGGCGCAGGGGAGTCGCCCGGCCGCGCCGCCTCCAGGCGGGCGCTGCGGCGAGAGGACGTCACCGGCGTCGAGGTGAAGCGGGGCCTCCTAGCGTACGCCACCGTCGGAGGGGGGTGCGCGGAGGCCGGGGAGGAGACGTCCACCGCCACCGAGGCGTCGGGGGAAGCCGGCGAGGCGAGGTGGGAGCCGGACGGCACCGGCGCGGGGTGTGGATCGGACGGCCCCAGAGACGCCCCGACCGCGGCCCCCGAGGGTGGAGGAGACGGGGCAGGGGCGACGGGCTCCCCAACACCGCAAACCCCGGAAGAAACCGGAGAAGGCGAGCCGGCGAAGGGCGTGGGCTCAGCCCCCGGCGGCGCGAGGCGGCGGGCATAGGCGGCGTCGGGGGAGTGGGGCGACGATGGAGGGGCGACGAGGAGGCTCACGCGGGAGATGTCGCCGGTCGACGCCGACGGAGACGGGGAGGAAGCCAGCGGGGTGGCCAGGCGGAGGGCCACCGCGAGATCGGCGGCCGACACCCGGGTACGCCCCGACCACGACCCGCCCTGACCCGCTGGAGGGTTGGGGGGGTCCCGAGACAGGGAGCGAGAGTGCTCCGACTCATCCTCATCCTCGGCAGGGTCGTCGAAGCGGGAGGAGCGCGAGCGGCGGTGGTGGGAGTCGTCAGCATCAGCAGGGCCCGCACCCCATGAGGCTGCCAGCAGAGAGGCGGGGGCGGCCGATGTGGGACAGAGGCTCGGGGCGGATCTTGAGGTCGTAGCCGTCATCGTTGAAGAAGACACGGATCGTGACGTGGAGCTTGGAGGAGTCCAGGCATTTCACCTTAACCCGGACCTCCTCCTCCTTGCGCAGGGAGAGCTCGTCAACCACCACCACCCTGCCCAGGATCTTGGACATACTGTGGATGACCTGCTCGGACCGAGCAACATCAGGGAGGCCGGAGATGAGGAGCCAAGCCGTGTCCAGGGTAGCGACGGCTCTGGGATCCCACTACGGCTCAGAGATGTTCACCACGATGTCGTTGAGAGCCAGGGTGATGTTGTTGCTGCGCGTGCAGAATCCCATGCTCATCGCGTCAGGGAAGACCACTGAGAAGGCGCTGGGAGCCGTGGGGGTCACCTGCCAGTCCCACGTGCATCTGCACAAGTGGTTGAGCTCAGCCTCAATCAGCTCCGGGGTGGCGACGGCATCGCCCACAACCGTCACCAAAGCCAGCAGCGAGGGGGATGGCGGGGCGAGCTCGGGCACCTCGATGTGGAAGAAGGCCATGTCCTCGATGCCGTGCCCATACATCATGAGCTCCTCAGTCACCGGGCGGTCCGGACAGAGAATCACGGGGTGCCCGGTATCCTTGCACAGGTAGCACGTCGGTGGGTTGGGGCACGCCACCTGGAAGTGTCCGGTCAAGCCGCAGTTGAAGCACGGCTGGACCACGGCCGAGGCGGTGGTACCCGGAGGAGGAGCCGCGATTGCGGTGGAGGCGGCGGCTTGGGGGCGCGGAGGGCCCTTCTTCTTCTTCTTCTTCTTGGATCCCGGGCGTCCCCGGTTGCCGTTGCCGCCGTTGGACGGCGGAAACGCAGCCTGGGAGCGGGGGGGCTGGTAGCGGCGGGAGGGAGGGGCGTCGGCGCCGTTGTTGGAGGGGAGCGGGCGGGGCGGAGAAGGGGACCGATCCCGGCGATGGGTCGGCGAGGGGGACCGACACCGAGGGGGCGGCC